>NC_080782.1:191224190-191556690 GCF_028018385.1 Neofelis nebulosa | reverse complement strand
GAAATAAAGCACATATTTCCATTTTATATTTTTTAAACTTCATTTAAGGAAAAAAATACAAGCATTAATTTAGAGCTACTGATGCAATGAAATGGAGGAATATATTTGAGCTATTAGCCATTTCAATCTCCTGCCCACAAATAATTGATGAGTTTCTATTAAAGATTGACAAGCTAGCAGAGTGCAACGCATTTTTACTAGAAAATGCAGCATGGGCAGTGAATATGCATTATTCCTTTTATTCTATTGCTCCACATTAATAGTTCTGGAATTAAGCTTTATGTTTCTATAGACCTATTGATTAGCATTTAGCTGGAGATGTACATGTGCCTGAGCATGGTTCCCTCCCTCTCTGTAATAATAATTTGAAATCCCTCAGCCATTATTCACAGCCTGTTTTCATGTTAGTATTTCAAATACATGAGGGTTTCATTTGCCTCCTTAGGACTGGGCAAGGATTTAATGCTATGTTGAAAAATCTTAACTTCCCTTCCTGACAATTAGGGCGCCAGGTAATGTCACTGAGGGACTCATCAGGACGTATGACTGGAATAGTTCCTCCTCGGGGTCCCAGCTCTGAAAGTCAATTTTAGTTGTCAGAGCCAATGAAGGGTGTGTCTTCCTTTATAGACTGTTTTATGTATCTTGAGCGTGGACTTGCTTTAAAAGAATACACAGAGATCAGATATGTAATCTTTACACACTTTGCTTTTAATTGGTGAAGCAAAACATTTATTATTGGGAGGGGGAAATATTACAGACTTTAAACTACCTTTCGGGGTGTGTTGGATAGTCTCTGTAGATTTGCTACCATCTGGCAGTTCCCTGGGACTTCCTGTACCATTTCATTTGATAAAACTTGACTTTTCTAGTGTTGTTGTTCTGTTTTGTTTTTAAACTGATGTCTCCTTGCTTCCTTATCTTGCTTCTCGTCCTCTTTTGAGAGCAATGACATCGGCAGCCTCCCTCTGAGAAACTGATAAAACATTTTTCTCAAGGGGAAAAAGTGCTTGCAGTATTTTAACTAACAGCTTTTTGTAACTAAATATAGTAAATTCATTCTCTTAACTTGACTTATCATTGGTGCCTACTGAATCTTCCCATAAAATGCTGCCGGAGTTGCACACTTACAGAATCACCAGAAAGAAATTGAAAACACACTTAATTGGCACCTTGTTTCATTCTGGCTGTCCCATTATAGCGGAGCCGTGAAAGGGGGGCCGTTGGCATGATTTTCCCACCAAAAGTGGTTTTTTAATAAAATTCTGGGAGACACCTCATTTCACCCAGGGCAGTTCTCTGCTGTGTTTGCTCTCTCAGGAAATCCTATACGACATCGAGCTTGCTGGCTGACACACTCATGTAACATAAGGATAAGATTCGATAACATGCATCTTTCTTTGCAAACTAACTGACTACCTAAATATAACAAGTGCCCAACGCAAATCAAAAGTTCCACGACCTGAAAACTCAGACATCGAATTCTGAATCTGGATACAGTTTTTGTAAGAGACAGAGAGCTGTATTTTGTGATCTGTGACCTTCTTGTTTGAACTCCGTTCTGTCTTTTGATTTTTGTGGCCATCTTGAAGTACCTAAATCAATCCGACTCCCAACTGTAATGAAAATGAACAACACACCAAGCTGACAGAAAAATTCTAGAAATCTCAAAAGCCCCTTTTGGTTTAATTTTTAGTACCCGGTTACATACAGTATGTGGCAAAGGGTAAGACTGAATATAATTTTTTTGGTGCATGTCTGATTTTCTTTGGTATTTATGAATATTTTTCTGTAGAAGAAATAGGTGAAAATAGTTCACCACCATATGATTTGTTTTATCCCTAGGCATTGCCTGAGGTTACTGGAACATCCCTGGTTTTCAGTATCGAAAAGTGAAATGCACAACAATGAAAATTTTATTAAAATGTATGTTAACCCATTACTGTATGTTCATTTTCAATTCTTTATAAGAAATCATGATGTATCATTTTGTGTGTGTCATTCTTTTAAAAAAAGGGATGAGTCAAGTAAAGGAGCAAATTTAATGGGGGAATTTTATGGGAAACATTATACAAATGGCAGTGTGTGTGATTCCCATTATTAAAATAATTTGTCATTGTATGAAAAAAAGGTATAAATTTCAAGAAAGAGTCTTCTTTAGTTATCTGCCCTTTTTTAATGACGGTGGCTTTTGTGCAGTAAAGACAGACACGTTCTCAGGCAAAACCCATTTCAGGCCAGAATTTCTGAAAGCCCTATTAATGTTTCATGCTAATCAAGGAGAGTGGGAAATAGAGCTGACAGGTGCTTTCTACTCTGCTTATTCCTGTCTTCCTGCATTAGACATTACTAGCTAAAAAAGGGCCAATGGGGTTCTTTTCCAATGCATATAGTAAGAAGGGCAAAAATAAAATGAGGCTTGGCTTAAGTTTCCTGTTGTTCTCCATCTTGGATGAGCTGATAACATTCTTGGTCATATGAGTGCATTGATTATTAATAAATCTGTTTTACTCTAAACTGTAAACCTCCAAAGGGATCTGCAGTTTGGACCCAGCATTCCAGTATGGTGAGCCATGCTATTTGCGAACCCATAAAAGTTCCATCTGGACTTTACATGTTAAAATACTGTATCTATAAGTACTTTGAGCTTTTTGCCTATATCTGGTATCTTTAATGGAAATATCATAGGTGGATGGGGTAAATTCAAACGCCATCATGTCATGTAAGGACATAAATTAGATGGGAAAAATTGTACTTTTTCCCTTCTTCTCTAAAATGCTTGCATATAACTGCACTTGTGAAAGCTCAGTGCCAGAATGAATACATTCCATCACACCTGGTCCAAGAGATTCATATATATACGTGTATATATATATATATATATACTTGTGTGTGTGTATATATATATATATGTATACGTGTATATACATATATATACACATATATATATACACGTATATATGTGTGTGTATATATATACGTGTATATATACGTATATATATGTATATATATAATTTAAATGTGATTCGATCAGTTAATTTGTGTATAAGCTCTATTATTAAATAAAATCATATTACCTTATTTGCTCTTATAAGAAAACTTTCATTTATCCTATGCTTTACCATATGCTTAAAAATGATATCTTAGCATGACTGACTTATTCACATCTTTTATTCATAGAAAAACTTCTTTTCTTAAAGTGCATTTAGACATGCCAAGGACTATTACCTTCAACTTTAGCTACAGAGAACCAGCCATTTTCTGACACCTGGTGACTATCTTAGGAAGGTGGAAGGTGACTTATGGTACCTTTGGGATGGAATAAAATATTACTGTGCAAAGTTTTCAACTACCAAGGGTGAGGTCACAAAAATATGCTGATGGAAGAACAAAGTATAGTTATCCATATTTGAGAGATATAGAAATAGTTATTCCCCCTCCTTGAAGATAGAAACTCTTTCATGGCGAGTTGCCCAAGAAAAATTAGAAAGACACTAAGTTTAGAAAGTGGCATAAAGGTCTATAACAAGTACATAAATAAAACCAGAGAAATTATTTTAGGTTACGGAGTTTATCAGCATACCAAAACAGGATTCTTTTTAAAACTTTCTTGTCCTCTAGAGGGAAGTACTTTCTGGCCTTGTCTACATACCAACGATACAGCAGAATATAGAAATGAACTTGTGTAAAGCAGAGTAATGAAAGTCAGCCCTCTATTCTCCTCAGCTTCATCAGATAATAGGTCTTGACTGGATTTTGCATAGTTAATCTGGACTTGAAGGAAACAATTTCATATAAAAATCTTGAAATTCCGGAATTAAAAGAAGTATATCTTGATGCAACAGTGTTGTCACTTAAATGAGTTTGTGAAGGCAATTGTTATTAACGTTGGGGAGATGAACACTTTAAGATCTGATGAAAGCCATAGACTCCTTCTTGAACAACTCAAAGGCACTAAAAATTTTGTATACAGTAAAAGATGCCACTTAGCCTATCTGTGTGGCTCCAGGAGCTACAGGTGTTAACCTCTCCATTTTCATCCACCTGGTTAGCATTGAGAACATAATTTGGCCCAAACTCACCTTGGGTAGCAGCTTTTTCTTTCCTTTTTTTCCCTCGGACTAAAGGCAAACAAGACTTTAAGCAGCATGGTTCTCCATCCCTTTCTCTTTGATCATACCTGGTCACTTGATCATAATTTATCCTCCTAAAGATGGCAGTCAAAGGAGTTGTTTCTTCCCAAAGAAGAGGACCCTCACATAAAGCACACTAGTTCATGAAGGGTAATACAAAGAAGACCGGATATTTGAAATGCATTTGTTTCTAAAATGGAAACATGCCTCTGGTCCATGGAAACATGGAACTCTGGTCCACTTTTTTACTAGAACCATGTAGAAGTTCATCTCCTGAGGTTGCTATAAGGGGATTTTTCCTTGGCTAGACCCTAAATGGTGGAAGAGGCCACTACACGAAGTTGCTTTGGATGATGGGCTCACCAATATCAAAAATAAGTTTTATCAGTTTCCTTCAAGATCATTACAGTAATAAAAGAAGAGAAATATAAAGAGACATTTGGCTACTGATATTTTCCTACAAAACTGACCTTTTATTTTTCTACTGAGTCACACTGACTGGGTCTAGAATGCTACAATATCGCCACTTCTCTTGAAACTGTTGGTTTCATTTCCAAATTGATGTCCCTGTCCTTACTCAGTTCAGTGCCCATCACATAGCAGATACCCAACAAAAATCAGTGAATCAGTGAGTGAATGAATGAAAAGTAATTCTACAACTCAAAAGGCCATCAGGGGATAATGGAAATTTGTCCACTGAGGCAACAAAATAAAAATACCTAAATTGACCTCCAAAAGTTATCATAGACAAATACCCACTTCCTTTAGGCAGGTATAAAATTTGCAAAACATTTAAACATCACTTACATTCTCTCTTCCTCCTTCTATTTTCCTTTCCTCCTTCAATATATTTCTTAGAGTTTCCAAATGTTCCATTCGTACTCCATCAGAAGTTGACAGTTAATGAAATGCACATATATATATATATATATATATATATACACACACACACATATATCTGACACAGCTTTGCTGGCAATGGGTACTAACCAAATGATTTTGAAATCCTAACCCCACAACACTTGAATTATAAAGATAAATATGACTCTTTCTAAATAGTTTCTAGAAATGTCCAGCAAAACTAACTTTTTTGTTTTATCACAATTAACTGAATACATAATTCTTATTCATTAATTTATATATATAATATGCATTCTCATATATAATATAATCTACATTAAAACATTTTATAATTCTAAAACAGTTGTCCCTTGACCCAAATATGTAACTGCAATCAGCCTTTACAAATTGAGATTGCAATTAATAAGCAGCATTAATCAGCAATATCTGACCTGATTTTCCTCTTCCATTCTGGACTATCTTCAGTTCTGTCTCTATCGTTTTCTCTTCATGGAGGACAGAAGCCATCCTACAATATACTGGCTTCCCCATTCAAATATGGCGTATAAGTTTTGTCTTTTTTCTATTCCTGGAGATCTAGAAGTGTCACATTACCCTGACTTTGTAGCAAATGATTTTTTTTTTAAAGACAGGTGTAAAATAAATAGTTTTAAAAATGACATGGACTTTAATTAGAGTAAGATATTTGGCAGCTAATTGCAAAATGGCTCCTGGTGCAGGAAGATAGTCAAGTCTCCATTGGACAAGGCTTATCAATATTTCTAAGGTTAAAAATTTGAGTTCTCTGTCGTTTCTTGGCAAATGTGAAACAAGTGCATTCCCTCTGACAGTCTATATTTTAAAGCTCTATTGTGTGAAAGGTGGGGAGGAAAGAGAGTTAATTTTAGTGGTTTCACCCCTATCACATACCTGTCAATTGTTAGAAAAGAAAAGCCATTTGCAGAGCATTACTGTCATTTCTAAACCAGCTAAACACAGTCTCCTAGCAGCCACAGAGTCCCCTGATAAGGACAAATAGATACATAAAGACAAGCATTAAGATTGCAATGTCACACCCCAGAAGCTATTTCCATGTAGTTTCCCAATATGGGAGAAAAATACCTCAATCTGGTTGTCAGGTACATATCAGAGACTATAAATGCATTCTGGGCGACTCTAGGCAAATCCAGAAGCAATGACAAGCACATCTGTGATAAAGAATCAGTTCCCAGCAAGTATAAGATCCACCTCTTCACAGTACGGGCCACCTCTAAGTGAACCGCACGGTGACAGGCCCTTCTCTCCCCCCTCCCCCAGAATGCCTGCAATGCACAGACTGCCTTGCCCAAGGCCTCAGGCCACTTGACCAAGGGAAGGGTTCTACCAGCCCTCACTGGCTCTCTACCTAAACAAACCTACATAGCATGTTCTTCTGAGGCAGAATTGCAGTCAACCTGAAGGTGATTTAGGTACTGGATTAGGAGCAGATTCTAAGATGGGTTCCCAGTTGGGTTAGTTGGGTTTAACATCCCACAGTCCCTTCTCTCACTCACGGCTTAAGAACCCACGTCTATGGGTGGGAGGAATGCAGAGCTGAACTGACACAAGAAGATCCGTGCCCCTTTTCATGTTCGATTCTAGTGGTCAAATTCACGTTCAACTCTAGTGGTCAAATTCATACAGCCAATGTGTTAGCTCTTACTGACCAGGTCATCAGGATATTTGGTAGTCATAGTTGAAAGGAGATCAGGGTAATACGATAGAAAATGCAGTAACCAATGCATTAGAAAGAAGGTAAACCTGGAGAGTAATCTTAAGATGTCTATTTAAGGCACTCAAATCTGTGAAACTGTTTAAGTAACTGTAATAAATCATTAATGAGTGAGCAGTTAAATACTGTTTAATCATTAATTAACCATGTATTAACAGCAGAAAATATTAGTAATTCATTCTCAAAGCACCTAATGAAAACTACAATATAAAATGCTTGTGGATTCATGTAATTAATTAACTATTTAACTTATTTTCTAATTAAGTTTTAATATAGTTGTGATTAAGTTATCAGAATTTTGCTTCTATTAACTACCTAAATAACATGGCGGCTTACATAATTTCCAACCTAACTTTGCTGTCTTCATGTTTTGTTTACTATTAAAGTGCTATTATATACAAATGTAAGTTTATTTAAATGGTAAAATATTCCCAAGATGCAATCTGATGCAGCTTTCATATAACCCATTCATTTTTATACATGCATAAAAACATTTTATTTTTCATTTCCAAGTAACTAAAAAGATCTTTAATCTAGAAATGGCTTTGATTTGATTGAAGACAACTGTAGAATTTTTAGATGAGCAGTTTTTCTAAAATAATTGTCATATAAATGTTATTCCCCCTGGAATATAAAAGATACTTGAAGGGATTCTGCATGTTTCAACTAAGGCTTTCAGCTAATATTTTGCTTTATCTGTATCTGAAAAGTGGCTAGCACAACCATTTTGTATTGTAATGGAACAATATATAAAAATGGAGATACAAAGTTTAATTTTTATACATTTGACCTCAGATGTATTGATTAAAAAATTTCATTCTGAAAAATTAAATCTCATCCTATCTAGCATCGTGATAAAATTCTTTCAAGGAGTTTATTTGAGTTCATTAGAAAGTGATTGAGGATAAATAATATATTATTGCATAAACTAAGGGAGGAAGAATAAATTGTGGGTTTAATATTATTTTCTTCATGTAGTTAATATTATAACAATGATTCTTAATAATTATATTCGTGCAAAACAAAACATATTAAGTTGGCTATATGTCAGAAGTGTGAGACAATAGACTATCTACTACAGAGCCATAGACCCAAGTATACATTTTAGTAAAATATATTAGTATCCTTAATCAAATGTTTAGAGTAAATAAATATTTTAGTTGGCCATCTGAACAGTGAAAATGTTTGCAGTCTGTACTCTTGTCTTTGGGGGCCTGAAGTCAGTTATAAATGGGGAAAAAATAAGAATGGAAGCAAATGTGAGATACTGGAGGTTAAACATTGGGTATTTAAAGGTATTGAAGGTGAAGGACTATATTTACAGAGACATCAATTCCCATCACAAGAGATGGCCCTGTGGCCTTTGTCACACTTGTCAGTCAATCCCTACCATTGTCCAATCAAGTGGTAAGCAGGGGGGCATAGACCAAAGGGTAAAACATTGAGCAAATGAATTCGTTTACCCTAACAAGACTGCACTGGGCTTAATGACTACCAAGTGTATGACAAAAAAACTTTCATAAAGATAATCCCATTGTTGGCATGTGTGAGAAGTAAGTGACATGCAAGAATGTTGATTAAAGCCTCACTTCACTTTGCTCCAAGTCTCCATGTCTCTCCTTTGATTGGGTCAGTGAGCTTATTTTTCACAGCATGTCAAAAATTTATCCCTCTTTGAAATTAAGCTTTGTAGGGGCACCTAGGTGACTCAGTCGGTTGAGCATCAGACTTCAGCTCAGGTCATGATCTCGTGGTTTGTGAGTTCGAGCCCCGTGTGGGGCTATGTGCTGACAGCTCAGAGCCTGGAGCCTGCTTCTGACTCTGTGTCTCCCTCTCTCTCTGTCCGTCCTCCACTGGTGTGTTCTCTCTCTCTCTCTCTCAATCTTTTTCAAAAATAATAAACATTAAAAATTTTTAAAGAAATTAAGCTTTGTATATGTACAAGCATCAATTAATTGACTTTAATAAAAGCTATTTTGAGGAAAATGTGACAAAGTCAGGAAACACTTATAATATTTGAACTGTCTCATTGTGGGGAGAAGGAGAACACCTTATTATGGCAAAAATAAAGCTGTTTCTTGGGAAGCTAAATTACCATTCATGGTTCCAGAAAATAATTAACGTGGTTCAGCAACGCCATGATACAAGTGAGGTATTTTTGCTTTCATGGAGTGACAGTTCTTCACATGTTTTTTTCTCCCAAGGATGGTGCACTTAACTATTAGTGATTGGAGCCAGATCAGTAATGGTGGCAGTATAATGCTAATGAGGACAAAGTTACAGCTACCCTCCCTCTACAGGACAATTAGATTCACACAGAGCAAAACTCTACACCTCGACAACTGAGTGTACCCTGGCCCCCGAACAGCCTTGTCACTGACCATACGCAGGGTGAGGTTGTCAATGCCAATTGCAAGAGCAAGCATTGCTGGGTGACCAGCTCGAGATGCATGCCCGGGGTTTGGCAGCGGGCTCAGCCTCCGCAAGAGTCTGATGTCCTAAACAGTGACTCACTTTCTAAAGTAAGAAGTTGGCAGGAGAGGCCGACCTGATGTAGCATCCAAGTTATCCAAACTCTGTGCTTGGGTAATAGGACAAGAGCAGGGAGTTGTGTAAAACGTTACAAGTATTAAATGACCTTTACATATCAGAGATACTGGTTCCATAGAAAGAACAACAGAAAGGCATTTGCTTTGCATGTCGAGCCACCGGAAAATAGCACGGTTGGAAAAGTTACTGCAGACTTCTCATGTTTGCACTCAGCTGAGTTCCTTGAAGGCCAAGTCACTGTAGTTTTCATCTTAGAATCTCCAGAGCTTACCACGTCGCTTCCTACCCTGTAGGTTAGACATGCGACATGTAAAGAACTGTAAAGGAACGAGAAATCTGGTATTTGTTTTCAGTTATAGCACATCTTAATTTGGACTAGTCACAATTCAGGCGCTCAAGATACCTGTGGCTATAGGACAGTACAACTTTATTGCTCAAGTCGCGCGTGGGATAAGATTACCTGAAAGAAGTATAGGAGGAATGAAGGCATGAGTATTGAAGTAGACATAAAAGTAACCACCTTGACTTTATCGCATAAGTAGAGATTATAAACCACCAAGGTTCTTTTAAAAAAGCATATGTCTGTTGGCGTGGATGGGATACTGAAGACCAGTGTATGTCAAGTTTTGAATCACCTGTTCAAAACTTTACAATACCTTCTATTTGGATTATCAGGTAATCAGAAGAATTTTTCACCGAAAATTTTTTTGCACCTAGATCCCAAAATATTTATTAATTAGTAATATGTTGCTTTTATAAGTTTTTAGGGGGAAAAATGGCCAGGTTTTTTATTTACTATAATCTTAATTCTTGAAACATTTTTCACTACAAGTTTGAAACACATTTCAGAGTGATTTATTCTGGAGCAATTATGCCGCTTATCACTTTGATGTGCATATAACTTCAGGTCTGGCAGTAAATAAAATTGTATGTTCGTGTGCCCACCCAATGGTGAAGACCCTGTAGAAAAGAAATGGTTAATGTCAAACTCCTAGGGTTGATCACCACCTATGTCAGGGTGCCCCCAGCCCCAGGAACAACTGAAAGATTCATAAAGGGCGAAGATGTTATGAAGGAGAAGTTTTAAAACATCACTGGTAACATGTTCCCTTACAGAGTACATTTTACATGATAAAAAATTGCATCCAAGATAGAATTGGGTGGTGAACCATTTCAAAAGGCATTTTGTAAAAACATGTCAGGGATAGAGAGAGAGAAATGATTTTTTGCTGAAATAATATTTTTTATTATTATTATTATTCAGAAAAGACCATCTTTTTAATTTTTTTTTAAATTTTTAGTTATCCAGAAAATGTGTTTCTCTGAAAAGAGGTTGATTTTAACCCTCCTACAGTGAGATAAGTAGGAAAGAGTCTTTTGTATTATATCCATGTAAAAGGGTCAGAGCTAGCGCAGGCCATTCATTCCATTTACCCCCAAATGTACACGAATGGCCAGAACAGACTGCTGTCTTTCCATCTCCTAGCTGAGTCACTACGCATCATCCAAATACTGAAGTTGGAAACCAAGGCTCCAGAAAATCAGCAGCTATGCTTAAGCCATTATTGCCGCATCATCTTATTCATCTACTACACTCTCCAGCGATGGCCAGAACTTTAACAAGATGCATTTTAAAATTTAAATGTTCACGGGGTGCCTGGGTGGCTCCATCGGTTAAGCGTCCGACTTCGGCTCAGGGCATGATCTCACGGTTCGTGAGTTCGAGCCCCGCATCAGGCTCTGTGCTGACAGCTTGGAGCCTGGAGCCTGCTTCGGATTCTGTCTCTCTCTCTCTCTCTCTCTCTCTCTCTGCCCCTCCCCCACTCGCACTCTGTCTCTGTCTCTCTCAAAAATAAATAAAACGTTAAAAAAAATTTTTTTAAATCTTTAAAATTTAAATGTTCATGGATTAAACAAGTTAACGTATTATGTTCAAATGAATGGATTTAAGATTTTTCTGCCTCAATTTAACGATTGTATGGCCAGTTTGCCAAATTAGGTGACAGCCACTGGTTTGGTTCTCAAATTAGTAACAATAACCCTCCCCCAAAGCAGCTATTTTACTTATATTAATTTATATTTCATTCCCTTGAGCTTGAGACAGAGTCCAGACTAAGTGTATTTCCCCAAAGGAAATATAGTGGTTCTTTTATTTGCAGAGTTGGAGGAATTTTTTGTGTTTTTTTTTTCCCTTTCCAAATACACAAGTCATCTTGTGCAGTAAAGCGTGCTTGTCAACACACATGTCAGCCCACTTTAAAAAGAATAGTCTGAGAAAAAAATAAAAAGTAAATTATTTAAGTGGAGTTGTAGAGGAAGCTTGAAAGAGTTCTGTTTGGAAGGTTTCTTTGCTTCTCTCTGCCAATGGAAGGGAGACTCTGGATCTCTCACTAGTGAGCTTCTGTCATAACTAGGGCTGACAGTTCACATCGAAAATTCTGTTTTCTTCCTTCCCAGGAAAGCAAGTCAAAGTTAAGCCAACAAACTGTTGTTGGCAAGTACCTTACTTTTGTTTCCTCTTCTTTATATTAGCCATTTCGGTTTTGTGGAGTATTTGTGAATGGGTTTCCAGGATTTTGGACCACAGATTTGAGTTGGTATTAAATACTAAAAAAAAAGAAAAAAGAAAAGAAAAAGAAAAAAAAGTACAGAGACTTTGTAATGAAGAGTGGCATTACCTGAATGCAGTATTTGGAATGAAGAAAGAAAACAGAAGTATGATCGTGTGGAGAAAACACATAGCAAACAGTCTTACCAAAACCCCTGTTAAAATACCATTATAATTTCTCAAGCTACAGTTGAACTTGGCAGTGAACTATCTTAGGGTAGCCTATTCCAGTTGAGTTGTCCGTCAAATTTATTACAGCTAACTGAATTCCATTAACTTTGGCGCGTGAATAATTACAAGGAATTCGAGAAGGGGTCAAAAAACTGTATTGTACAGCATTTTTGTCTCGTGTAGAAATTGTTAACAAAAATGCTCTGTCTCTATTTTAGTTTACTTTTCAAATCTATCCCGTCAATGTGTAGTTTGGGATTAACTTTTCCTAAGTATTTATAGAGGGTAACTTTCGGCTTCATTTTAAGGAGTTCCACAGGTGTGACATGTTTTATGAAAAACTAATTTATAAAACTCCAAACCTGACAACACAGGTGAACAAATACGGAGCAGAGATGATATTCTTCACAGTAACAGACGAAGTGATTATTTTACAGAAGGATTCCCTTTACACTTAGGAAAGTTCTTTGCATACAACATACAACAATTTTATGTTCTGGCAATCCGTTATCCTCTAACTTTGGGGGACTATTTTATTTATACTTTTACCCTGTTACGGGCAATTTTATAAAATATTAAATCACTACAAATTACATGATGATCGGGGGAGTGACTAGTTGTATCCAGATTGTCTCCGAGACACCGGCAGGAGTGAGATGGGTAAACATATAAAACACTTCCGTGTAGGTTTTGTGTGTGTTTAAGGTCCACGTTTATGTGTGTTTACCACATGTACGCGTATCAGTGTCGTTCGACTCGCTGACTTCTCTGTAGATGATCCGGTATCTGCGAGCCCAGTTCATTAAGGTTAATTTGTTCAAAAATATTAGAATCATTAATTTCTGGCTTATAGCTAATGGCTGTTCTCAGCCAGTGTCTTGCTTCATCATTAGTGTCACTGAGATGATAACTCACACCCAACTGTTTTTACACTATCTAATAGAATCAATTGATGCAATGGTTGACAAGACACTGTTTTGCATTTTGTCATCACACTAATGCGCATGGCTTAAAGGCATTGGCATCCATAATGTGGGGCAGTTTTGTAGGAGACTAGAATAGGCTGAAGCTGCAAGGGCCATTTTCATAAAATATTAATGAAATTGAAAAATACACTGGGGTTGAAGGCTTGTCTGCTAAATGCAAGGTAAAATCTATTCTGTTCTGCTTTCTGATGACTGTAATTAGCAGCCCTAATTAAAAATTCAAACCTTGTGTATATTTGAAAGCATGAATCTTAGCTCGCATCGTGTTTATTTCCTTTACAAAGTATTTTATTTTACAACACTAATTGAACAGGATCCTTCCTAGTCCGACAGCCGCAGCTGGCTGGAGCCAGTTTATGTATCCAGTCTCTCAAGACTACTTCCTTTTGTAAGCAATAAAACATCTTTAAAAAACATGTATATGCTCTCTATGAGCCATTAACTCTGTGCCATCCAGCACCGGGCTGGTCTCCTCCTCACACATTGTTTTTTTTTTCTTCACTTAAATGTGACCTCTTTGAAGAGGCTGCTTTTTTCCGATCTTCAATATTTAATGTGGATTTACTTACATTAAATGACCACCTTACTGAAGGAGCGAAGGCCCACTTCTGACATTATTTATGAACCGCATACGCTGTGCAAAAACACGGAAGGAATTGCCCAGGAATACCTATTAGTTACAGTAGAAAAATCTACTTTTTACCATTGTTTTCTGAAGTTATTTTGAAATTTGTGGTCAGAGCATTGATGTCTCACTGGGGAACAGGAGACAGCAACCGAAGGACAAATTGATTAGAATCGTGTTGCTTGGAGAGAAGAGAGATCAGGCCGGGAGGGCAGGGCCAGGGCTGGAAATGCAGCAGAGCCAGGATCTGAAAAGGTCAGAGGTGTTAAAAAAAAAAGTGTTGGTTTAAATAATGACAAAAACAAACTTTGTTTTAAATGGTATCTATTAACTATTGACAATGAGAAGGAGGAGGAGAAGGAAGAGGATGAGGAGGTGGAGGGGGAGGAGGAGGAATTGGAGGAGAAGAAAAAGGAGGAGGAGGAGGGGGGGAGGAGAAGGAGGAGGTGGAGGAGAAGGAGGAGGAGGAGGAGTTGGAGGAAGATGAGGAGGAGGAGGAGGGGAGGAGGAGAAGGAGTTGGAGGAAGATGAGGAGGAGGTGGAGGGGGAGGGGGAAGAGGAGGAGGTGGAGGAGGAGGAGGAGGAGGAGGAGTTGGAGGAAGATGAGGAGGAGGAGGAGGGGAGGAGAAGGAGAAGGAGTTGGAGGAAGATGAGGAGGAAGTGGAGGGGGAGGGGGAAGAGGAGGAGGTGGAGGAGAAAGAGGAGGAGGAGGAGTTGGAGGAAGATGAGGAGGAGGGGGAGGGGGAGGGGGAGGAGGAGGAGGGGGAGGAGGAGGAGGAGGAGGAGGAGGAGGAGTTGGAGGAAGAGAAGGAGGAGGAGGAGGGGAGGAGAAGGAGAAGGAGTTGGAGGAAGATGAGGAGGAAGTGGAGGGGGAGGGGGAGGAGGAGGAGGTGGAGGAGAAAGAGGAGGAGGAGGAGTTGGAGGAAGATGAGGAGGAGGGGGAGGGGGAGGGGGAGGAGGAGGAGGGGAGGAGGAGGAGGAGGAGGAGGAGGAGTTGGAGGAAGAGAAGGAGGAGGAGGAGGGGAGGAGAAGGAGAAGGAGTTGGAGGAAGATGAGGAGGAAGTGGAGGGGGAGGGGGAGGAGGAGGAGGTGGAGGAGAAAGAGGAGGAGGAGGAGTTGGAGGAAGATGAGGAGGAGGGGGAGGGGGAGGAGGAGGGGGAGTTGGAGGAAGAGAAGGAGGAGGAGGAGTTGGAGGAAGAGAAGGAGGAGGAGGAGTTGGAGGAAGAGAAGGAGGAGGAGGAGGGGAGGAGAAGGAGAAGGAGTTGGAGGAAGATGAGGAGGAGGGGGAGGGGGAGGGGGAGGAGGAGGAGGGGGAGGAGGAGGAGGGGGAGGAGGAGGTGGAGGAGGAGGAGGAGGAGTTGGAGGAAGAGAAGGAGGAGGAGGAGGGGAGGAGAAGGAGAAGGAGTTGGAAGAAGATGAGGAGGAAGTGGAGGGGGAGGGGGAAGAGGAGGAGGTGGAGGAGAAAGAGGAGGAGGAGGAGTTGGAGGAAGATGAGGAGGAGGGGGAGGGGGAGGGGGAGGAGGAGGAGGGGGAGGAGGAGGAGGAGGAGGAGTTGGAGGAAGAGAAGGAGGAGGAGGAGGGGAGGAGAAGGAGAAGGAGTTGGAGGAAGATGAGGAGGAAGTGGAGGGGGAGGGGGAGGAGGAGGAGGTGGAGGAGAAAGAGGAGGAGGAGGAGTTGGAGGAAGATGAGGAGGAGGAGGGGGTGGAAGGGGAGGAGGAGGAAAAGGAGGAGGAGGAGAAGGAAGAGGATGAGGAGGGGGAGGGGGAGGAGAAGGTGGAGGGGAGGAGGAGGAGGAGTTGGAGGAGAAGAAAAAGGAGGAGGGGGGGGAGGACAAGGAGGAGGAGGTGGAGGAAGATGAGGAGGAGGTGGAGGGGGAGGAGGAGGAGGAGTTGGAGGAGGAACAGGAAGAAGATGAGGAGGAGGAGGAGGAGAAAAGACACTTGAATTATGCTCAGAAGCAATCGGGACAGGTAGCACCTGTCTTTTCTTTGGTCTGCTCATCTTTTTATCTCTGTACTTCAATTTCCTCAGCTGTAAAATGGGAATGATTGTAATTGCCTTGCTTAGTTGTTCTATTTACCTAACAGGGTTCTTCGAAGACTCCAAAGAGTAGACCTATGAAAACACTTTGACAACTCTAAAAGGACAGGCAAACACCTGGGTTACCTTGAGGTCTAGTCTTCTCTGCAAGTCGCTCAAACCGGGGACAGAAAATGACATCAAACTCATGATCAATACTATCAGAATTACATTTACAGTTGGCACAACCCGATTGACAGAGCTCATTCACTGAACTTGCTTCGAGGATTCAAAGAAAAAGTCCACAGAACCAAGGATCAAGTCCTTTCCTTGTATACCTTCATGAAGTTTTGATCTGATTTGCCCAGACACTCCATTCCCAATGTGTGGCTGGAATTTGCGAGCGAAAATTCCAATGCGTTGCATTGGACTGAAATATTATAGTTGCTTACCCACTAATCCATTGCTCCAAACAATTAAATGAATAAATGAGCACCTACATTTAATGGTAAAAGGTTAGCAGCAACTATTTAAAAACAAATAGTTTTCTATACTGGGAATTAAACAGGTTATTTTACACAACTGCACACCGTTCAGTTCATAGAATCATCTGGCCTTCGCTACGGGCATGGGATCTATATTCCTTACACATGGAGATTTCTCACCAAAGGAAATGAAAGTTTTTCTGGAGTAAGGAGTATTGAACACGAGGCTATTAAGAGGAGATGAGGCCTGCTAATATTTGGATTATTGATTTCTCAAGTGAAAATGTTATGATCCACCTCCCCCTTTTCCACAAATACACATTTACTTAATCTATTGAACAGTTAGCTGCTTTCTTTTCTATCTGAGAATCTGACCCAGTGATTTTACAGATGGCTAGAGGACGCAGAGAGAAGGGGGCTTCTGAAAGGTCAGAGGTGATGAATGGAGGACCAGCTGTATCTCCAGGCCTGGGTGAAGCTGCTCTCAGAGCTTATACCAGCCCCAGAGGGACAGGCCGGGAGGACGCTGCTGTCTTAAAGACACACAACACATCCCAAAGTGGTCACACGTCCGGATGTCACCTCCCCTAAGGGCGCTCCAGAGGGCGAGCAGTCTCCTCACGGCTGAATGGAGTTAGCCAGCGCGGCCACCCTTCTGTAGGGAACAGGGCCTCTTGGTGCCCAGGGGATGTGCCACGTCACTTTCCAGGCATACAGGAGAACAAGGTTCACTTCCTCGCATTCCCACCTCTGCCCTGAAGCATTCCAGAGACCTGGCAATAAACATGTATCCTCGGCTCTGCCCCCCAGCAGAACTGTCCTCTGCTGCATCTACAAGATTCCACCGAGCTGGCCCTCTTCTCAAGGACTCCTACTCGACTCAGAATTGCTCTTTGCTGCCACCGTCCAGGGCGGCTTGAGCCTACCCTTGAGCGGTCTGGCCAGCAGACAGCAAGAATGTAGCGACAGCTGCCTTGCTCCTCTGAGCACCGAAGCCTGGGGTTCCGGGACTTCAGAAGATGGGCCCCTCCCCCGCTCTGGCCTTGAGCCTCCACTATTTTTCTTTAGAGCAGGATGCTAGAGAGAACATGCTAAGGCATGAGGCAAGAGTTGAATAAAAACGGAGGAAAAGCTCATTCTAGAAGAACTGGAGCAGCTTTTATTTATGTGGAGGTAGAGAAGCGGGGAGTTTGGAGCAAGGCCCTCCCATTTGGTCTGGGTTACTGAGAAAGGTTCCTAGACACAACTTCAACACCAGCACCATTGCTATTGGAGGCTTTGCCCTGTGCTTCTAGCACCTACGGTATAACTTCTCCCCCACCCTGCCCACCCTGCCTGGAGAGCACCTTGCAATCAGACTCTAATTCTTTCCTTAGAAATCGATGAAAATCTGTACCAAGAGACACTCAAAAATCTAGATCTTCTATTCCCTTTCTCAAATCGCCCCTGATCCAAAAATTACCTTTCCCTTTTCTCCCTCTTTCTTCCATAAAATCCCTACTTTCCCAGTCAAGATGAGCTCAAATAGAGTAAAGAAATAAGCAAACTGACTGAACTAACTCCTCCACGAATATGAACAACCTTCTCTGGCTATTGACAACTTAACAGAGGCAGCTCCACAAGAAATAAGTGACTCTGGGTTCACACCAGTTTCACTGCCATGGCAATGGCCCTCCCCACAGGTTTCGCCTCTGAGGAATCTGGATGCAGTCAGAAAGCAGGCCAGGAGTAGAGCAGCCCCTAACTGAACATGGCTCATATCTGATTGGTCTCCGTGGATGATTTATCCGTTCTGTATGGTTATGTGCTCATGCCACAGGATTTCCTGCTCACAGCTGAAGAAAGATTGGAGGTAGCAGTGGTCATGACTGTGTGATGGAGACGAGAACAATTAGTTTTGTATTGCCCACACCGACCAAGTGATCGGACATCTCTTTTGTCTACGGGTCTGTATTTGGGATCACCAATGTGAATCCATTTGGGAAGAAAAATGCTTTACACTTTATCTTTTGGAAGGCATTCAGTAGGTCACTAGTGCCTTTTCGAAATCAAGGATCAGAACCCACAAAAAAGAAATACAGCCCACAGTGCACTGCTTGATGCCCATGAAATTTCTAGAAAGACCTTCTTGAACAATAAAAAACTAAAACATCCACTTTTTGGATGATCTCACTTTTCTGTTTATCCCCCTTTTCAGCTCAACTCTTATGAGCTCTTCTCCTCCTCTCCATTGGGCTTACTCTCAGAGCCAGGAATAATGTGTGTGTTTTTACTTCAGTAATTCACCCTGCCCACCCATGGATGAATAACTAGTGGGGTCCGGGCAGGACTTGAGATGAGATGTGCACACTAACTACAATTCACCAGCTTGTTATTGTTGTATTATTTATTCTCTATGTAAGATACTTCTTCTGAGATACCCAAAGTACTTTCTACACACTAAGTAAATGATTAAACCTCAGAACCCTGCTATGAGGCAAGTGGATTTGCAGAGATGTTGGGAAAAGCAGGAGAAAACTAAATCCCACGTGTGGAAAATAACAATTCATCACACAAGGTGAAGATGGCAATTTCTGGCTCTAAAGGTGTAGAAAGCAGGGAACATCAACCAGCGGATTGACCACCTTGAATTATGCCTTCTTTTTTCCTCTCTACCCTCTCTCCTACACACCCATGCTATCCAAAGCCCTGTCACATACCAATTAAGCTGCCTGCACAGGTAGGAGAGCATATGCTAATAGAAACATAACTGCATTTCTTAAACCTTACCTTTGGCCTAATATTATTGAATTGATTGTACTGTGCAGAGATGCGCTTAAATTAACCGGCTCCATCATAGGCTGACAGACTAGCACCGAAATCTAGATTATCTCAGAGTTTAAGCTCTTCTTCGTGATTCGTTTTGTGGCCAGCCAATCTGAGTTATTCTCCCTCTGATTTATTCTCTTAGTACTCTTACAATTGTCCTTCAAAAACATTTTTAAAATTTTTTTGGAAGTTTTTTATTTATTTTGAGAGAGAGAGAGCATGGGACAGGCAGAGAGAGACAGAGAAAGAGAGAGAGAGAGAGAGAGAGAGAGAGAGAGAATCCCAAGCAGGCTCCACACTGCCAACACAGAGCCCGACGTCGGCTGGAACTCATGAACCCTGAGATCATGACCTGAGCCAAACCAAGAATTGGGCACTTAACTGACTGAGTCACCCAGGCACCCCTTCCTTCACCAACTTTTAACAATTTATATTGCTCTATTTTTATGTGTATTTGTTTTAATGCATGATTTCTCCAATAAACTCTAAGTTCCATATGAGTAAAGATTCACTCTCTTTTCTAAGCTTTTAGCACAACGCTTGGCACATTATTAGGCACTCAACAAATATTGGTTTAATAAACAGAGAGGCGAATGAATGGCAAACATAGATTTGGGATTAAAATAGATCTAGATTTGATTCTTGATTTCACTTCTTCCAAGTTATGTTACTTTGAGAAACTACAGTTGAAAATACAGTTGAGTCTTAGGGATTCAGAATTAGGAGCCCCGACCACCTACCAATTGAAAATCCATGTATACTTTCGGCTCCTCCAAAATTGAACTATTAAGAACTTACTACACACCAGAAGCCTTACTGATAACACAAACAGTTGATTAACACATGTGTTGTATGTTGTATGCATTATATACTGTATTCCTACAGTAAAGTGCACTAGAAAAAAGAACGTGTTACTAAGAGAGTCATAAGGAAGAGAACATACATTTACATTCCTGTGCTGTATTGAAAAAATAATGTGCATGTCAGTAGACCTGTGCTGTTCAAAACCATGCTGTTTAAGGGTCTACTGTAACTTAACCTCTGAACTTCGGTTTCCTCATCTGTAAAACAGAGCTGATAATACCTGTCTCACAGGACACTTAAGATGATTTAGTTGGGTGATATATGACAGATTTTAAGAACTGAACAAATGTTAGTATTCTATAAGTTAGGATTTGATGTCCAGATTCACAGACTTAAAAAAGAATGTTATTTCATCTATCAAAACCCATCAAATAATTATGTTGAAGTCACAGCTATTGCAAATGTAATTTTAATATAGACTTGGAGTCATATCTCATTCATTTCTGGGTTCCACACAGCATTAGAAATGGGCCTTGCATACAGAATGGGCTCAATAAATATGTTCTGAGCGAATTAGCTAATTTTATAGATAAGGAAACTGAGCTCAGAGAATACCCGGGACTTACCTAAAGCCACACAAATAGTCTAAAGACCAGAAGTAGGTTTTTATACTCTGACCCCCATCTAACAATCTTATTACTAAAACATATTGCCTGATTTTAATCATAGATCAAATATCACATTTAATAACATTAAGAGTAATTCTTTTGAATACACGACTCAGCAGCCACTTATAATACAAAGATTGTCTTCTTTGGGTATTTTATTTTATTTTATTTATTTTATGTTATTTTATTTTTTTCTTTAGATATCATAGTAAAAAATATGGGCTTTAGAGAAAATATCGCCTAGTTTCAAATCTCAGTTGTACCATTTCCAAGGTGATACTGGAAAATTACTAAATTTTGGGGAGCCTCAGTTTCCTCTTATGTAGTTGTGGATATTGCAGATTGTTATATAATTTTGCTAATAATTACATGAGATAACGTGTAAAGCACATAATATTTTCTAGGTAAGTATTCAATAGCAGAGGTGACGATAGGGGTGAAGCAGTGGCAATAATAATAGTGTTTATTTTTACTAAGCTTATTTGTATTTATTTAGTGCTTCCTTCACTTACTAACAATACTTTGAAACAAATTTGTCATTTTCATTTCTGCTGTTTCTTCTTATCTTGCAAAACTGGAGTATCTTGGATTGCATATGCTTGGTCGTTTCTGTTTTGCTCACAAAATTATAGCAATTTTGGTACTTCCATGATTCTGCCTCGTCCCTAAAATATATGCAATATAAATTGTTTGCATCCAATAATAAGCAGAATGAAATTTATGTCACTAGAGTTGCCCTCATGAATGGTGTGATCAGTTTGCCTGGGACTGTCCCATTTACTCCAGTTGCTCTGATATAATTGTTGACAGAACCCCTTTTGCCCTCAAAATGTGACAGTTTTAGCCAATAATAAAACCTCTTAAGTTTTTCACTTTTTAGTATGAAATTGGGCTTTACTGAGCTTAGGAAGACACGACTATAGTTTTATGGACAATTTTTTTTTTTTTTTATGGACAATTATTTTTTAACCATTTGTTTTGCTTGTTTTATTATTCTACATTTGTTCAGTAATCTTAGACTTATTGATTACTTGTTGCAAAGGAACACATTTATTACAATAATAAATATTTCCTTCTCTGGGAAATTGCTGTGAATCCATGAATATTTAAGGTTCGAAATCACACAATTTAAGGGACTACAGAAAGATTCTTCCAGATTCAAGCGAATTCACTGACAAGGAGATAGTTTACAAAACATTAATTGTACACAATTTCTTAGACACAAATCTAAGTAAAGAAGGAAGTGCATCAATGTCTTGGAAAAGAGTATGCCCATATTTGTTCTGCCCCTTATCACCTGCCAGATTTGTGGTAAGTTTTATAAATTATCTGCCTTCAATTACAATTTTTAAGAATTGATGTAGATGTAAGATAGAGGAGAAAATAGTCAACTAATTATTTTAATGAATATAAAATGGTCAATCTACATATTTTTAATACAAAAAATATATTCTTTTGTTTCTAATATGCCACTTCTGCTCAACTTCACAAGTGACTCAATCTACATGGATACAGATTAATTTAAAATCCATTTTATATACAACTATTGTACTTAAATATGTGTATATTTTTGTGTATATACGTATATGTACAGGTATACATATCATATGAGTTGCTTAAATTTTCTATCAACAGTTATCAAATGTTACTAGTTAGCTATCTAAATGGTTCTTATTTTCCAACTATTGCCAGATTGTGTTTGCACAAGATCGTACCAGGCACCTGGGAGTGATGCTTCAGATACTCTGGCTGACCTTTGGCTTTTGAACTTTTACCCCACGTAATTCATTTGCTCCTTTCTCTGCACAGATTAGTTAATTATTTGATGTCTAGGTATACTAATTAATTCCTGACATTAAAACCTAGTTCAATGATTCATTTAATTGTGGAAAGCTTTTGACATTTCTTTTCAAACTATGTTATTACAATATAAATACACCAGCAAGTTCAACTTTTACTTTTTGGTTTAAAAATGATTTTTTTTCTCTAAATCTATATTACACAACTCTTATAAATATAATTTCAGTATCCAAATATAATATTCCTTTTACGTTAAAAAATAAAATATCCCTAACTAGATATTGTGTAATTATAAATTTATATATTTAGATTCAAAATGTTCTCTCTTTCACTAATAGTCATTGAAATTTATTACCATTTGCTTCATCAGACTAAGTAGAATTGTACTATTTTGGGGGAAAAAAATCAATTTTGAATACAAATAAGTTTCTGCCTGACTTTTTTTCAGAGCATAAGTCCCATTTTCCATTGTGATTTTAACAAACAACTGAAATAGCCTGCAAATGATATAGAACAGAAATTTTAGTTACAGAGGTTTTGAGATCAGTCGACTTAAAAAGGAGGGAGAGAACATTCTGTAAGACAGCACAAAGTATATCAGTGAACTTGGAGAGACACTATCCACGTGTTGATGACATATCCTGTTGATGTTTATGTTTGTGTTATTCTAGTCAGGCTGAGCTTCCATGTTTCATTTTGATTGACTTTATTTCTTCTTTTCTCCTTGGCTCACCCAAAGATGGGCTTTCGAGCAATATTCCCCCCCACAATGCCTTATGGCTTCATCTAGCACTTTCGCTAGACTGCATTCCCTAACAGTGAACACAAAGTGTCACTGTGACTGCATGCTAATAGTCTAAAATTCAAGAAAACACTTGCCCAAATTTGAAATTCATTCCTTTGCAAGTTGGAATTTTATCTGAATCTTCAGTGGTTAATTATCCTTAAGTTAAGTTGGGCAAGATTTTAATTGTTCTTATTTTTACCTCCCGGTCTTTCGGATACTAAAGCGGTACCTTTATTTTTTTTTTTCTCTTGATGATACAAGAGAGAAAACAAAAGGACAGAGATTCTGAACCTTTCAGTTTTCAGGTCTGATGACAAGTGAATTCGTGGGCATTTAAGAAAGAAATTGGTCTGTTGCTAATGACCTCAGCGCACACATTTGAGGTTCGCGATGCACCATGTGTGTTTCATCACTGTGCTAGAAAAAGCTCTTCTGCTCAGAACTGAAAAGGAACGTGGATTCCTCCAAATGCACAACAGGCAAACACCTGTATCAAATTATAACTGAATCCTTCAAAACCTATCAGCTTTTTTCTTAAAATTCTTGTCTGCATAGTACAGATGCTGACTAGCGACAGCTGCTTCTGAATGTATTTTCCAGTAGCAAACAGAAAGATTTGCCTTTGTTTTACTTTTTATATCTTAATATTATTAACTTTCTCCATATTGGGGGGCATATACATTTCTGTATTCTGTATTCTGATGAATATTTGTTCATCATCGTATCATTTCAGAACCACAGCAAGTATTTTCTTTCAAAATCTATTACAGTATTCCACCTTTTTGGAAACACCAATTGTTTTACTATGTCTAAGTATTTGTACCCTCAAAAACATACAAACTAATTTTTAGTTCAGTATTCATGTAGAAAAACTACAAAGATGAAATGGTGGCCTTCTATTTGGAGATACGTTCTGTGGGGTGTATTGCTTGGACCATTATTTCTATCTGTGCTGTCTTACATTATTTCTTCATTTATCTGTCCGTGGTAGTTTTCCACTAAACTAGTCCCTCTAGCTAGCTCTCCCCAGCCTTGTCACTACCATTTTCTAAAATTTTTATTTCCCACGATTGTGTCAATCCAGTGTATGATGATTCATATGGAGATATTGGATAATAGAGGCATGATAATGTGTTAGGTACATCTTTTGTCTACTAGTTGGCATGTGCTTTTGTAGAAAAGATACTGATTCACAAACATTTAATGACAATTTTTCCATCTCTACCATGATGCTGCTGGGCAAACTATTTAACCTTGGTTTATTTATTTATTTTAAATGCTCATCTATTACGAACAATGAATTAGTTTTACAAATAATGGTCATGATTTCCAAATTTTTCATGTAATGAAGTTAAAAATATCGGATAATTTTTTTTTTTTAGCATAGCATGTCAAAGTTGTTTGTTTTAGTCCCTATCCATAGTTTAAGAATCTATACCTAGAGCTAGTTTGACTTTTTAGAAACCAATGTGAGATGTTTTTGTTAGTTTTTAATGAGCTTAAATTACCAGAGGATTTATAGAGACCTGGTGGCTACTGTTCAGCTGTGAATTTCTCATGTCTGGAATGTATAAGAATTTAGATATATTATTTGGGGACTTGGAATTTTGATTTTTGAGCAGGATGGTAGTATGTAACCCATTCTTTTTTTTTTCTTGTATTACAAAAACTTTTATTAGCTATTTTTATGTGCAAGGTGTTGTACTAACACCTACAATACAAGGAGTCAAGGTACTTGCTCCCATAAGCTCACAGATCTTCAAAAAGCAGCACATACGTAAAAAAAACACTACAGGTAAGGGCACTTGAGCAGCTCAGTCAGTTAAGAATCCAACTCTTGATTTCAGCTCAGGTCATGATCTCATCGTTTGTGGGTTCGAGCCCCACACTGGGCTCTGTGCTGACAGCACAGGACCTGCTTGAGATTCTCTCTCTGCCTCTCCCTGTCTTCCACCCCATTCATGCTCTTTCAAAATAAATAAAGAAACATTAAAAAAAGGAAAGAAAGAAAACACTACAGGCGCTGCAGTAGAATCCACAATGGGAGAACGGGGATATGAGTTGTATCTGCGTACTTTAAATGCTTCCTCAGATTCCCTCAAGTCACCTAGACCTTGGATGGCTGCCCACTTCAACTTGCATCAAGACTCCCTATGTGCTCACAGATTCTGGTGTCTAAGGCAGTTTATCTACATACACGGAGCCTTTGGCTCCCCCAAGCAATTCTGGACTAAAAGAAGCACTTGGTCTAGGAAACCGCCAACAGGTTTGGTGATGCAATCCAAAAACATGGCAAGTTTTTGGCAAAACATGGCAAACAGACCAATGGGAGACAGGACCAGGATAATGCAGTAGAGAAATTCCTTCTGATGGACTATTCTGAGTTGTGGCTTTTCCATACATCCTGTCTGGAAACATCCTGAAGCAGTGACATATCACCTTGCATTAGCTTCCCACCCTTGCGTGACATGGTCCATTTTCCTTCACCCTTGCAGCCTTGGGATTTCACTCCCCCAAAAAGCATGCATTGACAATCAAGCCTCACCTCAGTCTCTGCTATTTAGGGAAGCGAGGCTAAAATAGTAGTCAACTTGATTTACAGGAGTGGGGGTGGGGTAGGGGAGGAGGAATGGAAAGTATTGATCAATAAAGATTGCAGAGGGAGGTGAGGTCTATTTAAAATATGCAATGAGGCTTTTTTTTTTAATACTTAGCTCTCAGAAGTCTTTTACCCATTATAAATTACTACTTTGATCAGGAGAGACAGAAAATCTAAAAGTGAGAAAATAATGCAAGTCCATTAGTTCATCACTCCAGAGATGCCATCACTCCCCACTGCTCGTAATAACATCTAAAATTCTCACCCAGCAGCACAGTCAATGATCTCCAATCCCTTTGCCCATGTGATGTATTACCTTTTGAGGATACTATCAATGTCTATTTTTCTTCAAATTCTGCAGCTTAATTTTTAATGCAGGTTTTGCTTCAGCCATGCATTCAGAGACTGTTAACACAATTTAGTTAATTGTGGAGAAGCAACACATACATTCCTAAAGATGTGCACATTTCTAACCATCTGGCCCCTCAACTTCCACCTTTCTCTGCCTTCAAATTTGCCCCTGAACTTCTTGTTCTTCATGTGAAATCCAAATCACCCACATGGGAACTCAAGTTTGTTTTCCCTCCCTCTCTTATGTATTTCAAAGACTATGCGTGCTTCCCTTGCTTCGGTTCCCTTGTTCATCTCGAAGTAGGCTTACTATTCTTTGCCATCAAGGTGCTTACTCCACCTCAGTCAACAACTCATCCTTCCTTAAGAAAGAAGATACAACAAGCAAGCGTACTCCAACCCCTTTAGTAATCCTCCCTCCCTCCAAACGAGCATGGATAAAACCTCCATCTCCCCAAAGAGAATTTGGCAATGACCTACACTCCAATATTCTTTTAAGAATACACTCATTCCACATGGCAGAAGTTTGTCTGGCCTCAAACCCAATCTCAAAATTAGAAATTTGGCAAAGTCCATAAAGGTCCCATTTCTAGAAAAAATAAGTTCAATGATCCAAGTAGCAATTTACTCTAAGTTCTTCCAAATCCGACCTTTGTTTCAATGAAGCATAGCCACAATATAATGTATTGTGTGAATCAGTACACTTTTGAGACTTGAAAAGGGCTTGAGATAAGAGATATAAACAAGGGCTTCTTCGAAGGAACAGGTATCTCATTACCTTACTTTTACCATCTATGAATAATGTTCCCAGCCTTCATTTCAATTCAGGAATCACTCTTGGAGAGCTTTTGTTTATTTGTTTTTAGATGCTCAATTCAAGGGCTATTGGGTTTCAGAAGAAAAAAAAATGTGAATATGGAAGTGAAATCTCAGCAGAGCACTTAAGAGTGAACATGCTATTTTATAATATCCTGGTTCTGCTAGCTTATGAGCTCTGGCAAGTCACTTAACCGCTCTGTGTCTCAGTTTTCATATCTGTAAAATGGGTATGACCTCACAGCATTGTGAGGGTAAAAGTAAAGGCACTTAAAACAGTTCCTTGCATACAACACTGTATGTATTAGCTATTATTATTATTGTAATTATTATTATTATTATTATTATTATTATTAGTGGTAGCAGTATTACCTGACTTAAGGTGCAGCATAGAAAAAGGGGCCCTTCCAATGGTTCTGGACATTAAGATTACCATGGGAACAGCTTATGAGGCAGGCCAAATCTCCCATGACTTTCTATTTCTGCATTTCACATAAGGAATATGAAAAATTAACTTTTGATTCCCGTATAATATCCAGGACAAAAAAGTAAAGGATGAGAAGGAGTTTGCCGTTTGGAGAGACTTGCTTTCTCCCTCTCAGGGCACGTGTCCTCCTGTTCTTTTCACTTTTGTCAGCAAAGGAGATGGAAGATGTCCAAGTGTTTCTGCACTTCGTGTTTAGGGGGAGTTCCAGAAAATAGTTTGAGCAGAGAAAGAGAAACTGTGAACCTCAACAAAGGAAAATTGAAGCCCAGAGGAGAAAACGAGGTACAAAGGTTCACTAAGACCTGTGAAAAAATCTCCCTCCGAAAGCTGCTCTCCCTGTGTTGAAATCAAGCAGGCATTTCTTTGCTGCTATGAATGCTCTGATTTCTCTCTTGCTGGGCAGTTAAGTGGGCTTGGATGTGGGGAATTTCTTCTGATCTTAGCCTTCTTATGGCCACAATGAACTGTCAGCACAGCCAGGGAAACCATTCCCTTCGAATTTCACAAGGCTGACCTTGCGAGGTCACCACCGGCTGTCCAAGGGGCAGGTGACCCTCACAGCTCCCAGGAGGGCCTCTGCCAGCCGGCGGTGGAAAAACAACTACAAAAGACACTCAAAAACTCCCACACATCTCTCAAGCCAGCAAGAATCCCAAAGCTTCTCGCCTACGGGAGACCAGGCTTATTTTTATTACCATATCTGACATCATTCCAGGAGACACAGAAGACAACCATGTGGATATCAAAAACAATTCATAGGCACCAATACCTCTGATGGAGAGTAATTGCACCAGAGAAGAACCTGAACTTCTAACTTGTGTCCGTGGCACGTAAGGCACTTGCCCTTAGGCTGGGTTTATTCATTTTTACAATCAGAATTACCGTCAATGTTTTTCTTCATCCATATCCTGTGTTTCCAGGGAAAGGGAAATTGGTGATTCTCTTGCTTCCTAAATAATTATCCACTTTCCAAAAAGGAGGTATGAAATTTCCTAGTCTAGGCAATTGGGGAGCTAAGCACTCCAGTGGCCTCTGGCAGGTATAGACATTTTATTGGAATGGGCCAATGACCCATTAACTGATTAGGTACCTGTAAATGTTTACTGAATGGTTTTGAAGAAATTAGGGTGAAATTACAGCAAAAGGATGTGGGGGGGTATCTTTTAAAGGGTAACAAATTTGAATTTAAGACTAATATATATTTTTTAATATTTAAATTTAGTGCCAATAATGGGCATACTGTTCGACCCTATAAAGCATGGAACACAGGTGCCAGACAGGAGCTCCAGGTCTTTGGCCCTTTTCTCCATTCTCCCCGGGAGACAACAGAAAGCCAGGAAATTTAGTCTCAGCTCTCTGAGACCCAGGAGAAAAGCAACAGGCCCAGGTCTCCTGACTCGCAGACCAGTGCTCTTTACACAACGCCTAAATCTGATCTAATAATAAAGAATAATCTTAGAAGTTTAAAATGAAGTGTGAAAATGCAAACACATTTATTCCTTTACGTACTGTGTTAAAATCGGTAAATGAGCTTGTTAGGAAATACACATCCAAGGGCATGGACTGGGTGGAAAGGAAGAACATGTGATTGGATGATAAATTGTCCGGCCATGCTATGATGCCTTGGCTTCCTCCTGGGCCCAGCCGGGTGACTGCTCCAGTCTTGGCCTCCATCCTGATCTGTGATGTGTGAGATGTGACACGCACCCCAGAGTCCTTTCTCCTTCTTCTCTTCCCCATTAGCCCAGTCCCCGCCCCCTCAGGGCTCTGCTTCCATCTGGAGAAACGCTTTCCAAACCCCTTAAAAAGTTGCCTCTAAAATGAAGGTTCGAGTGTTTGGTTTTGGTTTTTGGTTTTTTTAAGGTAAATGAATTTTAAATTAAAAAAAAAATTTTAACGTTTATGCATTTTTTGAGAGACAAAGAGAGACAGAAAGTAAGTGGGGGAGGGGCAGAGAGAGAGCGGGAGACACAGAATCCAAAGCAGGCTCCAGGCTCGAACAGACAGCACAGAGCCCGAGGGGGGTAGGGGGAAGGGGCTCGAACTCAAGGAACTCACGGACCAGGAGATCATGACCTGAGCCAAAGTCGTTCGCTCAACCGACTGAGTCACCCAGGTGCCCCGGTAAATTAATTTTAAAAAGGTAAATAAAACATGAAAAATATTCTTGCATTTAGAAAAGATTGATTGTTGATAATTTTTTAACAGTTGATCTCTTTGAACATTTAAAATATCTGGGCACTATTCAAAATGCGTCGCGGGTCCTCCATTCGCACGGAGCTTTGCTCTGGAGGACATCTCCGGCCTGAGCACAGTGCACTGTACCGTCTCTCTAGCTCCTTTTCTAACATAGCTGCTGATGGACATAGCTAAGCAACCGTGAAGTCCAAAACCTGAACCGTAAGCAAGCAGGTAGGCTTTGACTCCAAGCAGGTAGGCTTTGACTCCAGACGTAATTTTCCCTCTACATTGTTATGTAAAATTCAGAATGAACAATGCTAAAGTGTAGGGTTTCGTATTGCTCTGAAGGATCTGACCTCTAAAACCATCAGTATTAAATCTTGGATATTCCCTATATCGTAGTAAGTGTCCGGCACCCTAGACTCAAAGGACTGTATGGATGGAGGTAATGGTCGAGGAGGGAAAGTAGGAGGATCAAGGAAAAGATTGTGGGGCTGGGCACGAGGAAAAAAGCACGCAATCGCATCTTGCGGCACGAAGGGTAGCATTCTTCATGAACACTTCTCAGTTACGTCTACCTCCTAGCTGCTGTCTTTTTGAAAAAAGTGATAAAAGTTTTAGATCTGATCCAAGAGGTGTGGAAAGATTGCTACAGCAATAACTCAACGTTAGTCACCAAAGACACATGCTAACCTTAAAATGCCTTTCACATATATAGTTTGCTGTTTTGAAATGCCTAGACGCTACCGATATCTGTTGGTCTGCTAATGCCTGCTGCGTTCATAATGTACAGGAAATAGGAACTCTTGTGTCCTGATGCTGTAATAAAACGTGCGTGACTTAAAAGTAAATACACTCAAAAATGAGCTACTGTAGTCTTGCTCAGGAGCTGTGCTTTTTATGGTGGATCTCCTACTGCAACATTCCTTATTAAATTTATTGTGGCTTTTAATAAGCTGGTTCTCCAAATGTGAAAAGTCGATGTTGATATACTGGGATTGTATGGCTGAGAAATAAAGGGAGTGCATATTTAATTCTGAAAGATAATAAGACAGATTAGGCCATTTTTTATTTCAGAATGCGCTCGTTCCAACATTTGTAGGAGCAACCAGATAAACCTGCCAACATCTGCCCGTATTACACAAAGAACTGGCTCTAATAACATTTTGGTCCTACTATTACAAGACCTTAGCACGAGAGTGAAGAAATCCAAGGCAGAATGATGACTAACTTGACATTAAATCTTCACTAATATTGATGTGCCTAAATCTTACAGAACATTCAATGTGCCTGTGATCCTGAACCATTTGACAGCTTTTATATAATATTCTAGGCAAAGGTGACCCGATCCTCCTCTGCTATTGACAGTGCAGCTGAAATGGCCCTCCAATAAATGAGGAGGATTATCCAGCCAAGATGGCAAACAACAGCTTCTAATATGCACCAGGAAATTTCCATAGCATGCTGGATCTTTGCCGTCAATGACATGGATCATGGCTGAATATAAAGCACGCATTTCCCTAGGCACCTGATAAGTTTTAAAGGATAAAAATACGCGAAACTGACTTCAGACTTAGTTCTTGCTCCTATAGAAGTATAGGAAGTTCTATTGAGGGAAGCCCCGGAGAGTCTTTCAGTGTTGTGTTAGTGTGTGTTATCTCCCTTAGCTGTATTCTCTTTTTTTAATTTTTTTTCCCTTATTTTTGAGGGAGAGGGAGACAAAGCATGAGTGGGGGAGGGGCAGAGAGAGGGAGACACAGAATCCAAAGCAGGCTCCAGGCTCCTAGCTATCAACACAGAGGCCGTCGAGGGGCTCGAACTCACGAACTGGGAGATCATGACCTGAGCTGAAGTCAGAGGCTTACCCGATGGAGCCACCCAGGCGCCCGTCTCTTAGTTGTATTCCAATGAGTTGACAGAGAGCCTCCAATTTAAAAATCACAGAAGAGATATTGTAATATTGTAATACCGTTGTACGATGACAGATGATAGCTACACTTGAGGTGAGCACAGCATAATGTTTAAACTTACCGAATCACTATGTTGTACACCTGAAACTAAGTAACATTGTGTGTCAACTAAACCCAAATTTAAAACATTAGTAAAAAAAATAAAATAAAATAAAAAAAGAGAAAGAAAAATTACAGAAGAACGCAGGGAGTACACTAAATATGAGTTGCAAGAAAATAAAAATAAATAAGCACCAACAAGTTGTTTGTGGGATAATGAAATTTGTGTAGGGCTTGTGCAATATGTTCAAGAAATCTGCATTGATGTAACCCATAAGGAATGGTACTTTTGCCTCTCGATTTATGGGAAAATAATCAAAGAAAAGCTTGGGTGCTTGTCGTCAATTCATAGCCTGTAAGTTACCTGTTGTAAATTTATTTTATAATAGTGTAATTAGCTGCCACATGGCCAAGTTTTCTAAATGCTCTTCCTCCTGAAGGGAGCTTGACAATTTGAATGCCACAGAATATCAATACCAATCTTTTACAGCCCTTTGCCAGAGCAGCCTCAGGATAAGTTGAGCTGGCGTGGTAACTGCATTAGAGAATTGAGTTTGTTCTTTTTCAGAAGACAAATATACTATCTTTGAAACCACTTACAAGGAAAAAAATAGGCATTAAATGCTAGTGTATAACAGCAAACAAAACTTGTTAATAATATGAATACCCTGGCATTGTAAAAGATACGTGATCTTTAAACTCCAAGAGAAAATGGTACCTGCGAGAGGCAAACCCAGACCACATTACAGACGACTTGCTTGGAGAAATAGAATGTGTGTGGAGGGGCAGGGGTTAGCTGACGACAGTCAGATCTAATGCAGTGTTGCAGTATGTAATAAGAACCGTGAAATAAATGTGTTTGTAGCGTCTTAGATGACTAAGAGTATGAATGCAGTTTTCTATAGATCCAGCAGAATGCAGCTGCACCCAGAAATAAAAGTTGCAAAAGAGAGAAAACATTAACTGCTCTGTTTGAAAAACACTCAAAAGCTAATGGTAAGCTTGTGTTGAGAAAGATTTTAGTTAATAAGGAAAGGTTAGTTCATTTTATGATTCTTCATGCAGCGCTCTAACTTTTGATGCATAGCTATAGACACTGCAAGATTTTTCAACCTGCTCATAATTACAACGCTACGCATGTTAAATTAAGAAGCGTTTTATAAATTGTGAGTCATCCTTAGGAAATCAGTGCAATCACTTTTATAAAACAGTATAGAAGCACATAATTTCTGAATGAAGCCCACTTTATGTCAAATTGAATAGATTTATCTTCGTGAAAATCGCACATAAATCTGAAGCTATTATCATTGTGAGCAGAATTTTAAAAAACTGTTGGTAGGTGCCTGGTGGCAATTGGAAAACCGCACATTTCTAACTCCCTTTCTAACTTTTACTTATATCTTCTCATTTTTTCCGGCGCTCATGAGTTGGCAATTCTGTGACTACATACAGGGCATGATTCACCAGCGGCATAACTCCAGGAGCACTGAGATACTCCTGCAATGATTGTATCTACAGGGTGGTCACCTTGTGTATCAGGTGTGTGATGACTGCAGCTTGGCTTTTCATTGGACAGTACCTCGGCTGCCATAGAAGTGACCAACCAATAATCTTTTGAAAACTTCTACCTCTATGATTGCACAAGGGGGAGACTTTGCCTACGAATCTACTCAGGGGCTAATTTTTGAAGAGGAGCGTGGACCAGATTGTGGATTATATAAATGCATTTACATAAAGACATTCGAAAAGTGAATCCTAAGATACCTGATGTGCAGTACTTTAAGGAGTCATTGTCTTCATGAGAATATTTTGTACTGCCCTATCAAGAAAGATAGAAAATAAAAATAATAATAAAGAGGGGCGCCCGGATGGCTCAGTAGGTTAAGTGTCCAACTTCGGCTCAGGTCACGATCTCACGGTTTGTGAGTTCAAGCCCCACTTTGGGCTCTGTGCTGACAGCGCGGAGCCCGGAGCCTGCTGGTACAAAAATTATTTTTGAATATAAAAATATAACAAGTCAATCAATCAAGACATTAGTGCTACAGGGAACCTTATGTGACCATGTGATTTTCAATATATTGTTCTCCTTTTAATCATGTATAGCCTGGGTTGTATAAAAAGATTGGGAAAAAGTAAATGTAGTATTTTAGGCACAGCAATGAAATGTCAATGAGAGGTTGATAGTACTGAGTAGTTGTCATTGCCCTATTGAAAATTCTCTTTGCTTCTTTGTGCAGCAGTTATGAAAAACAGACCCACATTGCCAGTCTGTTGATGTAGACAGAGCTGGCAATGCTGGTGACTTGGTCCAAATTGATGGAAGCAGAGACGCAGTGAAGTAGAAAAATTCTAGATGTGAATCGCTAGGTGAAACCAACAGAACTTGCCAGTTGGTTGAATGTGGAGAGTTTGGGAATCCAGGACTGAAAAGGAAAGAAGAAAGAATGATTCTCGTGTGTTTAGTTTAAACAGATCATTCAATTTGCTGCTGATGGGGAAGTCTGGGAGGGGAAAAAGGAAATAGCAAGAACAAATTGATTTTTTTAAAAACTAAGTATTAAGTTTGAGATGCCTGTTAAATATTCAGGTGGACAAGTAAAGTAGGTGGTTAGGTGTATGAGTCTGGGGCTCAGTATAGCATAGATTTGGAGCATTGAACTTTGTGTGTGTGTGAACCATTCATTTCCCCCTTCCTAACATTACTCTGATTCCTTCGGGGTATCAGCCCTTTCCCCTTTGTGTAGCCTTGGTGAGACAGTGAATACAACTGGTCTACAATCTAAAACTGCCTGATGCTTTGTCTTACCAACCTGTACAACCAATGTGTGCACCCAGTGAGGATGTGTGGGCAAGCATTGTAACAACCAACTCTCCAAGGGTCAAAAGCCCTATTTTGCCAATATCCATGGTATAAATGCTCCTGTCATGGTTTATTTCAATCTACCAACATGATATCACAGTTACCAATAATCCCCATATACGGTGAATTAACAGTGATTCTCTACTTTTTTAAATGGTCCTGGATCTAATCAAATGGAGCTAAGCCGTGTCTTTTTAAATGGTGCTGATCTCCCACCTTCACAATAATCAAAAAAGTATAAGATATATCTCAGACACAAAATGGTTTTATGTGGTAATTCACATGCGAAGTCTTTGAAAACAGGGAATGCAGGCTTATCCAATGTTACAACTCCAGATCCTGATATACAGAAGGCCCTCACGATGTTTGCTGCAGCGAATTGAGTAAATTCTTGTGGATATCTTGTTGAATTGGTGAGTTGTAGTGAGTGACTGTAGGGAAGTGTCCGAGGTTCTTTCTAATTCAATATTTTTATTAATGTGTTGAGGGAAGATGCAGATCTCAAAACATATTCATAAAATTTTAAGATGATCCTAGCTTGGGAGGAGAACCAAACACCAGGGACACCAGAAATATAATCTAAAGAAGTTAGAACTGTCTACATAAAAAGAAACTTGGCCTTCAAAAATGTAAATGACTGAATATGGAAGAGATGGTCTGAATTTTTTTTTCCTGGGTAGGGGAATAAAAGAAATCTGGAGTCTAAGAGTGATAATAATTTGCAAATTAGATCTGTGTTTAATGGGATGTGGCTGGAAACAGAGCCAGAGCTATTTTGGCCTGAATTTAGGGAGCTTCATGTAATATGTGGCCAGGAAATTAATTGTCTTTCTCCATGCAATGTTGGAAGTTGAAAATTTCAAGTGTCCTAGTTTCACCCAATATTACTAAGAACAAGAGCTAAAATACAAATTCAGAAACGTCAGATATGGATAAGAACAATAACAATTACTAATCACAGTTTATATAGATTGAGTAGCTTGGGTACCTACTATTAGCTTTCTTAGTAAAGTATTACTGGCACAATTGCTTAAGTACAATCTGTGACACAGCCTACCTGCTCTGATTAAATCTCAGAACTGCCCGCGTTTCAGGTGGATGTTTTTCCTGATCTTGCTGCTGAAAAAGACAAGCTAAAGAGCTCAAGTAATTTGTCAATCTGGTTTGTCAATCCAAGAGTCAATGAGTTTACAATTTCCGTATTTAGCTGGGAACAAAAAGATAAGAATGTAACATTTAGTTAAGAATGTTACTAAATATTTTCTTTAGGGGCACCTGGACAGCTCAGTCGTTAAGCATCTGACTTCAGCTCAGGTCATGATCTCACAGTTCATGAGTTCAAGCTCCATGTCAGGCTCTGTGCTGACAGCTCAGAGCCTGGAGCCTGGTTCCGATTCTGTGTCTCCCACTCTCTGCCTCTCTCTCTCTCTCTCTCTCTCTCTCTCTCTCTCTCTCTCAGACACATTCTCTCTCTCTCCCTCCCCCTCCCCTCAAAATTAGTAAATAAACATTTAAAATTGTATTTTCTTTAACTAGCAGGAACTATACAGGTTCATGAGAGGAAATGTGCCATGAAACTGTATTATATGTTATCCCATGATATTTGCTTGTTTGGGACATAGGAACCCTCTCCCTGGAAGAGCCTGTTGACATGGGATTCAAGAGCATCCTCTATTCAGTCTGTTGCCCATCTCAAATGCAGAAGGCCTTTCTATCTACTTGCCTCTACTGAGTGAGAGGAAAATAGCTCTGAACATGGGGTCCAGCACTAAGCTGGCAATGGTTTCATTCATGTTCCTCCACTTGTTGGCTGCATCATCATGCACAGGCTGATGTATCTCTTCGGGCTCTTACCTCAATATACTAGCATTAATATACCTATCAGAGTGGCTAAGTGAATTAATGTGAGCGAAATGAGATAATACCCAGGGCACAGTGAGCGCTGAGACGATATGAGTAATTACCATCAGTTGGCGATGGTAATTACAACTAGTCCTATAGTCGGAGACCAGTGGCTGCATTTGGAAATCAGACTGGGAATTTCATAGGCAGGATGGCAATGATGCCAGACGTTCCCCCACTGCACGCTGTCTGGTTCATCTTGGTTCCTCTTTGTCTCTTTCCCCTTGTCCCCTTTCTCTCCTCCTTCCTGTCCTTGCCTTTACCACTCACCATTGTGAATTGTTTGCATATGAATCTACCCATTGATTCATACCTCTTGCTCGTGAGGACAAGGAAAAATGCCATTTTTTAATCCAGTAACGTTAACAGAGTGCTTTCTTAACAGTAAGAATCAATGACTTAAATAAAATTAAATTCCTTTAAACAATAACCAAAAAAAGCCCCACAACCCTCAAGTTTACCAAAGAAAAATGAACAGATACAAAGGGCAAATTGTATTCATTTGTTCTATATTTATGCTTCAGATTTAAGAATCAAGGCTCTGACTGATTATGTCAAAAACTCATTATTTTTAATCCAGAAAGAAATCTGTAATAATTTCCTAAAGAATGCATACAAGGCAGAAAGTAAACTTTAACAGCTATTGAATTTTATTAAGCCTTAGGCAAAAATCACGTTCAGATCAAAGGAGTTTCCTCTTAAGGAATAAAAAGGTAAAAAAAAGAAAGGAGCGGAGGACAGAGATACCTGCGAAGCGCTGGTAAATTCAGAAGCTATCCAAAACAGTCTGCTTTCTTGTAAGAAATAGCAAATTTTGTAACAATATATACATACAAGAGATCAATACATAAGTAAAATGGACAGAACACTTCCCATCTTTATTTGCTTCACAAATATTTTTTGTTGCACTGGTCATTTGATATCTTTTACAATACAACGAGTGAAATGTCTTTATTACATGTCAGTGTCTAACAGTGGAAGAGGAGAGCACTACAGCTTATAGTAAGACACAAAGTGCAGGCATGTGAGTGTGCACCCACATAATCACCAACACACGATTAAACCTTAGTTTAGGTCAAATTGTTCACTCTCAATTTTGATATGGTTGATTACACTTGACTTGCCATCATTATAATAAAAACCAGCACATGCTACACAAACACTCTACTGTTAAAAAAAAGTTCTGATATATGAATAGGGTAATCATCCGAACGTTCTGGGCAAAGAGCAGAAAACAAGGTGGTTCAAGAGCCAGCTATTAACATTAACTCATGCTGAGCACAGGTAATGAGGAATTTGAGTTTCTTTTACTTATCTTCGTTTTCTCTATAATACCTAGCATGATACCTTGGACATAGAAAATCAACCGTGGTTTTTGAATGCAAGGACAGTAGTGTTATAATGAAGTATGCAGACTGCAGTGGGGAAGTCAAGTCTATTCCACTGCTCTAGACAAATCTCTACACCTACTGAGCTGTCCACTTCGGAATTGTTCCGATATAGTGAACTAGTTTAGTATCAGTGGAGTGGCATCCTAGTGCAGAACTGAAGTTCTTGTTCCTTCCCTTGCTGCTGACCTAAATTACTCATTACACAGATTAACCACAGAAAATTTATGTCAGTCTTTCAAAAAATGAATTCATTGCCCCAGAATTTGTGGTTGGGAAAATGTGGAGATAGTTTCATTTTTCATTAAGATTCAGAACCACTGTTATTAGATAAAGAAGAACACATACGGGGGTGGGGGCTGGGGAGAGAGTCATAGACCACACAGGTGAATGCAAAGAGTTGAAGAAAGTACTCACGGGCTCCAAAGGAGTGGGAGAAAATTCTAGTAGCTCTATTGAATCAGTACATTTGTGGCCTCTGATTAGCCTGTGACCACTATCCAAATGGAAAGCTTTTGGGCTGCTCTGTAGGCTGAATACAGAAAAGGAAGATTTCTCTACAGTACCTAACATATAGTTAGGTGTTGGGCATAGTAAGATTTCCAGTGGTTTCTGAATGCAACAGCAGTAAAGACGAAACCCTGAGATAGCTGAGATCTGTAGCATGATTTATCACTGCTCTTGAGTTGTTTTTTCAGATCCTTAGAGTAACTGCCCGAGCAAAGAAGGGAGGGGATTATGTTCCATTTTTGTTGTAGCTTATCCAAGATCACAGACTCCTAAGTTTCCTTTGTTTTCTGCCTCCTGGTTGAGTTGCTTTTCCACTCTCTTTCACACTGCCTCTCTTAGACTAGAGGTCAACACCCTCCTAATGTTATTTTTGAAAAATATCTATCTTTCTGGACTCTACCTACTTAGAATGCAGCACACAGCTATCTCATTTCGTGCAAAGCTCTTAGAATCTACCTTGGCCTGCTTAGTCTGGGAATGTCTTTCTGTCTGCTACTTGCCTACTGTGAATATCCTTAGGTTCTGCCCTATGCAGTCTTGAACCTTGAACCTGATTCATTCAGAGGGGCTTTAAATTTTTTTTCTTTTCTGCAGGCTGAAGTATGCATCCTACCTTCCCGCCATGAAAAGCAGTTGGGCCATTTCCCAGGAACCTCTTGGGACGCTATTCACCTTTTTTACTCAGAGTCATCCTCCTCTTGAGACATAAGGCATTTGGAAAAACACAAAGCTTTGGGACATAACATTCCCTGGGAGACTTTAGGTGGTAGGAACCATACCGAGGCCCTATGGGACTCATTGTCCTAAGCAAATAAATTATATTCTCCCTTTTCCTTTAGCAACACCTTCCAAAATATTGTCTAAGCACTATTTTTAAACCAAAGGATATGTAAGAAGTGTTATTTCTGCAGAGGAGCTGGTATTTGTCCAGAGCCTGGGAACGAATGGAAAAACAGAGAATAAGTTGCTTAGCTATTGTAGCCCTGATGAGCAAGCCTGAAAACCATGACTTCAGGGTAGGAGACTTGGTTCTGTGTCCTCTTTGTGTTTTTGCCAGCTGAGATGCTCTGGCTGGGCTGGAGGCCCTGAGTGCAAACAGAGGGAAGTCAAAGCCCTGCACAGAAATCCCTTCTTGTATTTCACCCAGACAGAGAATGCAAACCTTGCCACTGTTTCTCCCTTGCCAACACAGCCCATCCTCTCTCTCCCCACATACCAGCTTACATGACTGGTAGGAATAATCTCCATCCTCAAAGAGTCAGGAGCCTGCCGGCCTGCATACTGGCACATTATCAGAATGGAGACAGTAAAATTAGAAATTTAGTGAAGATTTGTATAGAATTTCCTCCAGCTCTGGAGGAATTGTGTGTGATTATATCTAAAATCCAATAAATGCTATTGATTGAACTAATATACCTATTTCTAAAGGCTAAAACAAGTGGAAGAGAAGAGTCCTCATAATATTATGTTATGCCTAGGGACTACCCATGGGACAGAATTCCAAGAACAAAGACACCACCACACTAGGAAAAAAAGACAACAGTTCCATGAGCTAGAGCAGAGAAATGGTGATAAACCAAGAAGATAATTCTAGAAATAGTATGGAAACAGGAAGAGGAAGGGAGCCTGGTGGACTGACTATAGCAGTAGAGATAGGAGGGGTGCTTGCGTTGTTCAGTTGGTTAAACGTCCAACTCCTGATTTTGGCTCAGGTCACGATCTCAGTTCCTGAGTTCGAGCCCCGCATCAGGCCTGCTTGTGATTCTCTCTCTCTCTCCCTCTCTCTCTGCCCCTCCCCACACTCTCAAAAGTAAATAAACACTATTTTAAAAAGACCTAGAGATAGGAGAATTGCATAGGCTCTACGGATGGTCTCAGGATAGGTCCTGTGTTCTGTAACATGAAGCATTCGCTGTAGCATTGGTTCTAGGGCTTTTCCTAAATGAGAAATGGAGTTCTAAATCAGCTTACCACTTCTCAACACCATGAGTTCCAACCAGAAAACTTTCCTGGGATCATGGGAGGCTCTGTGGATTTCCACCTTCTTCCAGGCTAAAGGTCTCTGACAATAACAAATATTGAAATTTTCCTTTAAAAAATATTGAGCTCTTCTCCACTAACTTCAACTCTCAAAGAACAGCAATTTATTTTAAAAATTTCACAAACGCAAAAAGATTATTTCACAAAATGTGCTACACTTGTTCTTAGGTCTTACCTCACGTAATTGACATGCAAAATACCAATGAACTGAACTTAGCATATTTTACAACTGGAGAGAACATAGAAAGATTTAAGTCTCAGAAAAAGGGGGAAAATTCTTTTAAGATTAATAATAACCCACAGTTCCCTTTCCAGTCAAGTAGTTTAGTGTTAATGCCAGCTGGTATTTCCAGAATTCTGCATTTTTAAATTAAAGCCCAAAAGGAGTATATGCATTCATGGGAGATACTTTATCATTGTGGACTGCTAACCAATCTCACCCGAGTCAATCTGCCTTCAGGTGTGCACGGAGCTTTATCACAGAAGAGTTGGGCACCATTAAAACACTTCCCATAAACTCTTGGAGATGACGGGAAACTTGGTGCTCTCTTGGTCTAACCTCACTCAAGTACCCCTGGCAGGGGCTCATTTCGCACTTACCGTAACACACCAGAGATAAGGGGCTCACCGAAGCGCTTTCATTATTACAATTCTCTTTCATACGTGAACTGCAATATGCCTTCTTATGATCATAGACCATGGGTCCTGCTTATAACCTTTGAAGCAACACAAAATAACCGTGATCCTCTTCCAAATAAGCTAATCTAGAGTACTGAAACAATTATATATTCATTATCTCTCTTCTACAGACTTAATACTGATTCTTCTTCTTTTTTTTAATTTATCTTTTAACGTTTATTTTTAAGAGGCAGAGAGACAGAGAACGAGCAGGGGAGGGGCAGAAAGAGAGAGAGGGAGACACAGAATCTGAAGCAGGCTCCAGGCTCTGAGCTGTCAGCAGAGAGCCTGACATGGGGCTCGAACCCACAAACTGTGAGATCATGACCTGAGCCGAAGGCAGATGCTTAACCAACTGAGCCACCCAGGCACCCCAATGTTAATTCTTCTTAACACGGCTTGGCCACTCATTCTCAACATGCATTGCCATTGATCTACATTTCTCTGAAGGTGAAGCACAGGTAAATAGAAATGGTGCAAAATGGCTTGATATGGGTACGGGATCAAGTGTGCTTCTTCCCTCTTTAGGTCTGAATTCTATACTCTTACTAGTAGAGCTCAAGGGTGTATTCACTTTCCAGTGACTACCTTCCCTGGTTATCTCATATCAAAATCCCTTTCCTATCTTTTTAGCATAAACATTTTATGTCAAGTCTCCCCTTAACCTCTTCATATATAATTTCTTTTTGAATAGAGAAAGAAGTTAATCTTTAGGGCACTTGGGTGGCTCAGTCGGTTAACCATCAGACTCTTGATTTTAGTTCAGGTCATGATCTCACGGTTTGTGAGTTTGAGCCCCGAGTCGGACTCTGTGCTCACAGAGTGGAGCTTTGCTTGGGATTCTCTCTCACTCCTCTCTCTCTGCCATCCGCCACTTGCTCTCTGTCTCTGTCTCAAAATAAATAAAAATAAACTTAAAAAAAATAAGTTAATCTTTGCTAACTATGTGCCACATAATACCTTGTATCTAATTTCTCACAGCACTAAACTTGGAATAATGTTTCTGCCCCTTCCACAAAACCTTAAGGGACTGAGTTTATTTGGTTTACCATTGTGTCCACAGGGTCTAACAGAAGGCCTAGTACAAACTAAACACTCAAAATGAAATTTGCTGACTGAACGAATGGAAGAGAAGAGTCAGCGCTTGATTGGTCAGGAAGGAATGTGATCAGAAGTCAGTCAACTGAAACAAGACCAACACGGTTAGCCTAAAGGTTGCCTGTGCCTTCAGACCAGAGCCTTGTGTTCATGCTTAACCTACTGCTTTATCTGCCTCACGTCTGGATTCCATGGGTTTTATGACACGGAGGGAGTCCCTCGTCATACAGACACATTGCCCAACTACCTACCTCCAAAGCCAGCCTCCCTAATCCTTATTACGACCTCTTCTGCCACCATCGTTCCCCTCCCTACCCAGTTCCAGATGAGTCTGATTTTGCTTCCGTCTTCAGCAACTCCTTCGCCTTATTTTTGACAAATCCAATTAAAATGTATGAATGCAGTTTCCTGAAATATCTAAAGTAATTTTACTTAAGGCTTTAAATAAGATTAAATTAATTTAAAAATATATCTATTGGGTTAAAAAGCAGATCTATATTAATTCTCTTCTCTTTAATTTCAATGAAAGCATTTAAAAATTTATTCACTCTTAAATTTTACTTTTGTTAACCATAAAAAGATGCTCTTTAAATTAATTGTTTTGAAATCAAACTTGATATTTTAAAAAAAGGTAGAAAATTTATGATCAACTACATTTTTTGCCTGTCAGTGTAAAAACAATTTTTTAAAATGTTTTATGTTTAGAACAAGGAGACAGAGAGAGAGACAGAACACAAAGGGGGCAGGGGCAGAGACAGAGAGGGAGACACAGAATCTGAAGCAGGCTCCAGGCTGTTGTGAACACAGAGCCAGACACAGGCCCCAAACTCAGGAACTGCGAGATCATGACCTGAGTTGAAGTCAGACGCTTAACCGACGGAGCCACCCAGGCTCCCCTGCCTGTCAGTTTTAAGGAGGGTTAGTACGTAGTTCTGAAAATATTCCTGTAAAGACAAACCAAAAAGAAAAAAAGAAAAGAAAGAAAGAAAGAAAGAAAGAAAGAAAGAAAGAAAGAAAGAAAGAAAGAAAGAAAGAAAGAAAGAAGGAAAGAAAGAAAGAGAAAAAAGAAACAACAGGTTTTAGTAGCTTGAAAACATGTCTACAAATTCTTTATACTCCTTTTGGAAGTTAGAGCCTTGGGCGTGAGCTAGGCTTTGTGACCTTCTTGGTACGTGGTTAAAAAACCCACATAACATAAATTTACCATCTTAACCACTTTTAAGTGTACGACTCAGTAGTGTAAAGTATATCACGTTCACAGTGTGAAACAGAGCTCTCTGGAATTTCTTCATCTTGCAGATTAGAACTCTATGCCTGATAAACAACTTCCTCAGACCTAGGGACCACCATCCCACTTTCTGTTTCTATGTATTTGACTACTTGAGACGCCTTCCGGTAAGTGGAATCATGAAACATTGTCTTTTTAAGTGGAATCATGAAACATTGTCTTTTTGTGACTGACGGGCTTATTTCACTTAACATAATGTCCTCAAGGGTCACCTCTGGTATAGCTTGTAGCAGGATTTCCTTATTTTTTTGGGCTGAATAATATCCCATTGTATGTATATACCACCTTTCGCATATCAGTTTACGAGCTGATGGGCATTTGGGTTGCTTCCACCTTTTGGCTAAAAGGAACATGGGAACGCGAATATATCAAGACCTTGATTTCAATACTTTCAGATATATACCCAGGGATATATAGTTCTGGTTTGCTAAAGAACCCATGCTTGGAGGGATGTGGAAGGCTTCCTAGGGGAATTAGCAATTCAGTCCTGAGGGGAAATCAACCATGTTTAAGCTTCTCCATTTTTCATCCCAAAATCATAGTGTTCTCTAAGAACCTTGAGTTTTTCTTCTTCAACTTTTCAATGCTGGAGTGTTCAGGGGTTGAGAGTCTTCAGACCGCTTCTCTTTTTCATCTCCACTCATTCTCTTGGGGATCTCATTTACTCACTCTCTTTAAATATCATCCAAATAGCAATAGGCCCTAAATTAATATCTCTCCCCGAACTTCATACTTGTATATCCAGCGTCTTACTTGGCATCACCACTTGGATAGCTAGTAATCCTCTCAAAATCTTGTGTCCCAAATTGAGATCCTCATATGCCCTGTCCCCCATTTTATCCATCTCAGTTAATGGATTTCCATTCTTCCACTTGCTCAGGCCAAAAACATTGGAATCATCCTTGGCTTCTCTCTCTCATGCCTGGTCCATTAGTACCTACTGTCAGCCGTAGCTTCACTGTTTTTCCTGAATCTGATCAATTCTCACCACGTCCACTATTACCACACGTCCAAGCATGATCAGATCATCTCTCACCTGGATTGCCTCCTTACTGGCCTTGTGTTACACAGTCACCTCAACATAGCAGCCAAGGGATCCTGCTAAAATATCAGGCCACTCCTCTGTTCAAAATGTCCTGTGCTTTCGTATCTTGCTCAGAGTAAAGGGTAAAGTCCTTAACATACCCTATGATTTCCTATATAATCTGATTATATCCTCCCCATCACCTCTCTCACTTCCTCTCCTACAGGGATTTTTGTGGGTTTTGGTTATATCCCTACAGGAGACAACAGTGCCTGGCACAATTAGTATTTCATGATTAGTATTTGTTGATGAGCGACCTTCTCTCCTTTCCATGTCATGTTATAGACAGTATTCCTTCTCTCTCTGGCTAGTCCTCTGTGCCCCTGCCAGTCATGCTTAGACTATTGGTCTCTCAAGAATCTCTCTTTCATCTATATTCTCTCGCAACCAGTGATCCTGTGACCCTGACTCTACTCAAGTTTTCCAATTCTGATGTAAACAAGCAAGTAGACAAAAATATTTCTCCCAGTTATCCTTTTAAGCAGTCATTCTCCTTTTGGCCATGGTCAAACCACCCAATAGGTAATTTTTAAGGAAAAAAGAAATCCATATCCCAAGCCTCTACTTTGTACTCAATTAATGTTCCCTGAGTCTGGCCCCTGTTATCATCATGTTACAAAAACTACTCTCCAAGCATCACCACAATGTGCCAAATCCAATACCCTTTTTCACAGTTCTTAACCTTCTGTTTCTCCCTGGAGAACTGGATGTTACTTTCAGTGATCTCAAGTGTCTCAAATATCTCAAAAGTAAATTCCAAAAATGATTATGATTCACATTCATTTTGTAAACAAAAGTATGCCACAGAAATCCTTTAAGAGATAATTCTTTGGCTTCTCTGGAGCATCTTTGCTTTCCTTCTAGCCCTCTGACTGTCTCTTCCTTGTATTCTCTGGATTCCCTCCTGGTTTTGTTTTGTTTTGTTTTGTTTTGTTTTGTTTTGTTTTGTTTCCTGAATGTAGATGTTGCCCAAGCATCTATTCTTAGACTTTGTCATTTCTTTGTACACTGTTCCTTCTTTTTTTTTTTTTTTTAACTTTTTTAATTTATTTTTGAGACAGGGAGAGACAGAGCATGAGCAGGGGAGGGTCAGAGAGAGGGAGACACAGAATCTGAAACAGGCTCCAGGCTCTGAGCTGTCAGCACAGAGCCCGACGCGGGGCTCGAACTCACGGACCGTGAGATCATGACCTGAGCCGAAGTCGGCCGCTTAACTGACTGAGCCACCCAGGCGCCCCTGTACACTGTTCCTTCTTGATCGTGCACTCCAGGACTCTGTTTTCAGACCTGATCTCCTTTCCAAACCTCTGGCACACATTTCTGATTGCTCCTATCTCCTCTTGGACATTCCACTGATACCTCAAAGTCAAATACTTTCAAAGCTATTTCATTCTCTTTCTCCAAACCTGATGTCCCTTGATGTTTCCTAATCTCAGGATTAGCATTGATTCCTCCCTGCTTGTACATCTGGGGCAACGCTGTCTGTCCTACCTCTATTGTGTTGCTCATAATTGCTCCCCTCTCTCCATCCACTCTGCCACTACTAAGACTCCTGATTTCTGCCATGTCTCTCTGGCAAGAGTGTAAAAGCTTTCTAATCAGCCATCTCATCTCAGGTCTCTCCTTCTCTCAACTCATTTTGCACACTCTTATCAGATCAATCTTCTTTCAAAAAAGGTATGGTCATAGCCATGCCTGCTTAAAACCCATTTTCGACAGTGCATTGCCCATAGATCTAAACCTGTTCACTGGCATTCAAGATCTTCGTAATTGGGGTCTTTTGCGGGAAAAAAGTTATTGGGGGAAAAAAAGTTGTTTTGTTGGTGTCTGGGACTAGATCTAGAATTTGTACCCTTCAAACAGCAAGCTACTTACTGAGCTCCCACTCTATATCTCTCTGGATGATCCAGGAACCTCATTTCTTTTAGGTCACATGGGACACTTATCCTCATCCCCCTGAGAACTTCCAGCATCACTCAGGTGCCAGGTTCTAGTTCTCCGGTATAGTTGGAGTTTCACAAGACAGCATTAGTGTCCCCATGGGACCTGACAGGCTCATTGGACTCTCAAGTGTCTCTTCATCAGAAGATTGCCTTCTGAGTGTCCCCTTTTATCTTGGTCAGGGGAACAGAGAGTCATCCCGTTTTTACACGTACTTTCAACCATCACCTTGAAAATTTGACTTGAAAGATAAGCTCTTGTGGGGTATGGAAAGTAAATATAGTCAGTGATTTCTCAATCATATCATATAACAAATTATTAGGCAAGGTTTCCAATGATCTTTAATGGTTGATGTCTAACTGGGATTCACAGACAACATGCCATCAGCTTTACCAAGTCACGATGGTCTCTTTAAACTGTCAAGGTCCCAAAGCTAACAACCTTCACATAACTTTCCACTGATCTTTCTGTTATCAAAGTATGTGGGCTTGACATTAAACAAAAATCACATTAATCTCTACTGACTTTGAGGATGAGTTAGAACATGTTTGTGTGGAAGGGAGGCATTGGAGGAGAAGAGGAAGTAAGCAGAAAATTGGGGAAAGAAGATAAAGTTCACTACTTTAGAATTTCCAAAATATTCAACATTAGGAAAACTTTTCTATATCACATACTGGAACACAAGGTCTTAGCCTCCAAGAGACATCTATTCTGATAAAAAAAAGAAGGCAAACAAACATAGAAAATACAAAGAGATTTAAATCTCTTTATAACTTTGCCATGAGTGGATACACTGAATGGCAAGCGATGGGATTAGTGTTCACCAACCCTGGCAGAGGACATAGAGGCTCTTTACAGAGCACAGAAGGTGACGCACTTAGGACAATAGGAGTAGGGCCTTCAGATTTCCATTCACTTTTACAACCAACATAGAAAGGCAGACTCAGGGTCAAAGCACAAAGCCAACAATTCTTTTGCAATAAAATGGAGAAAAAGATGACCTGATTCATGGTTTGCGTTACCTTCCTTATTCTCTGGGCGAGAATATGGACAATCTTGATAGATTCACATAGATCCTGTCAACAAATACCTGTTGGTGGTTCTTGACCAAACTTCAGTCAGGCTCCTCTGAGCCCTTTTCTCAACGAGGCCTCAACCATCCTTACGGGACCTGCTTAGCCCAAGTTTTAGCAAGAATCCTGCTAAGTCTGTTTAGCAAGAATATCTAAACTTTGATATCTGATTATCCTTGAAATCTAATCAAATTCTTCATCCCCTGCCCTCAATATCTGATCACTCTGGTCTGCCTTCGGTAAAAATCTTGTTAGGTGGGTTTACAAGAATTCCCCCACCCTTGATATCACCTCTTGGTAATTTTCCATCCACGGAACTGCCTTACTCTGCTCATTGGCTATAAATCCTGATTTGTTCTTGCTATATTCAGTGAGCACCATTCTACACTGAGGTCTCTTTTCCTTTATTGTGGCAGTTTCTGAAAAAAAAAAAAATCTCTTCTTACCTCTTTAAAGTACTGTCAGGCTCTGGTTCTCTCTAACAGTCTCCACTTCTTTGACATAGCACCCCACAGTGCTTGCAATTATTTTAAGTTTATGAAATTTAAAAAAAATCTCTAATTGACATTAATTATGGTTCACTTTCATTTTGGAAACAAAACCATGCCACATAAGTCTGTGAAAAAATTCACAAAATTACATAAATACCTTGAGTTTAGGCATCAGTGGGCTTGTGTGATAAGAATATGAAATCTCTAAGCTGAACCCAAGCATGAAAGCTTGTGAGCAGTTTCATGCCCTCCCCTGTCAAAAAGAATATCTGAGTGGTTATAGAGTTTGGTTGTTACCGGATTTGCCTTCATGAAGGGAGGCAGCAAGAAGGGAAGGCTGGGCAGCTGGATCAGGAAACAGACTACATCTTATCCATGGGACTTGCATGATGGACTTTACAGCAGGGAGAAAATGAATGGTCTCAATATAGGAGGCTCTATAGTTCCTTTCACATCTGAGGCTGGAAAAGCTGCTGCCTCCACATTTTCTGCTCCTTTTCCTCAGCATAATGTGAGGTACAAGGTCAGGGGACACACTTGCGGCCTCTAATGGCCAGATAATGGACCACAATAAAAGTTATGTGTCCCCAGCTGAAGGTGAAGACATAATAATAGTTGACAAGATCCATTATCTAACTATTAGAACCTAGAGCAAAAGGAGGCAATTATTAAATCCAAGAAAAAATCTTTTCACTTATTCAAGAAAAGAGATTTTTGCCTACATGTTGTGAATTTTTCTACAAGTTCCATGTTTACCTCCAAATAATAACACCAGCAGTGACCACAGCTAATGTTTATTGAGCACTTACAATATGCTAATTGCCTCTGTAGACATCTATAGAATCAGACTCCAGAATTTCAAACCCTTGCTTGAGGAAAGGAGTAACCCTTGCTGAAGTAACCCTTGCTCACTTGGAGGAAGTAAACCCTTCCATGTCTCAGTTTTCTGATATGTAAAATGATGATATTTTATTTATATTTTATACAGCACCTGTTTTGTACGATCACCAAGTATATTGAGTATCTAATACATGCTATGTATTACTAGTGTTATTGCTGTAATACGGTCATTGTTGGCATGACTCTATAGTATTTTCATTATTTATTTATCTTATGAGCCCTATTGGATAAATTAAGAAATATGAAGATAAAGTGAGATATTTATATCTGGAGATTTGTAAACATGTTAAAGGATTCATTGACCCCTTGAAAGAAACTGGAAAAGATTTTGTTTATGTGCGTTTTGGCGGGTGGTTTTCAACACATACTCATCAGAACCCTTGACCCTCAAAATTCTAAGGATCGCTGAGAGACAAAATTTCACATTATCACTTCATCTATCAAGTGATGTAGAGTGATTATAAGGAAAACGTATTTTAAAATCGTCTCTCCTCTTGTGAATTATCATTTTTAAAAGCTTATGGGAAACCAAATCATAAGATCAATAAAAGATACATATTTTGTCTGCTGAGTGCCAAAGTAGGCTCATGAATGCCACAATACAACTGGCTAGTTTTCATCTCTTTCTTGAGACAACCCCCTTTTTCAAGATAACATTTGAAAGAGACAAAACCAATTCAGTCACAAAGTTCCACAAAGGTGGGAAGCTATAGTTTTAGTGTCTTGGTAATTGTTCCTCAGCAATCCAAAAATACATTTTAGCCATTTCGTTTGGCCTTTTGGAATCCCTGGAATTCAAGCTGAGAGTCCTATGAACATAAACGTATCATGATATGAACATCCCCGTTTTTCGTAACGCACTTGAAAAAGCATCTACTCCAACCCTCTTTTCTCCCTTTGGACAGAACTATTGTCTGTACAGGGTCAGTCCCTCTTCAACTAATGTGGGACAGTTGGAGCTGCTAAACTGTTTCAAGTAGATTTGTGGGCCCAGAGAAATTCTAAAATTATGGTCATTATAACTTAAAAAATAAACATCATTCATTTTTAAGGAGAAGAATTCTAACACAATGGTTAAGAGCACATATTCTATCTAAGATGAACCGTAAGGGTTTAAATCCCAAATCTGTCATCACCAGCTGTGGAATCCTGGACAACTTTAATCTACCTCTCTCCATTTCAGCTTTCTTATCTGTAAAATGGGGATATTTATGCTATTTACCTCATAGGATTGTTGTATGAGGACTGAATTTGTTATTATACACAGAAACACTGTAGCAATGCCTGGAATATAAGGGCTGTAAGAATTAGCTAGTAATGTATCACTATTATGTAATTTATTTCTGGAGATTAAGAAGAAAATGTCTGAATGCTAATCCTATTTTTAACCTGCTGAATCACCTTTCAATGTACCCAAATAATGAACTCTCTGAGATCCATTTTTTCTTTACCTGTATGAGGAGATAATCCCCAAGCTCATGATGCTGTGTGAAATCAGGAGTGTTTCGGTGCCTTGTAAATTGTTGGGGCCTGGACATATATCAAGTGCATACATTGATTCCAATCCGTCTACAAAATTGGTTGTGTTTTTTGAAAGCATTTTGTGATTAAATGTAAGTAATTAGAGAAGCACAAGGCTTACTACAGAACCTAGGAGAATTTTTAAATCTTATATGTGCATGTGTTATATATGAAGAAAATGTAGCAAATAGATTTTTCAAAGAGATTTTCTAGTTAATCCTAGTTAAGACTCTCTTCAGCTTTCAGTGTTTTTAGGTTTTGTTTGTTTATTTGTTTTTGGCTTTTGAATGAACCAGAATTCTGGTTCAAGTAAAGAACTGACCCCATTACTGACTTCTTTGCATTTGGAGAAGCTGAGGGGAGATTATTGAATATTAATGGATTTTTGTTTCACAGCATTTCTTTTTCAAAATCCTAGGCTCTTTTTGCTAGCTTTTCAACATTTTTGACCAAATTTTCACTGTTTTAATTTTGAAGCAATGTAGCAGATTATTCTCACATTGACTTAAGTACTCTTATATTTTATCCTTATTTGCCAGGAATTGAAGATTTTCAGAATCAGTGTGTGTGAACATGTTCCTGCTTAGGCCTTTTCTATTTCTGTCATTTGTCATAATGAGCTGGAAATGTTTTCATAGCCTCACTGAACAACCGTACTCTATTCAGGATCTCTGGAGCCCCTAAAAGGACACCGTGGTTGTTTGTATTTTAACTGTTTGGAAAAGGAATCCAGAAGCTGCCATTTGCTATCGTACTTTTACCAGTTATCTCTTGCTGCATAACACACTTCCCTAACACGTAGCAACTACGCCATATTATTTCGCACTGTCCTGTAGGTTGACTAGGTGATTCTTCTGCTGGTGTCACCTCAGCTTATGCATCTGGGTGCCACCAGTTAATGGGTAGCTGGGGCTGAGCTCCCCTGGGATTGCTCAGTGGCTGGGCCTCTCTCCCCATGTGGCCATTTATTCCCTGACTCTCCACGCCGTGGTCCCGGACAGGACAAAATGCAGGCTACGGAGGCCTTGGTTCCTGAATTCACACAATACCATTTCTACCTTATTCCACTGCTCAAAGTGTGTCACAGAGAAGGTCAGCCCAGATGTAAGGGTTGGGAAAAGAGATTCTACCTCTTTATGGGAGAAACTGCAAGGAATATAGGGCCATATTTAATCCACCAAAATGTCTAAGTGTTATGTTTTAGGCAAATGTTTCTCTGTTAAACTGTGAACAGAAGCTCGCGTCTATGAACTTTTGTCATTGGCACTGGAGAAAACCAGTAGCAAGAGCCGACGAAATTCCAAATCATAGACAATACCCCACTTACTCTTATGTGGAGTCATCCCAGAAGAGTTGTTTAGTTACTTCACACAGCAGGTCTCCTAGCTGCTATACTACGCAAAGACTGTTGATCACAGGATTGCTGATTCTCATCCTGAATTCAGCCGTGCCTTTTGGGAAAATAAGCATGCCACATTTTCAGGAGTCTATAGAACGTCAACATCATCAGTGATAAACAACATTAAGCATACCCTGTGTGGAAAAATCATGCTATGTCTGAGAATTTTCAAATAATATAAGGTATGATTCCCGATTGCAAGCTTAAATTCTAGCTCAACGCAATAGTCATAACCCAGCAATAAATAACAATAAACTTTTTCAATTGTTCAACATACCTTTATTGAGTATCTCCTATATACGCAGATGCTATATTAAGCACTGTGAATGCAAAAACAGGTCCAGCTGGGACTGGGGCCACATGATTTGGAGTGTAGTAAAGAGGAAGCAAAATGTAAAGAGGTTTTAAAAATTATTACAAGCAAGTAAAACATTCATAAAAGTAAAGAAGAAGTTCATATTGTAAATGCTCCAACAGATGGTTAACAAGAAATACATGAGGTGTATGTATATCTTCCTGTGGATTGAGGATGAGGATCTCCTTCGAGGAAGAAGTGAGGTTTGAGCTAAGTTTTGAGAAGTGCACACACAAATGGTCTGTAGGCTGATGAGTAAGGGCCATGAGGTCCAGGAAGATGAAATAGCATAACAAAAGAGATATGGAACATGGGAAACACTGGACCTTCAGTTGTTCAGTGTTCCTGAAACCCAAACTCTGGATGAGATCGAGGAGGGGGACAAGGAATAAAGGGGGGGGGGGAAGAAATGATAAGAAAGGAATAGAAACGGCCAGGGACTCAGTCATGGAGGGTCTTAAAGTTTGGATTTTCTCCTATAGGTAATGCGACTGTATTGAAGAATTTTAATCCTGAACAGGATCCTTAGGAGGTCCTGTTAAGGATGATAGGATCAAACCAGTATTTTAAGAAGATCATTCTGTCCTCTATATGAAAGATGAACTGGCTACCACAAGCCTGGGGACGGAGAGTTAGGTTATTGCCCCGATCTAAATAAGTTATAATAGGGAAGAGGCAGCAGCCGAAACCACTAGAGCGAAAGAGATGATCCGTACTTTCAACAGACGTGTATTGGGGGTCTAGTAGCTGCTGGGGAGTATGCTAAGTGCTGGGAGTATTGTGGCATAAAACCCGCCTTAAAACTATACTAAAAGACCACTCAGAGACAGATGTAAAAAATCTTCAAGAGATTCAAGTAAAAAGACTTGAGTGAAGGAAACTGAAGATCCCAGAAATCACAAGAGGTATGAAAGGCAGTACCTTGACAAATAGCTATTGGCAATTTAAACAGTAGGTAGGCACTAGTAAATCAAGAAATAAGTAAATTCTTTTAAGGTAAGTAATTAAAACAAAACATGAAGATCCAAAGGAAATTTTCAGAAGCATCAGCTTTAGTTATATTTTGTATTGTCATCAGTTTTCAAAGATGACACTACGAACAAGACTGTAGATATGTGTGTACATGTGTGGCGTTAGGTTTGACAGAATTTTCTATTGCTTTTCACCTAGTCTGTCCTTCATAAAGTCAACCATATCTTCCTATGTGTGGTTTAATTGAACTTGACCCTAAGATTTGATGATTCCAATTCCCTGTGGCTCAATAATTGGGCCCCATGTGTGATACGGGCAGGTTGCACAGGGCATCCCACAGCTGCTGCTTATGTGAATGGATTAAATTAGAACTTCCAAGTGCACTGCCTGCTCCCGATTTGATCATGACTATAAAGATATGTTTTCAGCTAAATTTCTACCTATAAAGCCAACAATAGGAAAGCAATCAATAATGGTAGCTCTCTTCCTCTCTGTTTACATGTTCATATCATCAACTAAAAACTATTACACCCTGACGAGGGCCCATTATTATATTCTGGGTATCTATTTCACCTATTTTTAGCATAAATATCTAATTCCTGGCACAATGATAAACCCATTACATATGATTTATACTTAATGTTTGACATTAATCTTACTCTTAGCTTTTCATTAGGTCAGTCAGGAAACCTTTATAGAGTTCAGATTCTGTGCTCAGCAGTCTAGGACTTGGAAAAACAGTTTTGAGGAGGACAAGACATCATCCCTCACTGTGAAAAGAAGAGATAGAGATAAGTGAACAAATACTTGTCACATATCATCCATCCATTCATTCTTTCGTTGAGTACCTGTTCTGTTGTGGGCTGTTAGAATACAAAACTAAGTAATACCACTCTGCACTTTTACAGTTGGGTGCACCCCGGAGTGATTATGAACACCGTTCATAAGTTGGCTTATTTAAATTGTCAAGGAGTTCTGCAGGGTAGGTGTTTTTGCCCCTATCACAGGAGGAACTACAGGCTTGAGAGACTCACAAAAGGCCACACAAATACTAGGACTGAGTGGGCATTAGGTATGTGTAAGTTCAAACCCTGAGGGCTTTCCAATATTACGATAGTGGACCTTAGGATAATGTGTTAAGTTACAATAAAAGTACACTACCACAAATAACTAAAACGTCATTCTCACTTAATGTTGCCCCTCCTTTCTTTACTGACTCTCACTCTTTATGGCTAACTTCTTGAAACTACAGCTCATATTGTCAAATCGTTTATCTCCCATTTACGTTCCAGCCATGCTAATGTTCAGATGTTTGAAGCGCCCCAGTACACACATAGGCACAAATATATTGGCCCTGAAGCAATAAAATTGTCATCTTTCTTCCTTAAAAAGTGATCTTATCGTTGTCATTGAAATACACTCTTTAGTTCTTATTTGACTTAACAGTAAAGCGGTGGTGCGGCATATTTAAAAAGTTGTGTGTTTCAGTATCACACTTCTCTGAGTTTAAATCCCAGCAGAGTTTAGGTTTATGGCGGTCTCTAAATTGCACCAGTTACTTGGTCTCCCTAGATCTTAGTTTTTTCATATATAGAAAACATGAATGAGGGGAACCTGGGTGGCTCAGTCGGCTAAGCATCTAACTCTTGGTTTTGGCTCAGGTCATGATCTCGCAGTTTGTGAGTTCGAGCCCTGCAACGGGCTCTGTGCTGCCTCTCTTCCCCTCTCTCTCTCTGCCCCTTCCACGTGCTCTCTTTCTCCCTCTCAGAATAAATAAACTTAAAAAAAATTTTTAATAAAAAAATATATATTAAAAAAGCAATAAATTATATTTAAGAAAAAGGAAGTGGTTTCTTGAGATGGAACCTACTCCTGCTGAAGATGCTGGGAAGGTAGTTGAAGTGACAGCAAAGGATTTAGAATATTATTATCAACGTAGTTGATAAAGCAGTTCAGGATTTGAAAGGACTGACTCCAGAAGTTCTACTGTGGGTAAAATGCTACCAAACAGTGTCATGTGCTACAGAGAAATCATTTGTGAAAGAATCAATCAATGAAGCAAACTTCATTGTTGTCTTATTTTAAGAAACTGCCACAGCCATCCTAACCTTCAGCAGCCACCACCCTGATTCGTCAACAGCCATCAACATGGAGGCAAGACCCTCCTCCAATAAAGAGATTACAACTCCCTGAAAGCTCAGAAGATGGTTAGCATTTTTTAGCCATAAAGTATTCTTTGTATGTATGTATGTATGTATGTATGTAACCTCTATACCCAATGTGGAGCTCAAACTCATGACTCCAAGATCAAGAATCCTGTGCTCTACTGACTGAGCCAACCAGGCACCCAGCAATAAAGTATTTTTTTTTAATATTAAAACAAACAAAAGAAAAGAAAACAGGAATGATAATATCTACCATTCACGAATGCTGTTAAGATAGTGATCTGTTTTTAATATGATGGCAAAATATCTTACACTTTTCAAGCACTCAATAAATATAATTGTTATTATGTATCATTATCATTATCATTATTAAAATCTCTACTACATTTGATAAAATTGATAACCCCTTCTTTAGATTCTTTCCTCCCTAGCATTTATCTGGGAGATTTCTTTCTGTACCTTTTTTTCCCTTTGTTGTTCCCCTTTTCCTATGACTCCTACGTGAAATTCTGACATCCTCCACTGCTCTGTTCTGGGTCCACTTGTCTTCTTAGTCTAAGTATTTGTAACGAGACATGTCCACCCTTCTTGAAGTTACACTATTCCTCCAATCTGTGAATCCCAGACTTTTCTTCTCAACCCAGGACTCATGTATCCACATATCTACGAGGCATCTCCAACACAATGTGCTGTGGGTAGCTCAAACTCAGCAGACCCAAAACTGAATTGGAAATAATTCCTCCCTTTTCCTCCCCAAAATTATTTCTCTTCTGTATTCTTCATCATCAGTGAAAGGTCCCATCACCTATCCAGCTACTGAGACCAAAAATCTGGGCATCATCCTAGATTCCAGTCCCTAGTCCAACCGATAATTAAGTACTATTCCTAACACCTAACCTGCATCTCCAACACAATGTGCTGTGGGTAGCTCAAACTCAGCAGACCCAAAACTGAATTGGAAATAATTCCTCCCTTTTCCTCCCCAAAATTATTTCTCTTCTGTATTCTTCATCATCAGTGAAAGGTCCCATCACCTATCCAGCTATTGAGACCAAAAATCTGGGCATCATCCTAGATTCCAGTCCCTAGTCCAACCGATAATTAAGTACTATTCCTAACACCTAACCTTTCAGGGGAGGCAGGTCCTGCTTCCAGAGAAACAACTCCTCCTACAATTCATCCTACTTCCTAATGTCTAATGCCAGTACCATGTCCATGGTACTCTTTTATTTGTGTGAAATATAGGTAATATGATACTACGACAAAGTGAAGAGTACACGGTACCTACAGGCAGCACAGGAACATAAGCCACATAAATTCTAACAGAATTAGTCAATATATTGCCCGGTTGCACCCCAAGAGTCCCAAATTCCTGCCTCCCACCCCATCCCTCTGGGCTCATGTCTTTCCTAATCCCTGAATTTTATAGATTTTACTCCTGGGATTCTATGTTCTATGACATAGTTGATTTTAAGAAAGAGATCATCCAGGTGGGCCTGACCTAATCACACGAGTCCTTAAAAAGCTCAGTTTTCTTGGGGCACCTGGGTGACTCAGTCGGTTGAGCGTCTGACTCCTGATTTTGGCTCAGGTCATGATTTCATGGTTTGTGAGACCAAGCCCCACATAGGGCTCTGCACTGACGATGCAGAACCTATTTGGGATTCTGTCTCCCTCTCCCTCTGCTCCTCCTCTGCTCGCACGCCCTCTATCTCTCTCTAAATAAATAAGTAAATAAACTTTAAGAAAAAAGGAGGGTTTTCTCTGGCTGGCTTCAGAAGAGGAAGTCAGAGATTCAGAGCACAAGAAGGATTTCATGTGTTGTTGCTGGGTTGAAGATGGAGGGGGTAGTGTTAAGGAATGGGAATGAAATTGAGAGATATTTAAAGTATACAATGTGATGATTTGATTTTCCTGTACATTGGGAAAGGATTCCCCTGTCAAGTTAACTGACATATTCAACACCTCACATATTTATCTTTTTTTCTTTCTTTCCTTATTATGTTTTTATGTGTGTGTGAGAAGATTTAAGTTCTACTCTGAGCAAAGTTCAATTTTATCATACAGTGTCATCAACTATAGTCACCATGTTCTACATCGGATCCTCAGACCTTATTCATCTTATGATGAAATTCATGAAAGTTTGTATGCTCCTTACTAAGGGGCTCCTTGTTCCATCCCTGCAACCCCCAGCCCCTGGCAACTACTTGTGTACTCTGTTTCTAGAAGTTCAACTATTTCTTTTTTTTTTTTTAGATTCCATCTGTATAGGATACTATATGCACTATTTGTCCTTCTCTGTCTGTCTTATTTCACTTAGCCATTCAGGTTCATCCATATCATTGCAAATGACAAGATTTCCTTCTTTTTTTATAGCTGAATGATATTCCATTTGGGCTGTGTGTGTGTGTGTGTGTGTGTACATTTTCTTGATCCATTCATCTATCAATGGACACTTAGTTTGTTTCCATACCTTAGCTATTGTGAATAATGCTGCAATGGACATGAGAGTATAATATGTCTTCAAGATAGTGATTTCATTTCTTTTGGAGAAATACTCAGAAGTGGGTTTGTTGGATCATAGGGTAGCCCTATTTTTTATTTTTTGAGGAACCTCTATACTGTTTTCCAGAGTGGTTGCACCATTTTGCATTTCCACCAACAGTGTGGGAGGCTTCCTTTCTCCACATCCTTCCCAGCATTTGTCATCTCTTGTCTATTCTTTTCATATTTAATTTAACTATTGTGTTCCAGCATGTTTTAATTCTTATACATTGGCTTTATTGTTGTTAACTTAGTAGGTTTAAAAACTCGATGTACATAAGACTCTCCACTCATTTACTTTTGTAATTTACATTTCTCTTCTCTCTACAAAACAATAGATCGGGTAACTACCTCTAGCTTTCTCTAGTCTTGTGTGCAGTAATACTCTTACCTGACGCATTTAGGACTGATGGTTGGTTTATGAATTAGAAAAGTTGGGGGGCACCTGGTTGGCTCAGACTGTTGGGCATCTGACTTCGGCTCAGGTCATGAGCTCATAGCTGGTGAGTTCAAACCCCTCCTCGGGCTCTGTGCTGATGGCTCAGAGCCTGGAACCTGCTTCGGATTGTGCATCTCCCTCTCTCCCTGCACCTCCCCTGCTTGCACGCTGTCTCTCTCTGTCTCTCAAAAAGAAATAAAAATGTTAAAAATTTTTAAAAAAAGAAAAGTTGGCTAAAGAAGAAAATCATAAAATCATGTATGAAGTACTACAGGTAGTTTAATTCATCCCGGCTATTAAGTATTGGAGGCAAGAAAGAAATCCAGCCATTTTGATTCCAGAATTTCTGCTACTTATCAGTTCACAAATGCTCTTCCTTTTCAAAAAGACAATTTTTTTGCCAAAAAAAATTTAAATCTGACTTGCAAGGACACATTGAACACAATAAGATTATGTACGTTAGAAACAAATTTCTACTACCAATAAAAACAGGTCTTTTTAATACCTTTAAATATATTTGGGTATGAAATTTCTTGCTTAATGACAATCCTCAAATCTAGCGGCCACAAAAGTATCTCCTTTACAATTGGAAAGCATAATATTTAGCATTACACAAAAATAATTGAAATTCATAAGTGTTACATTTATACATAGGCCAAATTCACTATTCACTCTCTTATGCCAGCCGCTATAATGAAGGCAAAAAATTCTATTAATGTAAGTGGCTGCAAGAATGTGGTATAAACCCAAATCAAAACTTTAGTGTGTCAATGTGCTTATTTCTCCCTCTATGGAGATTAGTGAGAGGAAGTTCTGCCTCTTATATGATCTACCTGACCCTTTATCCAGTGACGCCTCTTCTTATAGGTGGCACCTTCTGGCTTCTTATAGATACCACCAGTCTGGGTGCTAAATCAATACGGAAATTAAACTGGCAATCCAGAACACATTGATTTATGAGGTTGCATTTCTTCTTTACATTTCATAATATTTTAGAGCCATCATAAATTAAACATAAAATCAATTTAAATTAAAAGTTAAGGGGCAGTAGCCCTCAGGTAGATGTTCAATGGTTTATTAGTTTTATGAAATATATAAGAAATGCTAAACTTTATACTGGTGTTATTATTATTTAATACTTCTTACACACTAACAAGATACCATCAATTCCTGTTGAGTCAAGGCCCAATTACCCAGTTTTTGAATTATGTAGGCTGCCCAATTCTACAATTAAACCTTTGGTCATTTATTTCATTCTAAATTTTGGCTCTTCGAGGGAAAAAAAAATGTTGAAAGAAAAATCACATGATTGTATTTTGGAAGTTCTATTAAACCTCAGAAACAACTCCCGCATTGGGAAATTATTCATTTACAGTTTTTCGCGCCTTAAGTTCATATACTTGGGCAACACCAATGATAAGAGAATGTTTACAAGATAATGTAAGAAAGCCTACGTGCACCATGTCTATAATTATTTTATTTTATTTGCATTGTATGTTCATTTGTTTATTCAATATATATTCAATGTATTTCTAGTCTGTGAATAACATTAAGAATAAAAAAAAGAGAAAGCAGACGTGCATGGGCCTGCCTTCATGAAGCCTGCATTCTAGTGAGAGGAACAAACATTAAACAATGAATTACTTTAGATTAAACAGGAGTACTTCATAGTGTTCTTATAGATCTGGAAACTGAGGCACAAGGGACGTAAGCAACTTGTCCAAGTCCAACAGCCAGGATGTGATGATGCCAGGACATTCGACCCAGGCGGTCTGGCATCAGGTGTGGGTGTTGAGCCCTTGGTTTTCTGCCTTTCTATTGGGATACGTGTGGCAGGGCACATGTGGCACACGGGAGAGGGAGGAAGATTTTCACGAGAATTACAATCGGAGTGAGATCTAAAGGCTGAGTGAGCATGAACTAGGCACTGATGGAGACAGAGGAGGGTGTGCTGACGCGGGTGGAAGGGCCAGACGGTGCAGAGGACTTGCAGTGAGAAGAGCCGGAGGTATTAGAGGAACCGGGAAATCCTGAGTGGCTGAAGCGCAGGTGGGCAGGGCCGTGGCCCAGTGTAGCTGGATGATAGCCCAGAAACCTCTCTCTGGGTCTGGCTGTCTCTCATCCCATTATCTGTATATTTAGACTCGATTTACCACAGTGGATCTCAACCCTGGCTGCAATCGGAATCACCTGGGGAGCTCTTACAACACCTCATCCCAGTCCAACTATATGAAAATCTCTGCAAGAGGACCCCGGGCCTCACTAGCTCCCAAAAAGCCCTCCTTGTACAGCCAAGGTTGAGAGCCTCTGTGTCACAGCATCATCAGACTATGTCTAAACCGGTTGAGGCCTCAAGAACCAAAAACATAAACAATATTGTTGAGATATTCAAGTGCAGGTGTGAATTTTGAATGTGTTGTTTGCTGAGGTAAAGTGGAGGAATATCTGAGGGGGACAAACATGAGCTGCATAAACCTTGAAGCAAAGGAAATGTTGGCAACCGGAGGTAGGTAGGGCACGCATCCTCTGGCTGTGCTGACCTTAATGTCAGAAGTGTTGTCCCTCCCCCGACTAGGGGAGCGAAACCAAGCCAAAGTCTGAGGATGAAGCATGCCCTTGGTTTAGGGACTTCCCTTCCCAGGACTCCACCTACCTCCTTAGGACTGCTGAGGGGTATAGGTATGGGGTTGGGGGTGGAATCAGAGCAAGTTCCTGAGTTTAACCTGAAAGTGGGTGTCCTATGGCACCACCAAAAAGAAAATAACTGGGAGGGATGATGACCCACCAACAACCTGCCCTGAGGGGTCATCCAGTTTCAGTGGCTGGGTCTGTGGAAGACGTGAGTCTCCAACCCCAATCTTCAGGAAACCTTTCAGACTGCACCAAATTAAGATATTCAGCCTCTGTAAGCACTAAAAAGATTATGATGCCCTTCCCAAAATAAATATAAGTTTTCTTTTCCAACATAACATAATACGTAAGGGTTTGCTGAAAAGTATTTGACTGCAAGAGTCTGGATGTTTATTAAAGCTGAATTCTTTTTTTTTCTTCCTCTTCTCCTTCCTCCTCTCCATCCTCCTCTCCCTGAACCTGCCTGTCTTCCTCCTCGCCCTCTTGTTCTCCTTTCCTCCCCTCCTCCTCTCTTCTCCCTCTCCTCCTCTTCCCCTTCTCTTCCTCCTCCTTCTTCTTCCTCCTCTTCTTCTTCTCTTTCTTTCTTTCTTTCTTTCCTTCTTTCTTTCTTCTTCTTCTTTTTTTTCTTCTTCTTCCTCCTTCTTCTTCTCCTCCTCTTCATCCTTCCCCTCCTCCTCCTTCTTCCTCTTCCTCTTCCTTTTCTTTTTCTTCATCTTCCTCTTTCTCTTCTCCTTCCCTTCCTCCTGCTCCTCCTCCTCCTCCTCCTCCTCCTCCTTCTCTCTCTCTGTCTGTCTCTTTCTGCCATGTTATAATTCAATAGTACAATAGAGGGTCCAAAGCTAAGGGCAGGATTACATATGTTCTGTGTATTTTCTTGAAGAATGAATTAAAGAAGGGCAGAAATGGGTATTGAAATATCAGTATGGAGGCTGTTTTCTGTAGACTAGGTGAGAGGTGACAGCAACTTGGATTAGAGCCTAGTGGCAAAGGAAAAAGTGGAAGTGGAAAGAGAGTTAAGTTTGACCATAAGCATTAGAGATAGTAAAAGCAAAGGAGACAAAGACAGATACGTGGCAAGAGACATGGACATAGAGACAAAGGAAATATGTATAATCTTGCCAATTACAACTAATGTTTTTATTTTGCCTCCAAAAGCTATCATTACTTGTTTATATTTTATAGGGGGTGACTGATCATGGAATGATGGAATAAACGTAATGCACACCTAATTACATATAGAAAATGGACTAGAAAAAATACTTCCAATTGTTGATATGATTAGCTCTGAGTGGGTGGGTGATTTTAAGAACAAAAATGGTGAGAATTCCATGAGCTCTGTTCCAGGCAAATTCTGGTCCCTTTGTTACCTTATCCATTTAATCCTCAGTTTTCAGGGTATGGGAATGTTCCTTACAGCTGGCAAATTAAAAATAATATTTACTTAAGCTATTTTTTAGAAAACAGTGAAATTAATAGATTATGGGGGTGAGCAATAATCACACCCAAGTTGCATTCAGACATGAAGAGTACAATTGTAACAATAGCTGCTGAACGTTCCTGTGTGCCAAAAACTATGCTAGGTGTTTTCCTAGTACTAACTCATTAAATTCTCACGATTTATTGAAGTGAATATTATAATTATCTCTATTTTCCAAGTAAAACACTAGTATGTCTTACATTAAGGATATTTTCCCTAGACTGATCCCAAAGACTCCAAAATTCAAGAGAATAATGAAGAATTTCATGCTTCAGAGATAGAGCCTTATTCTCCATCATGGAGATATCCAAGGAGTCTGGATTTTTTTAAAAAATGGAAGGACAGACAGCTACTATAATCTCTCAAATGGTGGCTTATTTTTGCAGAGGAGGTTCAAATCCAGTATTATTCAAGTGTGGCTAGCTCTATATGACTAGGTTTCAAGCATTTACTAACTGCAATCAAAAAAGAAAGAAAGATTCCTAGAATAATTTCACTGAAAGCAGAGTATAGCCATTTTAAAGTAATAATTTTTTTTTCTTTCTTACTAAGTTTTTAATTTTAATTCCAGTGCAGTTAACATACAGTGTTATATTAGTTATAGGTGTACAATATACTGATTCAACAATTCTATACATTACTCAGTGCTCATCCCAAGTGCACCCCTTAATCTCCATAATCTATTTCACTCATTCTGCCCTCTCCCCTCAGGTGACCATCAATTTATTCTCTATAGTTAAGAGTCTGTTTCTTGGTTTCTCTGTCTCTCTTTTTTCTCCTTTGTTCACTTGTTTTGTTTCCTAAATTCCACATATGAGTGAAATCATATGGCATTTGTCTTTCTTTGATAGATAGATATATAGATACATAGATACATAGATGATAGATAGATAGATATAGACAGATTGATAGATGAATGGGTAAAGAAGATAGATATCTATCTTCTATAGAAGATATTCTATAGATATATATCTATCTTCTTTATCCATTCGTCTATCAGTGGACATTGGGGCTTCTATAATTTGGCTATTGTAGGTAAAGCTGCAATAAACATAAGGGTATATACATCCTTCCTAACTAGTGTTTTTGTTTTCCTTGGATAAATACCCAGTACTGTGATTACTGGATCATAGGGTAATTCTATTTTTAATGGTTTTGAGGAACTTCCATACTGTTTTCCACAGTGGCTACACCAGTTTGCATTCTCACCAATAGTTTCTGACAGGTGTGAGGTGACATCTCATTGTGTTTTTCATTTGCCTTTCCCTGATGATGAGTAATGTTGAGAATCTTTTCATTTGTCTCTTGGCCATCTGGTATGTCTTCTTTGGAGAAATGTCTGTTCATGTCTTCTGTCTGTTTTTAATCGAATTATTTTTTTTTAGTCTTGACTTCATAAGTTCTTTATATTTTTTGGATACTAACCCTTTATCAGATATGTCATTTGCAAATGCCTTTTCCCATTCAGTAGGTTGTCTTTTAATTTTGTTGACTATTTCCTTCACTGTGCAGAAGCTTTTTATTTTATATTGATGTACTCCCAAGTTTATTTTTGCTTTTATTCCTCTTACCTCAGGAGACATATCTAGAGGAATGTTGCTATGACCAATGTCAGAGAATTACTGCCTGTACTTTCTTCTAGGTTTTTAATGCTTTCAGGCTCACATTTAGATCTTTAATTTTATTTTGAGTTTATTTTTATGTTTTGTGTAAGAAAGTGGTCAAGTGTCGTTCTTCTGCATGGCTGTCCAGTTTTGCCGACACAATTTGTTGAAGAGGCTGCCTTTTCCCATTGCATATTCTTGCCTCTTTGGTTGAAGATTAATTGACCATGTAATTGTGGATTTGCTTCTGGGCTTTCTATCCTGTTCCATTGATCTATATATCCATTGATCTATGTATCTATTTTTGTGCCAGTGCCATACTGTTTTGATTACTTTAAAGTAATAATTTCTATTCACCCTCGAACTCTACATAGTAATTGAATCTCAAGAGACTAAATTTCAATTGGAACAAAGAACCACACGTTGAGAGAGAGGACAAGTGAGAGAGGACAAGAGAGGACATTATAAAAGAATGTTTATGTAAATAGACCTAACTTTAAACACTCAGAGATTAAAGTTAAGGAATCAAATGCTTACTTGGGCTTTCCACATTTTTAGAGCCCAAGATATGTGATCAGTGATATACAGTCAGTACCTAAGAATTTTATCATGGATATAAATCCACCTCAAATGTGTTTTCATTGCAGTCTTTACAAACTTTACAAACCAAAGTGATTTTACTTATTAGTTCTGCTAGAAAAGAAAATTTTATTCCCAAAACAAAGAGTATATGTTCCTACCTCTTGCTCCTGTACACCCAAAATGTAGCTTTTTTTTTCCTGAGACATTGGAAGTCTTAAAAGGATAAAGTTGCATTGCCTGGTTCTTTAACACAATTATTTCAAGTACTTCATCACCAAGCAAAGAATTACTTTTCAAACTTTTTAGTACTTTCATTTTTTTTTTCTTGACTTAATCCCAGAGCCTAGAAAAAAAAAATAAAAGAAATTATATTTTGTTCTTTGTTATTGTCTTTGCTTTGCAAAATTAGACACATGCAAGCATCTGAATTCAGATCACATTCCCTCCCCCCACACTGCTATGGGACGATTGTGTTGAGCAATGGTGAGGCAATGAATACTGCTCCAAAGCAGAAAGAATACACCTATACAAAATTTAATTTAAAATACACAAAAGAATGCATGTTTCCTCAAGTTTTAAAGCTGGATTATGTGGTATTTGGAAGTAAGACTTGTTCCTTAGAAAGCCGGTTGTATTAAAATGTGACTGCTTTACTTAGTGTTAAGCAAATGTTGAGAAGTGCTCCGACCCGAATTTTTGAAGAAATGCATGTTTGTTGGGAACTTTAATCGATTTTGAAATATATCAGAAAAACTCCAGGAAAAGAACTTCATCAAAAATCCATAAGCATTGCCTTGTTAGGGCTCCCTGGTACCAGCAGAACGAGGTGAACAGTAAAATGTTCAAGCAACATTTTCTTTCCCACCCACTACTAGCCAATACTGAGCTTCCATCTCTGAACAAGGATGTAAATCATCTCATCATTGCCCTTTGTTATAAATTTTTATTTTGCCTGTAGGGCTATTTTATCGTTTATTAAAATTAGAGGCTTTGTATCATTCATTTTTATCTTACCTAGAAATTCTAGTAATGGAAGGTGTTCCAACGCCTTTTAATTTAAGCAAGAACCAAACTGACCAACCAGATGAAAAAAAGTCCAGTCAAGCGCGTAGCAATTAACTGGTGGTTTGTGTCTGTGAGTCATTTGAATGCACAGCAATCATGTGGTTCTGGACATGAAGGTATGAGGAACAAAGCTAGAGATTATCTAGCCCAGTCTTCTCGTTTTGCACTACGAAAGTGAGACCAAAAGAAGCTAAGTGATTTGCAGTTGTAGGCAGACTACCACGATTTTTCACCTCACTAGGGTACAAATCCTACATAATCCCCAGGACTATAAATAGGAGGGATTTTACGTTCATGATTAGGCTGTATTATATGGCTCAGTTGGCCTTAAATTAGAGAGCTTGTCGGGGGCGGGGCGGGGGGGGTGACCTAATCATATAAGCCCTGTAAAAGCAGAGTTTTCTTCCACTGGTTGCAAAAAAGGAAGTCAGAGATTTGAAAGAGGAGGATTCAGTGCGCTGTTGCTGGCTGGAAGAGGGAAGGAGCCATGTGGCAAGGGATGTGGGCAGCCCCTAGGAGCGGAGAGCAGCTCCCTATGGACAGCGAGCAAAGAAACAGGAACCTCAATCTTGCAGCTGAAAAGAAGTGTATTCTGCCTAGATCCAGTGAGTTTGGAGGAAAACCCCAAGCCCACAAGGAACACTGTGGTCCTCGCTGCCACCTTGATTTCAGCAGAGAATCCAGCTCCACCATCCCTGGACTTCCGGCCACCAAAACTGTAAGCCAGTAAGTGGGTGTTGCTTTAAACTGCTGAGCTTGTGGTATTTTGTTACCTAGCAATTGAAAACGAATAGCTTGTCTAAGATTCTATTGTTAATGAGTGATGGCCCGAGGCCTCCTGAGACCCCGGACAAAGTCTTTGGCCTCCTGCGGGAGACAATGTTGATCAGTAGAGGCAATGATTCAGGAATGAATTTGGCCAACCAGCACTGAGGTGTATAACCAAGATATAGCTGCCTCTTGGGTTAGAAATAGCCGAATTACTATTTCCCCATCACTGTTTGAGGCCTGGCAAAAATTAATTCTGAATAAAAAATGATTTCAGAGGACATAGAATATCTGTTCCATCGAATTACATGACTAGAAACAAAAAAGGAAGCTACTCCAACATCCCAGCGCTCTCAGAGCTGGTGGTATTAGCTAGACACTAAGAAGGGGCACTTAGGGATCAGAATATAAACTCTATACATAATCTTTTAAAAGCATCATCACCCTGTTAAGACTTGGGAAAGAATTTTGTCAAGTGCAGAAAAATTTCCTATTCCACTGTATGAAATTACTCTGAAGAGCAGAAGTTATGATTGGAAATTCAGAATAAACCCAAGGCCATCAGCCATTCATCCAGTTAGAGAAGTTCCCTCACTTTCTCTTCTTCCTAAAACCAAATTAGAAATTACTTGCTTCAAGGGGAAAAGGGCTCACCAAGTACTTGTATTCCTCTCAGTGTATATGAGGCCTAGAGTCATGTATGCATTGATTTCCAGGATCAGTTAGTGACAATTCGTGTACATCAGACAGTGAAAAATCTACCACAGGCTCTCTAACCATTGTGACTTTGCTGATGAGGGGAACCGTGCCTTGGTCTTTCCCATGGTGTGCCATCTGTATTAGACTTTGTAAACTGCAGCAGTTGAAATCTTTAACCAGCCATTACTAATAAGCATATGTTAATTGTAGCAGAGATCATAAGCAGGTCAATTAGGAGGCAAAGACTGGAACCGAAGGAAACATTCAGCTGGAGGGAAAATCCAGGGCAGGTGTCGGCCAGCGTGGTCTGCCCTGGCGGGAGCTCTAAGCATCCTGGGTAGGAGCTCATTTAACGTTTTGATTTGCTGAATTTGCATTTCAAATTTTCATTCCTAATAGACAATATAGTCAGTCTTTGTTAATGAGGACTCTGATTACATGTGCCATTATAATTGGGAATTAGCAGACCAGCCTTGTTTTGGAGATTAAACTCAAAGCAAATTGGATTAAATACTGTGTGACTGAAACCTCCTTTCTCTCTCTTTTTATTTTTTTTTTGTTTGAAGTCAAAGGTGAGAAAAAATCCATTTGTTCCAGGCATATGGCTCATAACTTTATTATCATTTTTAGAGCTTTGATTATACTTCTAAAAATACTCTTCTTTGGCAGGGCTAATCTATAGTTTTTAAAACATGTGTTTATTAAATTTTCCTCCGTAAACAGCAGACTTGTGATCCAATCATTAAGTATTCAGAATTAATTACAGAATACATACACATATAGTGGTACACTTTTTATACAGTATGTTATACCTAAAAAAACAATGGAGGAGTGATGTTTCAGAGTGAGCTTCAGGTAAAATTATTCAACCTGTCTTCACAATACTATTTGAGATCCTTTCATTGTAGTCTAACAAGTCCGTGAAATTTGTCCCATTAGATTTTGGCATATTATCTTAAGTGCAAAGATGAAGTAAGAAATTTTGCATTAATGTTACCGACTCACTAAAATGCATTTTATCATAAAAATTACAATGCAATTTTTCTATTTTACATGGTAGTATCATAACCCTTAAGTGGCATATCGCTTAGGGTTATGTGGTCTTTCTTAATTCTCTTGGGTCATTTAAAATTGTAATCCAGTTACACTCCAACATTTTCATTATTAAGCTTAAGACCAATTCTTCAAAAACTACCACTAATCCCAAGTCATTGGAAAATCATGCTTATTAATTCTCATGAGATTCGGTTAGATGCTTGTTTGGCTATAGGCTGCCTTAATTACACAACAAAAGAAGATCTTCACAAGATGAAGAGAAATTCAAATATTTTTTGAGTGAATATTGGTCTTTGAAGGCACACAAATGAGGGTAGACCTGGATACAACAATCACAGACACTTTTTTCGCCACAAAAGGGGAAATGGAAAGAGGGGAAACTTTACCCAGGGTTATGCGTTCATTTTGTTATTGTTGTTGTTGTTTATATTTGTTTGTTTATCTTCACTGCAGTAGCGAGGAAAGTAGCCATGCAAATGAAAGTTAAAGGTGGCTTTAGTATGTCCTCACCCATCCAGAGATCTCTGAAAATGGAACAAGACCAAGTAGAAAATTTTTCCCGGAATGTGAATTCAATCATAGGAGGATCAGGAATTGTTTCTTTAGGAAGGCTTGATAATTGGTTAATCACTGTTTTGTATGCGTTGCCCAGGCCGGTGTCTGATTGAATGAGATGGGGAGAGCAGGGCAAGTTGCCAAGATACGAATCTGCCCTGAGAACAGATGCACATCTTTGCTTGTGTCCAAGCTCTAGTCTGGGTACAAAATGACTTGTTTCAGTTAAACTAATAGAAAATTGCAATTTAGACCATGTATGAGTTTCTTTGTATACCTGAGACCGTGGGCCATGCTAGAGAGTTTAGGCTAATGACATGATCTATGGTGATTGTCTGTTCTTGTATGTCCAAGAATTGGATGGTATCGGTTTGACTTCGGGGAAGCTGGAGACTAAGTAGCTAAGGTAGTCATATAGGTGTTCCAAGTGACTTGCCCCCAGTAATAAAACATGGGGATCAAGGTTGGGGTGAGATTCCCTGGGTTAGCAACACTTCGCATGTGTTGTCACATGTCATTGCTGGGAAATGAAGCACTATGTGACTCTTCTGGGAGAGAACAACTGGAAACGTGTGCCTGGTTTCTCTAGTCTCCAACCAATGCATCATGTCCCTCTGCTGATTTTAATCTGAATCTTCTTGCAGTAATAAATTATGAGTGGAAGCGCTTTTCTGAGTTTGGTGAGTCCTAGAAAGTCACTGAACCTAAGGGTGGTCTTAAGGAGTCACAACAAATCAAAAACATGAGTAACCTCACCATTTTTAATGGCCACAAAGTGTCCAATTGTATGACATACTATAATGTATTTTACTACTGTGTAATTGATAAGCATTTACTCTCTCTCTGTCTCTCTGTCTCTCTTTTTAGTAACAAATAATCCTGTATGTGCACCTTTTTGAACTTACTGACTTTATTATTATTACCATATCTTTGCAAATATGAAAGGCAAAAATGTGTTTCATTTTTACTTGCATTGCCTGAATATCTAGTCATGTTTAGCGGCTCTTTGTATTTCTTCTTTTGAGAATCCTATGTGTGTTACCCATTTTCCTATTAGAATGCATAGCTTTTTTATTTTGGTTAGTACTATTTATTTTGGATTAATTGAGCAGATTAGTGAAGAGGTTTGAATTATAAAATACTTTAAAACAAAGGTAGTCATATTGCACCTCGTGCTTAACAAAAGTTGACCTAAACCCAACAGAAGTATTGCAAGTAGGGCTCTTGCTGAGACTATACTAGAGAATAGAAAACTCATCCACTTATTTCTAGTAAGAGCTTGCTTTGGAAGTGGCTAACACTGTGCCTAGTCATTTTGTTTAAACTATTCATTTTGCTAAGCAAAACTTTTCTTTTTATTCGAAGGTATGATCATATAAAATTCGGCCCAAATTTGGTCATTGCGGCCTCAAAGATACTGGACTTTAACCATAAAGTGGCAAAAAAAAAAAAAAAAAAAAAAAAGTTTATACAATTGCTAAATTGCTCAACAACTGTTATATACAGCTTTACTAAGGACTAAATGACAGGATGCACGTATCAATGTCTCAACTTATCAATGAAGCTCTTCATTCTTAATTAAAAAACAGCCCTGCCTTAGCCAAATGCATTACTATCAGGTTCACTGAGAGAAACTTAGTTAAATTTCGTTACACATTAAATGTGCCCAATACATTGTCCATTCAATTAAATCTTTCATAAAACATTTCCATAGCAAATGGCTAGTCATCAGAAATGAGAAAGGGAGGGAGGACCGAGAGAAGGAAGAGAAGTCAGCTAAAAGTGAGTTGGGTACTTGGGGAGACACAGAAATCTTTAAGGACCCTCGGTCACCATTAATGCTAGAGAAATACCAGTAAACGAAGTGTTTTTAGCGTTTTTTTGAGAGAGGTTTTCCTCATTTAAATAAGTGTACGTAACTCTCTGGGGACTCGACTATGTCTCAGATTCCTTCTGACGCTTGGAGATTATTTCATAGGGTGGAACATACTACTACTGATATTAAGTATTCTTGTTTTATTATTATTACCATTATAAGTGATTAGTAAAAATTTATTTTGTGTTTAAAACGTCTTCATATATATTTTCTCATGGTCAATGACAAGCTCTACATATCTTCTAGAATCATTTAGAGGCATCTAGGAAAAGAATTTATCCAGCAAATATTCTGGCATTTTGTAATAATTTACAGTTTACAAAGAGTCTTCACCTACATGACTTTGCTTCTTTTTTAGGAGTCCATTCTAGTAAGCCCTGTAAACCTACATTTTTAGGGACAAGTAAATCCTGGTTTGGAGAGGTTACTTGCGCTACCTAGAGTTGCAACCGATACGATATGTGGTAAAGTTGTTCCTCTTGATTCATTCATTCATTTATTCAAAAAAGACTCTTGGGGCGCCTGGGTGGCTTGGTCGGTTAAGCGTCCAACTTCGGCTCAGGTCATGATCTCACGGTCCGTGAGTTCGAGCCCCGCGTCGGGCTCTGCTGACAGCTCAGAGCCTGGAGCCTGTTTCGGATTCTGACTCCCTCTCTCTCTGCCCCTCCCTTGTTCGTGCTCTGTCTCTCTCTGTCTCAAAAATAAATAAACGTTAAAAAAAAAAAAAGACTCTTTTAAGGGCCTGTGATAGGTCAGCTACTCTGCTAAGTGGTGACGACCATATGAAAACAGAAAATGTGGCTGGTTGTCTTTAAGGAATTCAGAGGTTAGCAGAGGCACTCTGCCTGAAGTCGCATACTATAACGCATTGTCTTTGTTGGTAACACAGAGATGTAAATGCTGTAGTAGCAAAGAGAAAAAAATGATTGCAATCATATATTTGGAGTACAGTGGAGATGACCAGTAGGATTACAATGCCCAGAGTGTTCCTGGTGACCCCAAGAGACGCCACAGGATATTCCAGAACAATTCCAGGAAGAAAAACTGCAACTGTTCTGATACAGCAAGCTGAAAACAGTTGGGGGTGTTCCATATCCCCTGTCACCATCTTGAAATATATGAAAAAAGATATTATCACCCTGAGAAAAACTCACAGACTAAACACTGAACCTAAAATATATTCTGGCACTATGTGAGATAAACACATTTAAAAATTTTTTGATTAATATGTTAAATAGATTTTTTTTTTCTGGCCACATAACAATTAGGACTCACAGCATAAAGTTTAGAATTTACAGAAGTGTTAAAAGAAAATTAAAAGCACACAATCCTGCTATAGATATGCTATTTTTCTTCCTATGTAGATTATTTCATAAATAATACTATTCTGTATATATAATTTGTATCCTGTTTTTTATATTGACATTATAAATTAGAGGTTTTCATAACATTTAATCTAATTTGCCATGATTCAACTACTGTTGAATACTTCTCTTGTTCATAGATTTTCCTAGTTATAAATGATGCTTTTCCTAAGGTCTTTTTTTTCCCTCATTATTTTGTCTTATTATTTAGAATATTATTTTCCTAAAATAGATTATCAGATATAGTATCGTTAGGTCAAAAGTATAGCCATTTTTAACATTTTATACGTGTTATCAGATTTGTCCTTTAGAAAGATTGTATCAGTTCATATTCCCACCAGCGAAGAATGTTCTCATTAAATAATTGCTAATAGGGGAAGGTAAAAAATACATCTATGAGATATTTTTTACACACTTTAAAATATAGTTATTTATATTCTGATTTTGTGAATTTTACCTTCATGATTTGTTTTCATTGGCTTATTGGAATATTGGCATTTTTAAGTCAACTTGTATATCATTATATTTTAGGAATATTAACACTTTATAGTATTTACCACCAATATTTTTCTCAGTTTATTTTCTTTGATTGTAGTATATAATGTTTTTAAAGTAGAGACTTTAATACAGTTGAATCTGCACATCTTGTTTATCATGCTTTCTGCCATTATTTTTTTCCTTTGAATTTGAGCTGAGAGTCATGCTTCATGACTTCAAGCCATAGATGTCCCCAGTGTCAATAATATGAACTATAGAGGGGGCTGCTATAGCAATGTATTATTTCTAAACATGAGAATATACTGGTCAGCAGGAAAAATTATATGCCCTGGGTTAGAACACATATGTCTTCAAGGAACGTAGGTATTTTAAATTATTTTAAAGAAATTAACATACCTGGGTCTCCCCGTTTCTCTTGTAAGGTACAGGAAACTTTCTGGGTTTTTTTTATGCCCCTGAATAAGATGAACGTCTTCATAACCTCCTTGTAACAGATGCTCTTTTAAACTGACTTGAGTTATCATATGAATCGATATTGTTGAGCAGTATACACTGTGGATGTGATAGTCCCTCTTCTTTTCTTTGCACTAATAACATAGAATGTTCATTCAAAGTGTTAAAATAATTATCTTAATAAAAGTTTATCTTTCTTGACTAGGAATCACAGGAGTTGCCTACATTATAAAATATCCACCCACTTCCTCTCACCCCTTTGGTTTATGGAGAGAAGTTATGACAGAAAATACCTTGTTGGCTTGTCAGTGTCTCTGCTTCTTCTGGATGCCATTTGGAGTGACACGTTGGCAGTTTTTCAGTGATCAGTCCTAAGTAACTCAGAGCAGAAACGAAGCCAGGCTTTCGACAGATTTCAATTGACCTCTCTGATACCAGATACCACGAGGGGCCCTTTTCTCAGCCAAACAACAAATGTAGGAAACTGATTCTTAGAACTGTGCTGAGAAGGGTCTAAACTTCAAATTCGTTTGACAATTTCCCTCTTGTACCATTGTAAGCAAAATGGAGCACAACTGACTGAATACATAGAATATTTTGTGTGAGTTGGGTGAGTAATAATTTGTACAAGGAAAAGGTATTTGCTTAAATAATTGATATGAATCTAGAGGGAGCTCGATTTGGTTCAACGTTTGTATCTGTAACTTAGATAAAGGTACGGAAGGCTTACTCCACAAATTTGTAGATGGCACAACGGCTTACATATTTGATGACAGCTTCAGAATCTAAAAAGATCTCCACAGGCTACAGCAGTGGTCTAAAATCTAGCAAGACAAAATTTAATGGGAATGAATATAAGATTCTGCACTGAGGGTCCGTAACACCTCAACTATAGATGTGAGATATAAGAAACAGTGTGGCAGCCAAAGATAGAGCAATGCCTTGACCGTCACCCCACTACCTTATTTAAGGACAACACCTCAAACTGCAATAACAATATCATCATATAACTCCTTTGAAATTTTATAAGATTTGGTCTCTACTGATAGGAATCAAACACTAGAAAGAAAAGAGATGACAATTTCACCTTAGACTTTTAAGATAACACTTAGACTAAGGCTTTCGATCCTAGACACTTCCTTTAAGAGAAATTGGACAAACTGGAGCTCATTAGGAAGAGAGTAGAGAGTGAGTGGGTTTAAAGCCAAGACAATAAAGAAAGGGCTTAGGATGTTTATACTTTGCCGTCTCTGATCTAAGGCAGTTGTGCCTTGTTTTACAAGACCTTGACACTTCTCATGTACTTGTTGCCCATATGCATGACTTCTTTGGGAAAATGTCTATATAGATTCTTTGCCCATGTTTTAATTGGGTCATTTGCTTTTGGCTATTGAGTTGTATAAATTCCTGGTATATTTTAGATATTAACCCCTTACCTGATATGTGGCTTGCAAGTACTTATTTTCCTATTTCGTTGGTTGTCTTTTTATTTTGTTGATGGCTTCTTTTGCTGTGCAAAGCTTTGTAGTTTGATGTAGTCCTACTTGTTTATTTTCACTTTTGTTGCCTTTACTTTTGGTGTAAAAAAAAATCATTGCCAAGACCAATGTCAAGGAGCTTACCTTCTATGTTTTCTTCTAGAAGCTTTATGGTTTTGGGTATTACATTCAAGTCTTTAATTCATTTTTGGCTGATTTTTGTGTATGGTGCAAGATAGGGGTCCAGTTCCATTCTATTGCATGTAGTTGTCCAGTTTTTCCCACACCATTGACTGAAGAGACTATCATTTCCACGTTGTATATTACAGAGGAGAACTTAAATGTTTTCTCACATGTACACGAAAGGTAAATATGTGAGGTAATACATGTGTTAATTAGCTCAGTGGGAAATACCCTTTCACAACGTATACATATGTCAAATCATCATGTTGTACACCTTAAATATCTCACGATTTTGTCAGTTATACCTCAGTAAAGCTAAAAAAGAGAGAAACATGAGAATGCTAGCCAGATAATTTTTAGATTGTCCTTCAATTCAGGTTGGTTTGAAGTTTCCTTCTGATTAACTTTAGTTTCTACATTTTAGCAAGAACTCTACAGAAGGGATGTTGTGCCCTTAGTATCCGGAGGTACGTGTCATCAATGTGCCTTATTACCGGTGGGGTTAAGTTCAATCACCAGTTACAGGTGATGTCTGCCAGGTCTCTCTGTGTAAAGTTGTTACTTCTTTCTTTGCAACTAATAAGCATCTTTTGTCGAGATGTCAACAGTATATAAATATCTGATTTGGCATTATACTTTTATCCACTAATTTAGCATCTGTTAGTGCTTCCTGCTTGCAACATTTTATTATTATTCGTCTGTCAAATTCCTATGATGATTTTACTTGCATCACTCCCTGTGCATCAATTAATTAAAATCCTACGTAAGGAAGAGTTTGCCCCTTCTCTCTTACTTAATTACTGGTTCAATTGTTTTTATATCAGTGGAGAACTCACAGATATTTATTTTATTCTCTCTTATAACCCACCGTTGTCTGAACGGGGCCATGAGAATGACTTCAGACTGGTCCCAGTGTCCTTTCAACATTCATTCAACATACACTCATCATTTTTTAAGTATTTGCTTAATTTCTGGCACCATAAGACACGCTAGTTTTGTTTTTGTTTTTGTTCTTTTTTTGTCTCAGACGTGCAATCAGCCATTTCTCCGAGGAATCTTTGTTCCCTTTACTGGAAAATGGTTTTTAAAAGCAAAAATCTGGTGTCAGGTGTGTCCCCTGCTACTGAGGTATCATTTCCTCTAGGATCTCTTTGCAGAAAGGAATTAGGAAATACAAGTTTGTATAGCCACACATACACACACACACACACATAAATATGTCTATTTCTGTATCTATCTGCAAATATTTTCAGAACCATGAGCTCAGACTGATACTTCTATTTCCTGTCCAACCCCCCAGGGCTAATTCTAACCTTGTCCTTTCCCTTTATTTGTAACTCCTTCTCTGACAATGAGACACCTAGCTCTCATTAGCAATAATATATTGACACATTTATTTAATCCCAGATTACACATAAAGTAGTTTCAGAATCCCTGCTTATACTCATGTAAAAAACACATTTAATAATTAGTGTATAATATCTATGTGCAATTTTTGTGATCTTTTACCTTTGTGTATCTAATCAAATTACTCTGTTCTAAATTGACTTAGGTCAGTTTTTCTTTCTTTCTTTCTTTCTTTCTTTCTTTCTTTCTTTCTTTCTTTCTATTTCCTACTCCCTTTACTGTGGTTTTGCTCTTTGTAATGCAGTTCTGCTCGTTTGTTACTGGGTAGATTACATTTTTGGGTCCCTACTTCCGCCCAGTGATTTTAATTATTTTTTTAATGCATGTGAAACGTTAACTTGGTTCTAAAACTCAGAATTATACCCAAAGCTACCGTATTCTCAGAGAAATGTCATTCTCCCCTATCCTTGCTACCTCATTCCCATTTCTCCATTCTTTCCTCCACCTTACAGCCCCTGTAGGTACCCATCTCATTCAATTCTGGTTTGTTTTTGTTTTTTGCACAAGTGAGCAGATGCGTGTATATTTTCTTGCTTTCCCTTCACGCTTATCAAAAAAAAATGTTAGCTACTATAGACATTCTTCTACACTTTTCATTTTTTACTTTTCATTATATCCTAGAGAGCATTCCAGATCAGTCAAAAGAGCTCTTCTTCACGCTTTTCTGTAGGTGCCCGGTATTCCATTGTGCCGATGCACCACGGTTTATTCAACCACTCTCCTAGGTATATGCATTTAGGTGGCTTTGCAGATTTTATAATTCCAAACAGTGATTTGCTTAATAACCTTGTGCAAAGAATCTTTGTGTTGTTGGGGGTGAACTATGGGGTAAATTCCTTTAAGTGCTCTTTCTGCGTCCAAAAGTAAGTGCATTTTTAGATTTGATAAATACCACCAGATTCTCTTTCTGGCAGGTTGCATCAGTTTGCATTCCGAGGCATGCTTTCCCACAGGCTTACCAACAGAATGGGTTGTCATACTTTTTAATTTCTTAAAGTCTGATAAGTGAAATAACATCTCAGTGTTGTTTTAATTTGCATTTACTTATGCATGAGTTTAAGCATCTTCCCATATTTTAAAGGCCAGTTTATACTGTTTCTGGGAATCATTTACTTATGTCTTCTTTCCTTTGTTTCTGTTGAGGTTTTGATCCTTTGTTCCTCAATTTCTAGGAGTTCTTAATGTATTTGGTATATCAGCCCTTGGTGTTATATGCTGAGAGTATTTTCTGCCAGTGTGTGTTTCCTGTCTTCTGATTTTGCCTATGGTGTTTTTGCCATAGAAAGAAGATATGCAGCCAAACTTATGAATCTTTTCTTTTTGGTTTCTAGATTTTGAGTCATAGTTCAAAAACATTTTCCTGTACCTCAGTTAAAAAGAAATTCAACCATGAATTTGTTTAGTACTCAGCTGGATTTGTTTTTCATATTTTGATAGATATAGGGTTTATTCATGTATATGGCACGAGGAATGCACCTTATTTTACTTATTTCTAAATGGCTACTCAGTGTCATTCTTAAAAAGTTTATCTTTTCCCAAGTCACTTGAGCTACTATCTTTGTTATATGCTAATTTTACTTCTGTACTTATATCTACTTCTGGGCTTTCTCTTCTAATCCACTGGTCTATTTTCCTTCTCATGTGCCAGTATGATCATTAATTACAGAGACTTCATAGTGTGTTTTAATGTCTGGCCGTTTTTCTTAGTGCTTTTCTGAGCATTATACCACGTTTGCTCTTCCATATCAACTTGAGGATGAACTTGTCTAAGTCCATTGTTAAAAGCTCCATTATAGAATTTTAATCTAATTATGAAGACTAGTGGCAAAGTTTAGCTCAGACATTTAAGTCAGACGTGTCCAGAGACCGAAAGCTTGACATTTCTATTGGCAGAGATGTTCAAGCATCGACAGCCTGGGCTAGTGCTTCTCAAACTTTAACGTACATATGAACCTCCAGGAGATCTTGTTTTATTTTATCACTCGAGGACATTGTTTAATTCCATCACCATGGCAGAGATGGAACAATTCACCAGCACTGGAACTTGTGGGCACAGTCCAACCAAAGCCCTACAGTTAATACTGAGAGCAAAGTCAATGTCGTGAGAATCTTAACAAATACAAATATACATATTTTTTAAGTCTTGTTTGGTGCAATTGTGTTTTTTGTTGTTGTTGCTCCATCAGATAATAAGGCTACATGAATACCCTTGTGAATAATTTCCCCCTTTATTTGAAACCTATCAGACCTTAAATCCCATAGGAAACATGAAGGACTTGAAGAACACCATTTGACGTGAAGGATGATGATAAAACACATGAGCTTGGAATCAAAGAACCGATTTTAAATCCAAGTTTTACCCCCTCTTCAGCAAATTGGGGCTATTTTTTTAACCTACCCAAACGTCAGTGCTCTTACCTATCAAATGAGGATAATCATAGAGTCCACCTTCTAAGGCTATTGTGAGGATTAAGTGAAATAATGTCTGGAAAGCACTTAGGAGAGAACTCCATAAGTGGTTGCTATTATTGCTGAAAGTTCATGCTCATTTGGGGATAGACCAATTGCCCAGAGCTTTCCTCTTCAGGTTGCTCCTCAGGCCTGTTTGACAAGGCCCTATTATCTATGAAGGATTAAGTTTTATTGCTCTCCCAGGAAGTCCTGATTGACCAGCCATGGGCTCTATCAAAATCAGAGTTGCTGGTGGTTTACACTAGAGATCCCCAGACACAGATACGTGATACAACAGACCTTTGAAAAGCAAAAGCTTTGTGTTTAGTGCATTTAGATCTTTATCAGTGTTCCTTTAACATATGGCATGTGGAGTACATATTTTTTTTCTTAACTTTTATTAAGAGGATTATTAACGTGGAAGAAAATCATATCTTTTTAGAATCTTCAGCCACTGGTTATGCCAAAATGTCCATGATTTAGTTAAGAACACTAACCAGTATCCCCCTTTTTTGCATATTAAGCTCTGTATTGTTTTATTAAATCATTCTAGTTTCCACTCTCTGTTCTATTAAGTTTGACACATGATACATAATAGCCTCAAATAATATATCTTCCCAACCAAACATCTAGCTTCTTATGGAAGGCACTCAGGGAGTAATGAGTAAATGTGATTGCACACACACACACACACACACACACACACACCAAAAAGACAATTGAGTTTTACATGACTTTGTCACCTGGGTTTATATCCACAGTAAGAAGAAATAGGAGTATGGTAAAGGTTCAGTGAAAGTGTATTAAAAGAATGAATAGAAGAACTGGTTAATTACTTAATTAGGTGCATATATAAGTAAGAGTATTTAACACTCACACACATACGAGTCAGTATAAAGCCATATGCCACGCATTTTCTAAGATCTCTTTAATTATCAGAACTACGTATTATTTTGAGATCATTCAATAAAGCTCTCCCATTTTCTTTTTACATAAATACCATTGCTGTTTTGAGCAGAGAGAGGCTGAAAATCATTCTACCGGATATTTCTTCTTCTTACAGGGGTAGCAGATGTACACAAGGAATCAGTTACTTAATTCCCCTAATCACCCATTTCTTCCCTCCCTCTTCATTCTGTGCTTGGAAACTTCCACATTCCCCAGTGTGCTAATAGCTGACCCTGGAAACTGGCAGAAACCAAAACCTTCTCTTGAAAGCAGCAGGCTCCATATGGTTGCTTCAAGCATGGAGGGTGACCCTGCCAAGTCCCCTGCAAAGGGATTTTACAGAGCAGAGACACAAACGTGTCCCTTTAAATGTTAGTCATTGAGCCAGAGAGAAGAAACCGCCTTCCTGATAAAAGGCAGTTAAAGTCCTTTTCAGCCTCTGATCTGCAACCTATAGGAAGTTTTGTACAATGGCGGCTCAATGCCAAGCATTGAAAATAAATGTAATCATCAGATGATTAGCTCTAAAAGTCTTCCCTCAAAAAAACGATAGAGCTGTCAGTTACAATCGAACATACATATGCATACTTGAAAACGGGGAGACCAAGGATATCTTTGAGTGCATGAAACCAGCCCAATTCCACATGTGTGTGAGGGTAACAGAGGCTATGACATAGCATATGAAGTCAATGGTGGAGTTGTTATTATTTATACATGAGTAAAGATTACAAATGCAAGCCCCAGCTCAGATCTCTCACCCCCTGGATCTGCGAAACCTGTCACTCAGTCTCCCGCGGTGTGTCTTCCTATCTCCAAGCCATTGGACCACCTGCTGCCAAGACTCTCATCTACTGCATCGCCCGAAGGCCTCGATGATAACAGCATTGATTCCAATGTACATCTAATTACTTCTCATAATCTATTCATTTCACAATAGTGTAGTGAAACATCTGTCACATCATAAACTCTTTAGTAGCCTTATCAAACCACCAAAACACACTCTGTTGCCAGTTGGCAGCTTCCTCCGTTTCCCGTTTATTAATATGATGCAAACATTTCTAGTCCTTTTTGCAGCTTTAGATGAATTTCCCCAATGACCAGTGAAGCAGAACTGGGCAAACTGCAGTTTAAATGTCTGTATATTACCTATTGAGGGACAAATCCGGATGTCACACAGAAATCAGTTAAAATAGCATTATTTCCTTAGAGGCACCATCCCTGAATAAAGTTCTTTCACTCATAACAGTGAAAGGCCTCCTTCCTTGGCGTCAGCGCATCTGATTAGTTTACTAAAATAAGCCATGGAGACAGGATTGCCTTTGAAGAGGATATTACACAGGAAGGCTTGTACCTTCACATGTCTAACTTTACCTTCGGGAAAATAACGCTATTTCCTTTTCCTCTTCTTTTGAATCTTCTCCCTTCATCTTTTCTCTTTTCTCTCCTAATTCCCCTTTCTCTCCACATGTTTGTAGAAAATCTAGGAAAGAGACCTACTATGTCATGATTGATTAGCAAATACTGCTGCTATTCGGTGATAAAGTCTACACAATGTTCCGACACAACGCTGATATCACATCTTCCACAAAAGAGATTGATCACCAGGTACTAATTGTTGGTGAACTTACTTCTGCTCATCCTTCAAACCCCAGTTGAACACCACCTGCTGAAGCAGCTCTCCCAGGGAGAATTATTCAGTCCTCTCTCTATGCTCATAACAGCTTGACATCTCTACTCGTGCACTTAACATAATGATTAAAGGGGCGCCTGGGTGGCTCAGTCGGTTGAGCATCCAACTCTTGATTTCAGCTCAGGTCATGATCGCAGGGTTGTGGGATCGAGCTCTGCTTGGGATTCTCTCTCTTCCTCTCTCTCTCTGTCCTTCTCCCCCTGGCACACGAGCGCTCACCCACTCTCTCAAAATAAATAAGTAAACTTAAAAAAAAAAAACATAATGATTAAGAATCATTGGTGTGTTTACACCATGTATGCCTTTTTTAGGATAAAGACTTTGACATTTTCACATTTGTATCCCTGGAAACCCCGGGGTGCCTGACACCCCAGACGATGTCAAACAGATGTAGAAGATTCTCTAGTTCACTCAAGAGAATTAAAAAACTGCAAAGATTCAAGAGCTACTTTATATTTATCATGAACATTAGCAGTATCATTCTCTATATTTCACTCTGATAATACAAGTCAATGCTTGTACATACCGGGTGCTATCCTAAGCACTTCACCTACATCAGCTCTTTTAATCCTCATCACAACTAAGTACTATTACGACCCATATTTTAAAGGCAAGGAATTGAAATGCAGAGAGACTAAGTGCCTTGCCCAAAGTCACACAGCTGATACCTGATGGGCTTAGCAGTCCGGGTCCACCGTTCCTGCTCTGAACTCTTAACACTACACAAGAGTTCCCCACTTCTCTGCGGCTTTGCTTTCTGTGGTTTCAATTACCCAGAGTCAACCCCTGTCTGAAAGCAGATGAGTCTCCTTCTGACATATGTCAGAAGGTCAACAGTAGCCCAACGCTTCATCACAGGGCCTGCATCATTCCCCTCGCTTCATCTCATCACGTAGGCACTTCATCATCTCGCGTCATCAGGAGAAGAAGAAAGGTGAATACATACAGTGAGATATTTTGAAAGAGAGACAGTGACCACATTCACATAACTTGTCTGACAGTATGCTGTTAAATTTTTCTATTTTCTAATTACTCATAGTTGTTAACCTCTTGCTGTGCTTACTTTAGAAATTAAACTTGATCATAAGTATGCATGTACGTATAGGATAAAACAGCATATAGAGGGTTCAGCACTACTACCCGTGGTATCCACTGGGGGTCTTGAAACATATCCCCCACAAATAAGGGAAGACTGCTGTACTGCCTCATCAGTAGCTGTCCTCTTGCTGAATTCATGTGATTTTCACCTCACTTGATCAGTTACTCTTTCTTGAGCAATTCTACAAGTCCATGAAAGACAGAGGCCTGTTTCCCAATCTGTCCATGTGGGGTATAGAATTTATATGGGGTCCTCTTCATTCACATATCGTTTTGCCAAGTGAATGCACCACTATCTTTTGATAATTACAATTAGAAGGACCAATTCCCATGTCTGCAGAGAGAACTCAAGCTTTCTTCCATATTTCCAGTACAGACTTGAGGAAATCATTTCCAACAGAACTATCAGCTCTTATTAACATACTTTAATCCTTCTAAGAAGTCAGAGATGTTACTGTGTTCTGTAGATGTATTCCTGGAATTCACCAAAATATAAATTTATTGTCCTATAAAGCATTAGCTAGCCAGAGAATAACAGTGGCCATAATTATCCTGGATTAGATTTAGTGCTAATGACCCAGAGATGAAAGGCACTGTATCATATTACAGATCCCCTCGGATAACAATTCCCTGAGTCTCCAAGGGTCAAAGCTAAAAAGAAATCAACCGTTTGTCTCTATGGTCTCTCCACATAATGTATAGCTTATGGCTGCATATATCAAAATTAAAAAAAAAACATGCGGTTAACAGGCTAGGTCTATATTTTAGCATATTTCAGTATAGCATATAGCCATGTGAACTACAACCTGGCTTATGCCAAAATGTCATAAATCCTAAAAGGACCAGATTTGGGTAGGGTAGCAGAAATGAATGAAAGCTTGCTGTCACAATGCCTTGCAGATTCCAGACCCATGACAAATGACACTATCCTAGATTTAGCATTCGTTTTTGTGCATGAAGGGGCTCAACTTATTTTTGCAAGAGAAATATATGTAAGAATTTAGCTAGTGACTGACAAAAGACTGTAAAGATCAATGATTAAGAGTTGCTGCTATCTGACCTCAGATAGACCTGGCTTCAAAACTCGGTTCTTCCTCTTAATAAGTGGGTGAGTGACCTTTGGCATGTTGCCTCCCTAAACCCCAGTTTCTTCCTCTGTCTAAAGTGCATGACAGCAGTACCCATCCCAAAGAACTAATGGGAAGAAAACACATGTAGAGCATTTGGCATAGTAGTACCAGCTATAGATGAAGGTTATCCAGAGCCATACTGGATACAATCAGAAGGGCTTCAGGGTCAAGCTGAGCTTTCAAGAAGAGGTCCTTCCCTGGACTATTGCTGAAGGCTTGGGCAACTAAGTTTTCCTGTCTGGGCCGCAGGATACCTAAGGATTGAGAATTACCGGCTTCAGTAGATCTCCTGGATACATTACTCTTTCCCAAGCCTCCATGCAAATCCACCCTGGATTTGTACATGAATCATTGTACTCTTCATCCTTATGTCAGAAAGAAAAGGCAAATGAGGGTCAAAGTGCTCAAAGTCAATACTATAATTTCTCTCATTTATTCACTTTGAAAACTAAGATCAAGTCTTCAGATACTTTTAATATTTTACTGGGATCTTTAAAAGTGTGTTTAATCAAAAAGCTCCACTCTTTAAAATACTACCTGAAGTAGAAAAATGTCTCTGTGACATAGCCACCACATTACAGAATTTATTTAACTGGTTACATGTTCACTGATTTCCAACTGTAAGTTCCTCAGAGCAGAGGACACAAAATAATGAGTCACAGATGTTGCTTTAAAGAAATAGTTCAGTTAAGGACAAGGCATTTCCCCTCATGAAGCATCTAGAAAGCAACACAGTGTGGCCAAGTAATGAGGTGTAACTGGGATTATTAAGAGTATTAATGAGTGAATCACTAAAATGGTACACCTGAAGCTAATATTACACTGTATGTTAACTAACCGGAATTTAAATGAAAACTTAAGAAAAAGAGAATTAATGAGGGTGGCAGGAGTGAGCAGTGCGACTCAGAAAAGGGAGGGGCTGCCATGAAAACCACCACCAAGAGAGGACCCTTGGAACAAGTGAGAGGGAGCTGAATTTGAAGGATGGGCAAGACATAGATAAAGAGCTGTGTAAAGGGAAGTCTTTCTGATCCAAGAGAAAAACTTCTGACTCTTAATGGTCTCCAATCAGTGTAGTTGGCTTATTCAAAGCAGAAAGTGCCAGAACACATGCAGCTGTCCATTTTTGCCTATTAATTCTTTTCAATGATTCATGTACAAATCCAGGGCGTATTTGCATGGAGGCATGGGAAAGAGTAACATATACAGGGGATCTACTGAAGCCAGTAATTCTCAATCCTTAGCTATCCTATGGCCCAGACAGGAAAATTTAGTTGCTCAAGCCTTCAGCAATAGTCCAGGAAAGGACCTCTTCTTGACAGCTCAGCTTGACCCTGAAGCCCTTATGATTGTGTAGAATTTGGGGCAAATGCTTCTTTCCTTTCAAATGGCCCTTGACTCGTAGGCATTTGGTGAACTGACAGAATAATACAGTTCTCTTATTTTTGCAAAATAAACTTTTTTTGGAAGTACATAATAATTTAGCATCCAGAATCTTATATTCTCTTGGTATCTTCAAACACATTTTTTTAAGTTTATTTATTTATTTATTTATTTATTTTGAGAGACAGAGAAGTGAGCAACAGGGGTAGGGGCAGAGAGAGAGGAGAGAGAGAATCCTAAGCAGGGTCCATGGACACAGGGCTCAACCTCATGAACAGTGAGATCATGTCTTGAGCTAATATCAAGAGTCAAACACTTAACTGACTGAACCACCCAGGTGCCCCTCTGCAAAGATATTTGTATTAACTGATATGGCTCATCCCACTCTCAAACAGCCCCATGCCCAGACCTTAGTAGAGTATGGTTTTCTAGGTGCATACTAGTTACATGAAGACACGGAAATTGACTAGCTGATTAGTGGGTGAAAAGAATTAGATATTAAGGGGGCGCCTGGGTGGCGCAGTCGGTTAAGCGTCCGACTTCAGCCAGGTCACGATCTCGCGGTCCGTGAGTTCGAGCCCCGCGTCAGGCTCTGGGCTGATGGCTCAGAGCCTGGAGCCTGTTTCCGATTCTGTGTCTCCCTCTCTCTCTGCCCCTCCCCCGTTCATGCTATGTCTCTCTCTGTCCCAAAAATAAATAAATAAAAAAACGTTGAAAAAAAAATTAAAAAAAAAAAAAGAATTAGAAATTAAGGGACTCTGATTTTTCTAAGTAGCTAACTGGCCTGCTCACATGTCTGCCTCTAAAGAAACATTCTTTTGTTGGCTCAGTTTGTAGGAAAGTTATTGAAAGAAGTATTATGGTCCTTCAATGTGACATTGAAAAATTTTCACATTTGGGCTCTTGGCTACTCATAAGAAGGCTTCCTTTCCATCCTATGCCTCAACTCTAAAACCACAAACATGCCACTGCCCTTGATTCCTCTTCCATAACTGATTTCTCTTTTGCTGTCTCTATCATTGTCTCCTTACAGCAGTAGCTCATTTCTGACAGGCAGCCTCAGGTCACTAGTCTGCTTTGTCCAGGACTGGAGACCAAACACTGGAAGGTGCCATTCCTGGTGACCATCTTCCTCAATATAGTGGTAGAAGGTAGAATAAAATCCCAGGGAAGGTTTGTGGCTGGAGGGATCCTGGGATCTTAACTTGCAGTTGAGGATATAAATCCAGTTTAGACAGATATCTGATTCAGATAGACTTAGACCAAAAGACATTAAGAAACCCCGGTCCTGAAAGAATAACATGCATAAAAGTGACCAAGTTATGATTAAAAAAAAAGAAGAATATACGTTCAAGAGTTTAAGAAAGGAGAGAATGATTGGTACAGTGAGGAGGAAGAGGGATGGAACTGACCAGGAGGGAAAAAATATGGATCTAAATTACTTGGATCATTTTCAACGTTTCTTCTTTACAGCCTCACCATGGAAGGAAGAGGAGGGAGTATCCCAGGCCCTTCCCAACCGCTCTTGGTATCCTGCCGACCTCACAATCCCCTTTTGCCTAGACTAAGCCTCAATTCTGCTGTGCTCTCCACACCGTTCTTCACATCACTCCTGTTTTAGTCACTTCTTGGGCATCAACTGACTAACTGACTATTTCTTCCCATGTTATCATTTGGAGATACTTGGAGACTTTAGGGAAGAGCTGGTGATATAGAAGTCTCCTCAAAAAATAAATAAATGAATAAGTAAATAAATAACTTCTCCACAATGTTGGCAGAAGCCAAGTAGACAACAGCTCTCCTTGGAGAGACACAATCTTTCTTCACATATGTATATTTCATTTGTTCCCATTCCAAGGGCCAAAGGGGCACTGACTTTCTATCTATGTCTCAGTCTTTCCCGTGTCTCCAAAATAGTCACTGTTATTGTTCATAGTACTTGTGAGAGAACAAGGTGCAGAGAAATTGCAATGCAAGAAGACAGAGGAGGATCTGAGCCAAGGCTTACATGGGTTAAAAGCTTTACTGAGGAGGTGGGAGAGAAATGTGGAACCTGAGCAAAATAGGATAACAAGGTGTGAATCCAGGAAAATGAAGATTTGGGGTGAAAAGTTGGGGGAACACAGAAGGCAAATGCATAAAGAGGGAATTCTAGCTAAATAAAATTCACTTAGACCATATAATCCTCAAAGTATTATGCGTGATGCAGAGTTCAGTAAAATACCACTCCTGTCTCCCAAGATTTACCTTCTATAGGGCAGAAATAGACATGTACAGCAGAAACTGTAATCTAGGGCCGACTGAAGAAGTACCATAAGAGCAATATCCATAAAGAGGATTCAGAAAACAGGAGTGAGACAAATTCTAACATCTAGGAAAGTCTCAATGGGAACAGTAGTTTGACCTGGATCATGAACAGATAAGGATATAATAGATGAAAATGAAACCGGAAATGATAGGGACAGACTTTCCAGGTGGAGAAGGCAGTATAAGCAATGCAAGGCAGATATTCAGGATATACATGGTCAGGTAACTGGCCTCTTATTTACCCATTCATTCCATGAACATGCATAGAATACCTCCCTTGTGTCAGACCCTCCACTAGGCACAGGAGGAATCAAGTGAATCCAGCTTGGTTTCTGCACCAAGTCTTTTCAACATTGCTAAAATTGAGGTGTATGGAAGGGATGAGATCCAGATTCCAAAGGGCCATAAATGTCAAGCAAGAAACTTGAGTTCTCTTCTATGTTTTCTGTAACTATGTCCCATTCCCTGACGTGAGAAATGGCATTATCATATGTGTGTTTTGAGAAGGTAATTCTGGCAAGAACACCAAGGGAAAGTGTTTTCCAAAACTTTGGTATGGTAATTTAGGGGCCAGGAGAAAACTTAGCCCTATTAAATGTATAAAATCCAAATAGCCAGTAACTAGCATGGACAACTTAACCTTTACTGAATGCCGGGCTATTTCAGCCTGAGTCTTTCTCCTATCAGGTGACTTGTCCCTTCGCACCTCATGTGCACATACTTTGTGACTTCAGTGCCCAGTGGTAACCACCTAGGGAGACAAGAAGCAATTTCTGAGTTCGTACCCTATCAAATCTGTGATAAGTCTGGGCTTCATGGTGGCTTAAGCTTGATCAGTGAGCTAGAGAAACTAATGAGGCAATGATTCTGCTGGGTCTGGGCCATAAGAAGGATGAATTGAGGGGCTTTCAGGGGATCCCAAGGCAGTGAGACCGCAACACCATGTCAGCTCCCATGTAATCTTGTAATCTTCCTTGGGATACATTCTCCTCCTCCTAGAGCTCTAGCCAGAATTACTGATTTAAATATCTACAGCCTTTGACTTGAGCTGTTTCTTTCTAATTCTGTACCTAGCAAAGATGAGACCATCTTACTTTTTCCTTATGATCTATCATACTGTTATAATAATCACAGATCGTCCTTTTATACCATCATCAAGTATTCGCCTCAGTCTTCACTTCTCCAGAGACAATAATTCCAGAATTTATTGCCCTTCTTCATCAACACTATTTAAAAATCTTAGCACCAGGGGCTCCTGGGTGGCTCGGTCGGTTAAGAGTCCGACTCTTAGTTTCGGCTCAGGTCATGATCTCACGGTGTGTGAGTTCAAGCCCCGCATTGGGCTCTGTGCTGACACTGCAGAGCCTGCTTGGGATTCTCTCTCTCCCTTTCTCTCTGCCCCTCCCGCACTCACTCTCTCTGTCTCTCTCTCAAAAACAAATAAAAATTTTTTAAAAATCTTAGCACCAGCTTCTTTATTTTCTTCCAAAACTCTTGACTTTTGCACCATATTTATCCTCTCTTTGAAATGTATATGCTACCCTTGGGTGGCCCACTTGATTAGAGTCAGGAAATCATGACTTTAATCTTGAGTCTGCCACAAATTGGTGGAGGGAGAAGGAAAGTTATTTAAATACACTGTGTTGTCATTTTTCTAGCAGTAAGAAAGAGAAAAACTCCGGACTCACACGAAGATTACATATAATGTATATAAAAGTATTTCTAAAAGTAGAATATGCTTAGGAAATGCAGAGTATTTAAAGAAACAATAATAGCAGCAATAATAATAATAGCACCCTAATGGTGAAGGAATAGATTTCAAGCATTCTTCCGCTCTTCCTTCCAGGGACAATCACTCCAACTTTCTCTCCACCAGCCAGATTCTGTTGAGTATAAAAAGGAAGCTCTTTATCCTTTTATGCCTTCAACAAAATATTTGATTAGCACCTATTATGTGCCAAGCCTTGTTCTAGATCCAGAGATACTGCAACTCTTACAGTTATTGTAAATGTTGGATAATGATAGGCTGTACATTAGAATCATGATAGCTGTTTTGTTATAAAATCAATTATTTTATGTCACAGAGTAAAAATATAAACTTTGATTGTGTTCAAATATATTCTATTTGAAAACTATTGCAAAGAAAATTTTCATTTTGCCCATACCAATTTCAGAAGAAATCATTTTTATTTTATCTATAAATTATAACACATACATCCTGATGAAAGGCATCTATTCTGTACTCCATGTGGGAATTGAAAGGAAATGGATGGAGGAGGGTAGGGGAGAACAGAAGGCAAATGTGCATTGAGTGCCAAAATTGTTCTAACTGCTTTCAAACCCAGAATCTCATACATGCACTCCACATTTTATCTTAGAATGTGCTGAGTCCCCCAACTATTTACTCTGCCATGAAGGTCTACAGTGGATCAATGGCAGCATGTGGTCCTTTCTTGTTCTGGAACATAAAAAACACCTTGACATGATTTTCCCATTGAATCCAGTGGAGGAATGATTCTGTCATATAAAACTGACACCAGACATGTATTCCCCGGGAGACTCAGGTTACCCAGAGAGGCCAGGTCATAAGTAATGTACAAGAATTGACATTTTACCTCTTTTGCCACTGAGATGTTTTCCTAGGCTATGTCTCTTGTTCTCTCTAACTTCTTTTCACCACTGGGTCCAGTACAGGTCTTCCACCCCATGCTACCAGATCTTCATTCTTTTGCTGTTAATTCTAGAATAGAATGGATTCCAAATTTTGACTACCTTGAATGATACCCAAGAGGATTTTATTTCTGAAATGCCCAAAGGTGTTAATGAGAAGCTATAGTCGCTTCTAATGCAATCTCAAGACATGGTAGGCCCCAAATTACATTTTTTTCTTGACTGTAATTGTCATTTGTTGAACAGTCTGCAAGTTATCATTTCAACATTCAGTGGCTCCTAACTTGGGGGAAATTTAGAAAGTGTATTTGAGATATTGTTTTTTCCCTTTGTTCTAGAAGTGAACAACACCACTACATTCTTTCTGCTGTCTGCACAAAATCATGAGGATGTTCTCCATTCTTTCATACCTTCAGAAATTATTTGCCTTGTATGGACTATGTTTTAGACACTGTTTTAGCAACTGGGGATAATGCAATTCATAAGTTAGACTGTGAGTTTCCTGCCTTAGTTGCGGATCATGCTTACTAATAGAGGAAGACATAAAAGAAACAAGAAAATCAATAAATAGTTTCAGATACTGATAAGTGTTGTGATATCTATATCAAGGAGAAATAGAGGGGGGTGACTAGAAAAGACTGATTTCAGTAAAACCTGTCTGTGGAAGTAACATCTGAGGAGGAATCAGTGGAGCAAGGACCTGGGAAAGATATTTCCAGGCAGAAAGAACCAGAAATCCTAAAGCCTTGAGGCAAGAACAAGCTTGTTCCAGGCACAAAGACAAAAAATGAACAACATACAAATAGGATCCGAGAGTTGAGCAAGAAACCGATCAAAAGATCCTTTGCAGGTTTTAATAAAGTGTGTGAATTTTATTTAAGTGTGACAGTAAACAAATGGAGAGTTTTTAAGTAAAAAAAGCTACTGTGTAAGAAATGGTCTGCAGGGTAACAAGATAGGGTGCATATACAAAAGTTAGTGATGGTCCAGGCAACTTGGCCTAGGTTGGGGGCTGTAGAGATGGAATGTAATAGGCTAATTTGGGATGTTTTAGGGGTAGAAATGATAAAACTGATAGGTTGGATGCTTGAAATGAGAGAAAGAAAGAAATTGAGGATGGATGGCCGTAGCCCCAATAAGGATACAACAGGAAGTTACTATGGAGCTAAAAATATAACTTAGACAAGACATCCCTAAAGCCTCTCTCCTCTGGGCTTAAACAGCAGACAGTAGTCCATTTTTCCAAGATGGCTCCTAGCCCATGGTACAGTGGTAACACCTGTCTCTCCCACTTGACTGAGAGTTCCCAGGGAATAAGAACCACATCCAATTCATCATATAATAATTGAGTTAATGAATCAGTGAGTATGTGAGTTAATGAGGAAGATTTACTCCTGTCTCCCAGAGATGTGTATCTTTCTTCTCTTTAGGCAATTGTGCAGCAAATGATACATAAGCCAAGATTTTCTCCCCTGTGGGATACAGCATGGTGTATACATCTTGCTCACCTGGGAAGTCTCAAATACAGAAAGAGAAAGAAAACTATTCTTTCTCACCACCCATTTTCCTTACAATTCTCCACACAAGAACTCTCAGCTCAGCTTGCGTTTTCAATAGTGTCTGTGCTTTTGTTTGGAAATGAAGGCAACAGAGAACCAATGGCAGTCATTATTACACAGAAATAGTGTGTGAAAAGCACTTACCACAGACTTGGCACGTAGTAGGTGTGTAACAATTGGGAGTGGTTATTATTAAAAAAAATTGGTAGTGATCATTACTACCTCCAACTGATGCTCAAGACTGCTTCCTGATTTTCATATTTTAAGATGTTGGCCCTATTTCCTAGAATATTCTATTGAGAAGAACTTGTTATTGTTTGAGTTTAATAGGATTGAAGAGGTAGGCCAGGTAATGTGGCCAGGGAATACGGCATCAAAGGATCGGTCACAATACTAGGACATGGTACATTGTTCTGCCCTTCACTAAGCACTCACCATGTGTCAGACACGCTGCTCTGTGCCAGAGATAGAAAATGAGTGTGACACACTTCTTGCCCTTGAGAGTCTCCTAGTCTAGGAAGAGACATACAAACGTAAGCAAATAAGTACAATCCAAAATGACACTAATTGCAGGTGGCAGAATACAATCCCAGTAAAGACGGTGATCAGTTACATCTTATGGTGGGTGGTGGAAGGTGAAAGGATCAGGAAAGCCTGCACAAAGAAGGTGAAACTTGAGAAGGGTTTTGAAATATGACCAAGAGAACAAGTGTGGTAGGGCAGTCTGGCCCGAGAAAAACAACATATGTCATCAATTTATTCAAGAGACACTTAGGCCAATGTTCTCATGGACTAATAGTAACATCGGTACTTTATAACCAAAATTGAACTTTAAAAAAATCTGTCACTTATTATTATTACTTTCTTTTTTTAGTTGAGAGATATTTGACATATAACATGGTATTCATTTTAGGTGAACACCATAATGGTTTGATATTATGTATATACTGCGGACCGTTACAACAATAAGTCTAGTTCACATCCACCACCTCGCATAGTTACAATTTTTTTTCTTACAATGTGAACTTCCCAAGTCTACACTCTTAGCAACTTTCATATATAATATAATACAGTGTTGTTAACTATAGTCACCATGCTGTTCGTTACATCCTCAGGACTTATTTTATCTCTCTAAGTTTGTGCCTTCTGACCGTCTTAGAATATGATTTCCATTTAACGATGCAGATTGGAGTACCAATGCTAATAGATGAGTTTTTCCTGAAATATTTTTAACAGAATACTTATTGTACTGGATTTTCAGAGATTTCACAGGCAGGTAAATTCTCTGGTCAAGACCATTTGGTAAACAGTAGATTTAACAAAATTAAACAGTTCTCTTAGTTTAATTTAATATGAATAGCTAATGGGAAGAAACAACATGCAGTGTTTCCACTCATATTTGATCATGGAGTTCTTTTTTCCACTGATCTCCCAGGAAGAATATTCTAGAGATAGACTTTTAAAAGACAATAGAACTAAACAAGTTGCTCACTTATGATTGAAAGTAATTTAAGTGTCTAACAATTTGTGCTTCAATGTTGTTATCTGAAAAATGCTAGTACTGCCTTCCTTCAACTTTCCTCTCATGGTTGTCACGACTATCATTTGCTCTGTGACTGACAAATACATCAAGGAATGAAGCCGTGTGGCATTTCCTCCCAGATGGGCAGCCCAACCCCGGGTATTAGTTTTCTAGGACAGTCATAACAAAGTACTATGCATTGGGTGACTTAAACAAAAGAACTTCCCTTTTTTCACACTTGGAGAGTCTAAATGTCAAAGATCAACATGTTGGCATGGTGGTTTCTTCTTGGCCTGAAGATGGCTGCCTTCCTCCTGTGTCTCCACATGGCCTTCCTGCTGTGCATGTCTGTGTCCTAATCTCCTCTTCTTAAAGGATGCCAGTTATATTGGATTAGAGCCCATCCCAATAATCTCATTTTAACTCAATTACCTTTTTAATGACCTTATCTCCAAATACAGTCACATTCTGAGGTACTGGGGGTTAGGATTTCAACATACGAATTTGGGAGAGGATACAATTTAGCCCTTAACAGCCTCAGCCACAGTAGTCCAAACTCAAGATCTCCAATTACTCAAAGCTGATCAATGTTAACCAAACATGAAAGAGAAGAGTCATAAGGTAAAAGGAAAACTACATAAAGCTTATTGTCTAGGGTGACAGCTGTCAATTTCTCATGGAAAATGTTCATCAAAAGTCAAATAGTTAAGTGAAATTAGAGCAAAGTTGTTAGTAGTTGGTGAATTCTGAAGGGCTATTACATCATGTCCACTTAGGAATGTCAATTAACTAAACCTCACACCCTCTCCACTGAGGATTCTAGAGACAGAAATACATGTTAGCATTTATCTTTCTGGGTTCATACCCATACCTGACTCTTAGTTAAGAATTCTTGGTTCTTGGGGTGCCTGGGTGGCTTAGTTGGTTAGGCGTCTGACTTCGGCTCAGGTCATGATCTTGCGGTCCATGACTTGGAGCCCCATGTCGTGCTCTGTGCTGACAGCTCAGAGCCTGGAGCCTGCTTCAGAGTCTGTGTCTCCCTCTCCGTCTGCCCCTTCCCCATTCGCACTCTGTCTCTCGCTCTCAAAAACAAATAAACATTAAAAAAAAAAAAAAAAAAAAGAATTCTTGGTTCTTCAGCAAGCCTATGTTTCAGACCTGAATATACTTTCTAATCATCTCAATAGAGTTTGTATATTTCCCAAATCTCACATGTTAATATGAATTTTTTAGGGCAAGATACTTACACAAATATCCATCAACACTTTTTGCTGGTTTTTTATTACTTTAATTCTTAGAAGGTGTTCATTTTCTATAATCCCAAGTTATAGATGTGTTTTATTGTAACAACCTACATACTATCTGTAATATTTAATTTCTAATAATATTTTTATAATTATAATTTAAATACACTAACATAATTCATGTGTTAGATTGGGTATTAGGAACTAAGTGATAAGGGTCAAATTTGGCTAGTGCTATTAAACTAACCATCCTAAGATCAATGGGAGTTTTGTTTTTCTTTTTTTGCTTGTTGGGACCAGAAATCACCTAGCATTTAGCTCTTAGGACAACAAAGAAAGAACTAACCCAAATGGTTCTTTAAGCAATGACAAACATACTTTGGTCGCACCCTAGCCCTCATAGTAACAAAGCTCACGTCTGTTTGGAATCCTCCATATGCTTTGTAACTCTACTGTGTCTCCAGTACTCACCCCATAAAGTAGGATGATCAATCACCTGGTTTTCCTGAGATTAAGGGGTTCCATGGGAATCAGGACTTTTCATTGCTATAACCCTAAAAGTCCTGGGCAAACTAGAAGGTGTTGGTCACCCTACAAAGTCGTAGGTAAACACACTGAATACAAGTCTCAAGAACTTTCAAGGAATTCTTCCCCAAATGCCTTCCAGCCCCCACACCCTCTTCTTTTCCTCTTCCTCTTTTAGACATAACTCAACTGTAATTTCCCCTGTAAGCATTTCCTATCTGCCTTCCCTCCCAATCACAGACTTAATTGCCCTTTTAAGGCCTCACAGCACTCCTTCATGCCTCCAGTGATTAATTCTAATTGCCTTCTTCTTTGGTTCCCCTTCGCTGGGCAGGATACTTAATGGCACTGACCATACCTTACTCATAACGCCAGCCTCAGTACCTGCCCAGGTTTTGACACTTAACGTTTTCCTGAATGGGCAAATAAGAGCATTTTCCTAAGCCTCTAAGTATATTAAAGTCTCCAAAACTGAGGATTTAAAAGAATCCTATAGATAAGCTGGCTTCCTGTCGTGATTTGGAGTCAGTAGGCCTGGTGTTCTGAAACTTCCCCTTATTATCTGTAGCCCTGCGAGCAGGTAACTTAGCTAATTTGAGTCCATTTGCTCATCTGTGAAACACAGGTCATAATAATTTCCTCTCAAGCTGTTGGGTGGACCAAACAAGACGACATTCGTAAGGAGAAGTTTGTAATTATTATCACTGTTACATTATTCGGTGAAGAAGGAAAATATGCCACTGGAAAGCCTGTACAGAATCACCGAGTGACCACGCATCTTCGGCTAGAACTTGATCTCTCCGAATGAGGCAGGTCACCCATTCCCTCACCTGCTTCGCATTAAACATAATTTCATATCTTATTACTGTCCTTTTCACTCTTCTCTAAATAGTAGCTAGTTTGCTTGGGTCTCTCAGGCTCAGAATTGGGCATAACAGTCCAGATGTGGTCTGAGCAGTAATAAATATCCTCTCCTAGATTCTAGACTCTTACACATCTATTAACTGATCCAAGGCACCCTTTAGCTGTTTTGGGTGCAGTCTAATCATACTGCTGGCCTACACTGAGCCACAATTGAAAAAATAACATCATTCTTTCTATTTTTCTTCTTTTTTTTTTTCTTTTTGTTTCTTTGACACTCTCTAGCTTCCAAAGGAAGATGCCCTTGAGCTGCCTTTTCCCTTCTTGAGCGATTATGGAACTAATGAATGGAAAAGTGTGCAGAAAATAAAACAACAGTTTCTGCCTTCTCCCAGGCCAAGAGTAGAGACTGAATAAATATGTGTTCTTTGCATTTTCCACTTGTGATTGGCAACACTAAGATTCACTTTCTTGCGTGCTTGTTTTGAATGTACAAGTTTATCTGGCTTTAGGTTTGGAACACTCACTAATGCTTTGATGCACTAAGACACAGTTTTCACTGGAAGGGCTTTTATTAAGTGGACAGCTAGGGTGTCACAGGCAAGATATTTGCACAGTACATTAATTTAGAGAGGAAAAGGTTTCTGTGTAACTTAACCAGGCTGAACAGCTATTTCCACTTTACCTGAATAAAGTATTTTCATGTTTTATCACACTAGTTTGCAACTGCAAAAGCTTCACCCAGTTTTTAAGAGTAGCTATGAACTGTCAGGATACATTATGTGGAATGAAGGCTGACAGCTCAAGGCTTGAAAGTAAAATACATTTTATTGTTTAAAAGCATCTCTCACCACCTCACCTACATCCCGCTCCCAAACCCCACCTATCCCATAGCCCCTCACAGACACCCCTCTCCTGGTCTGCAATGAGATACACTACAAACATTCTGAAATGATTTAATCCTCATTAAACAACACTACATGAGGGAGAATCCTGAAGGCAGGAGGTTCTTTTCTTATTTGAAGATAAATAATGAGAATGAGGACAGTGTAGTCTTGTGTGTGTACGAGGAAAAGATTTTACGGCAGTGTAGACACTGAAAGGAAAAAAAGAATGTTTGCTCAGTTATTATCCTGAGAAGGGTTATTATCCACACAATTGCATGCACCCTTGGTATCTAGAAGTTTCCTGAAGTTGCTAACCTATGGTCCATCAGAAGAAAGGCAGCAATGTGAAATCACTCTTTACAACATCTGCTCATGGAACCCTCCAGTCCTTGAAACAAGGTCCTCCAGGCCCCGGTTCTGGTGTTTCTGGTCCTTGGTAGAATTTGTCTGCCAGAGAGGAGTTTTTCCAGGATCTCTCAAATCACCCTAAAGGTCATACACACCCATCAGTTATCCCTCCTATATTCTGAAGACTGATATTCTAGAAAACACCAGAAGAGGAGTCTTGTCTTGGCCAATGGGCACTCTCCTCCACTGCTACCTACCTCTTACCACAGCGTCACCATGATTGAAGAGGCAGGCTTCTATTCAGAGCATACACTGCCGGAAAGAATGGACCGGGAAAAAATTAACGCACAAACGAAAACCTTTTGTTGTTAATGATATTCTACAATAGAAGCCTAATCTCCTACGTATATTATCATCTGGCAAACTAGTTACACATTTAATAAGATTTTGCTGTATAAATTATAAATGAAATAAACAATTCTGTCACCATGGTGTGCAATGAATACACCACATGTTATATGTAAATATATTAGTCATTTGCCTTTTGTTTATGTGTCACCGAAATCCATTTTCTTTATGGTGTATTTTCTATTCCCTATGGGCTCCAACCAAAGTCGTTTCAACCATACACATACCGGCCTTTAAAGTGGAATTATGTTGTTATTGTCCTTTTCCTGCCCAGTTTTAATAACACCTGCTTTTGTGCCAGTTTCATTTACTGCTGCAAATTGTAATTCAACAGAGAACAACAACAAAAACAGCAAAAATCCCAACCACCCTAACAGCAAATGTGACTCCAGAAAGGAGCTGTGTGATATATTGACACAATACAGAAAACATATTGAAACAATTTTTATTCTCATTATTTTCCCCCCAAATTAAATACACCCCATAAAGCAAGTTTACATATTCTGCATGCCTCCTCCCCCACTCCCAACGAAACCCAAACCTTTGGCTTTTAATGAGATAATTTTTTAAAAAACAGAATCAACTGTTCAGCCTTTCTTTCAAGTGGTGGCATTTTTATTTTAAGCCGAGAAGCATAAATGCATGAAGGATGCAAATGTGGGCTCTTTCAATGGCTCACCACAGCGTGACAGCTGTGGACGGGATCAAGACAAAAGCCGTGACTGCTCCAAGAAAATGATGGCTTAGGCATCTCCGGCCCAATCAATAATCTGGCATGTTGAGGTCAATCACTGCACGGCCATATTCAGTTCAAGCCAGTCAAAGATTATTAGTTTGATGCCCAGCGGCTATTTCTTTCTGCTGGGGATGGCAGACAGAGCCTGTATGTGTGTCTTCAGAACCAAATGGAGAAAGCCTAACTATTTATAACAACAGAAGCACTGGCACAGGATTTTCAGAGAAATTCCACCTTTGTGAGGAATGATACCCTATGATATTCTCCGAGCTGAGAAATCCTTCTTCCTAAACTGTCACTCAGCTAATTTTGTGTTTCATCCGTTCCAAAGAAAAGAATGCTGTTAAACCCTTGCTATGTTCTGGGCCCTCATCCAGGACCCGGGAAAGCAAGTAGAATAAAATTCTCTTCTTATCCCCATAAAGGGGTGAATCTGGAAGATTCTCCCAAGGTGCTAATGGCTCTAAATATGCCCCCAACCTTCGCATTCCCGTCCTTCTAATTTCCCCCCTCCCCCAATGACCCCCAAGCCTTGGCAGATAGGTCCTGGGACAGAGAAGAGTGGTAGCAGGATCGGCATTGTTCGAGATCATTTATCTCTAAGAGGATGCAGCTCCGGCCAAAAAGAATGGTTACAAGTGGGTTGCGGAGAGCATCTTAACCATCATGAACTACTAAGAAAGAGGGCCGCAGAATTAACCACAGAGAAGCAGTTTTGAACTGACCTCAGTTCAGTGGTTCCTCCCCTGCAGTCCACCGCCTGTCTATGGGGCTCACATGTGTTTGCTAACGGGAACCAGACTGTGGTGAGGAGGCCTCCATGGGAGGATCTCGAATAGGGCTCTTGCTGTCTGATATTTCACTGGCCATGTTTTACTGTTTCTCCTGGATGGCATGCTATAGAGTGTAATAAATCTCAGTTTGTTTATATTCTGTGTCTGTATTTGCACTTTGGTGATTATATTTGAATTCATGCAAGATTCCTTTTTTTTTTTTTTAAGAACTCAAGCATAATCTTCTCATTAATCCTGTCCTGTTTGTCTGTTATTAATAGGCCACTGTACAATGTATTCTGCTGCAAAACTCCACCAGGCATGACTAATTCAGATAATTAATTTGCTAGAACATTAACACCATCAAATGAGCCTGCTAAACCGGTAAATTTAAAGTAAATTAAACTTAATTTGCAGGTTATTGCAATTAAGTCTGCCTTGTCTTTCTGAGGGATTTCAACATCCTCAGTATTTAAGAGGCAATCATAATGCATGCAAGTGGGCGGGCTTTTTGGCTAATTAACACAAGAGTCTAATCTGCTTTTCAATTAGGGTGGATGTTTATAATGTGCTGGTGACAGTGTTGCGATTCAGTGCAGCATAACAGGAGTGCATGGCATAATTATAGCTGAAAAGAAAAGCTCATGCCGGGCCTTTTTAGGGGTTAATGAGACATTGGCAGCTTCCAGCTGAGGAGATCGAGCCAGTTTAGTGTGGCTTCAAGAGGAAACCACCCATAGGGGTTTCCTTTGAAGTGTCAAAAGGTCCCCTTGTTCTGGGTGGCTTATGTTTCATTTGTCTGAGTGGCATATCAAAAATTGATGAGCTGCCAGCAGCAGTCCCTATGACATTAATTCACCAATTGTGTTTCTAATAGTTTCATCCTTAAATAAATTTGGATGATGAGAACGGTAAGGAGAGCCAAGGTTCTGAAAACAATGAGGGCCAGGCCGTCGCGAGGAGTTTTTACAGCACAGACAAATGTAGCAGCAGCAAATGTTAAAGACACGCCTGACCTACTCCACCCTGGGTTATTAGCTGGAGGAAGACAATAACCGGGCCGTCTGCTCAACCACAGTCCCTGGAAACGGTGATAAAGATGTGACATTCTCCGGCGCTTGCTTGAAACTCTAATTGTACTGGAGAGGAATCTTAGACTGGACCTTCCGAAGAAAAAACTCCTCGGAAGCTGAGACCGTCGGTACCTCAGAAACGCCCTCAGTCAAGCCACCTGTATAGCGAGGCAGAGCGGGCCAGGAAAGAGCCCACCAGTGACATCACCAGATAGTGCCTACATTTGGGGGAAGAAAATAAATATCATCTCCCCATGTCTACCAGTGTACAGGAGACCAAGGTAGTTTGAGACTCAGCTCGAAACTGAGCCTTTTGTAGACTTACTTGTGGAGAAGCTCTCTTCCGGTACCTTCACGGGTCCCGAAAGCCACATGAGCAAACCATACTTTGTGGTGTTAGGTGTTCTGTGGTTATACAGTGAGGAAAAGAGAATTTGGAAATAGGTGGCTGTTTCTGGGATGAAGACCATACATGATGTACCCAAAAGTTATGTGGGTGGGAATGACCAGGGTCGCCAAGGTAGTTTGGTTACAGCTGGGTAAGTTACAGCTGGGTGAAACAGCACCACCTCATAGATGAAAATTATTCTAGTTATTCGAGGAAAAATTAATCTGATTATCCGAGTGAGTTGGGAAATCTCCTAAACCAGTTGTTATGTAAACAGAGCCAAAGGAAGCCATGATATGTTACAATAGATGTTGCTGAATAAATTCATTCATTCACTCATTCATTCAGTTACTCTTTGAGCCCATATTATATGTCAGGAACTATGCTCTGAGGCTAAGGTAAAGAACAAAGCAGGCAATGTCCTTATATTCATGGAGACTTCACATAAATAATAGGTAGTCATCAGTTATTGGTAAATGTAATGACAATAAAACAGAAAAATGTGACAGAGAGACTCAAGTGCTACTTTTAACTGTGTATTAGGGAAAGACTTTGCAAGGAGGTGACATTTAAGCTGAGACCAAAATATACGGAAAAGTTTTTAAGTACAAGATGACTTAATTTGCATTTTCAAAAGATCACTTTGGCTGCTGTCTGGAAAATAGAAGTGGAAGGATGTGACACTCGAAGAATGGAAGCAGCGAGACCATTTAGAAGATTGTTAATGTCCCCTAGAAGCACCGCCCAGTCCAAACTTCTAGATTGGCAATATGATTTAGAGGTAGATTCAACAAGTCTTGCTGTATGGGGCATTGAGATTTTGAATGAATTATTAGACATATAAGTGGCAATGTCAAGTTGGAAGTTGAACATATGAGTCTGGAAATTAAAGGAGACACCGGAGCTAAAGATATAATACAGAGAGGCATGAGCCTGCAATTGGTATTCAAAAACATGGGCTGGCTGATTACCCCTGGGAGAGGGTATGCTTGGTGCAGAGAAGGAGTCCCAGCATCAAGTTACTCTGGGAGGGAGAAGCAGCAAAGGAGACAGAAGCTGAATGGCCACTAAGACAGGAAATAAACAAACAAACATGATTATGAAGAAGGGTAACACTGGAAACAAGAGAAAATGTCTCAATACAGTCAGCTGTATTGAATTCTGATGAGAAGTTGAATAAGATGAAAAGAGACAAATGTCCATTGGATTTAGCATCATCATGGAGGTCAATTGTGACCTCCACTGGAGCCATTTCAGTGATATGTAGGGACTGCAGGAAGCCTGGGTGGGATGAGTGGAAGACAGAATGGGAGATGAAGAGGTATAGATGGTGTCTGCAGATAATTACCAGAAGGTATGGCCATGAAGGTAAAAAAAAAAAAAAAAAAAAAAAATGGAATTGTGCACAAGAGGGAAGGTGAGATCCAAAAAGATAGTTTTAAATATGGGAGAGGGTGTGTGCACATGTTGATAGCAATGATCCGGGAAACAGAGAAATATTAATTAGAGAAGAGAAGTATAAAGGGGATGAGATTCCACGCACATAAGGTTGGCTTGGCCTTCAGTGAAAACAGCTTATCAGCCTTATAACCAAACGAGAACCTGCAACTGGTATATTTCACTTAGCACAACATCTTCAAGATTCATCCATGTTTTCACATATTACAGAATCCCCTTCTTTTTTAAGGATGAATAATATTCCATTGTATGTGCATACCACATTTCTTTTATCCATTCATCTGCTGATGGACAGGTTGTTTCAACATCTTTGCTATTGTGAATAATGTTGCAATGAACCTAAAAGTCCTAATACATCTTTGGGATCCTGATTTCAATTATTTTGGGTAAATACCTAGAAGTAGGAATGCCACAACATTTGACGATTCTATTTTTCATTTCTTGAGGAACCTCCATGCTGTTTTCCATACACTTAAAAGTTAGTTAAGAGAGTAGATCTGATGTATTTAAATGACAAAAGCAAAGCAAAGCAAAACAAAGGAAAAGAAAAGAAAAGAAAAGAGAAAAGAAAAAGAAAAAAAAGAGAAGGAAAGGAACAGAAAAGGATAGAAAAGAAAAGAGAAAAGAAAAAGAAAAGAAAAGAGAAAAGAAAAAGAACAGAAAAGGATAGAAAAGAAAAGAAAAGAGAAAAGAAAAAGAAAAGAAAAGAAAAGAAAAGAAAAAAAGAAAAGGAAAGGAACAGAAAAGGATAGAAAAGAAAAAGAAAAGAAAAAAGAAAAGGAAAGGAACAGAAAAGGATAGAAAAGAAAAGGAAAGGAAAGGAAAGAAGAGAAAAGAAAGGGAAAGAAAAGGAAAAAGAAAAGAAAGGAGATAAAAGAGAAAAGGAAAGGAGAGAAAAGAGAAAAGAAAAGAAAAAAGAAAACTGAAGGAGAACCTGTATGGGAAAAGATGTAGGCAAGAAGAGAACTCGTGTGAAATAGTCATTTGAGGGTCAGAAACAATTCAATAATAGATTAGGTCCAATTCACTCTTTAATTCAAAATGTGTTTACTATGAGTAATATACATTTATTAAAGAAAAAAATGGGAAATACAGAAAAGCTGGTGAAAACAATTGCCCATCAACTACAGAATAATACAGTGGTCTAATAGTGAAGGGAACATAAAACAGAAGTGTGGGTAATATTTCTCCAAGGAAATCCCATGATGAGACTTTAAAAGAAGCGTCTATCTGGCCTGTAGGGACCTATATCCAGAAAGCATCTGGAGAAAGTTCATCTGTACTGGATCTTTGATCAAACCTTACCTCTGGGCTTGTGAGTTGTGCTAGTCTCTGTCATTCTCAGCATTTCTTAGCGAGCCCTACTTGGTGGTCTGTCATAGAATGTGCCACGTTCTTAATTTCCTTAAGTTCCAAACCCTCTCACAATCGTACTGAATATTGTGTGAAACATAGAGACGTTTTCATCCTTTTTCAAGAAAGAAATTGTCCTATATATAATAGGATGTCTTAGGGGATTTTTCGTATCATAGTTTTGGCTGCAGTGAGGGCTAACATGGCAGGAACAAGGGTAGGCATGATGGGTGCCCAGGGAGCAACACTCAAGGCGGTGCTCACTCTAAGGGTGTGAAGGTGACTGTGAGTGCTTCCTTCAATGTTGCTCCCCGGGCATGCGGCCATCTTGCCTTAGCCTGGCCCTGCCCTGGCAAACAGCCTTGTTCATCTGTCGTAAGTTATCTCTTGGAGCTATTCTCGAGATATGATGGGCTGGAAACACCAGGAAGGGTGCTAGCACATTCCTTTTTATGTAGATTTATGGGGAAAGTCAAAAATAAAACACACGCACAATTAGCATCAGCTCTTCTTTACTTTCCTAAGTTAAAGGTCTATTCTACTCTCATATAAAGGTAAGTGACTGTGTGTCATTAGAGGTCATTGAAAGCCGGCAAAGTGTGTAGCACAGGCTTGGCCCATAGCTGGTGCTCAATAAACGGGAGCCATGATTTAAAACCAACAAAAACTCTCAAACATAAGAGATTTTAACAACTGAGAACAAACTGAGGGTTGATGGGGGGGTGGGAGGGAGGGGAAAGTGGGTGATGGGCATTGAGGAGGGCACCTGTTGGGATGGGCACTGGGTGTTGTATGGAAACCAATCTGACAATAAATTTCATATTAAAAATAAATAAATAAATAAATAAATAAATAAACAATAACAACAAAAAACGATTATCACTAGCTCTGATCTTTGCTCAATACTGCATTGTTCTGACTTTAATACTTTTTAAAACATACGCCTTAATTTTAAAAATACACAATATGCTTTTCAGTAGATAATTGCTTAGATATTTGCTACTCTTTTGCCCTCTGCTCTGTTCTTACACTAGTGATAACGACATCTCATATAGCAAATTAAAATGTGTAAACTGCTTTCATCCATAGTAACTCATTGGTTCTTGACAACCGTATAAGCTACGTAGTATCATTCACCCAAATGGTAGCTTAATAAATTGAGTTCAGACAAGTTTAGTGACTTGTCCTAGTTCACAGCCTTAGAAACGCAGAGTTAAAGGTTATAACTTTAACTGGAGATCCCAGATCTTCCTACTCTCTGCCATCAGCAATTAAATGAAAAGTCTTTTAGACCTGGATGTGTGAGAAACCAGTAATATTTCAAGCCACTATTTGTATAAATCTGACTCACAAGGTGCTCATTCCCAGCAATGGAGAGGAGAGAGAAGGAAATAAGAAAGAGTGTAAACTTAAGAGCCCGAATTGCTTTCTCATTCAACCAACCACCTAGAGAGAGTTGTCCTTATGTGTCTGAGTCAGGGTAGCCTAGAATAGAGACTGCACTGTAGTTACTAACAACACCAAAGTCTCAGTGGCTTAAAACAACCAAATTTAATTCTTATGTGACAGGGCATATAATCAGTGTAACCACACCACAGAAGCTGGAGAAAGGGGCCCTGGTGAACCATGACCTCTCTCCTCACCCCATTGGTCATGTCTCCGAGGACATGTGTCTGTCAACGCTATGGCACCATCTCATTTCCAGGCATCACAGCTCCAAATCTAGGGTTCCTTTTTTTTTAATGTTTATTTATTTGAGAGAGAGAGAGAGCGAGAGCGTGCACTTGCATGTGTGTGTGCACATAGGGGAGGGGCAAAGAGAGGGGGAGAGAGAGAATCCCAAGCAGGCTCCACACTGTCAGCACAGAGTACCACATGGGGCTCGAGATCACAAACCATGAGATCATGACCTGAACCAAAATCAAGAGGGAGACGCTTAATCGACCGGGCCCCCCAAGCACCCCTGGGGCTCCTTTTCAACTCCATCGTTCCTTCATCCTCTCTAGCACCTTGCTAACCAGTTACCAAATCCTGTAGATTTTTCTTGTCTTATATCTCTGATTTCAATGCCTTCATTTGAAGAATGATCTCTGAAGGTCAATGTATATAACACATGAGCGCTTCTGCAAACACCATTTGAGAAAACAGTTCTTGACTTCATATATGTTTTTCTTCAGAAGGAGCACAAACTTTGGCATTAGAAGGCTTTATGTTTTTGTACCATGGTGTTTCCTGTAATATTTGTCAGGTTACTTAATTTCCATAAGCATGACTTTCTATATCTGTAAAATGGGGATAAGAGAATTCTTATGCCAGCACACTGTAGTGAGGATTAAATGTTGTCATAGGTATTTAAGTACTTTGTAAGTTATAAAATCCTATACACATGGTAGGAATTACCATTATTAATATTAATGTGAGCCAGGCAGTAATAACCTTAAAGCAATTAGCAGCTGTTAATATACTGAACTGGATTTACTTGTCCTAATGAACCATAGAATGGCTTTATTTAAAGGGCAAAGGCAATCGTTAATTTATTCAAGCACCCATTAAGCACATATTATATGGTGGTTGCTATACTGGGTGCAAGAGACTATGCAAGCCAAAAAAAGATAGTCTCTATCCTCATAGATATTAGCAGTAATAATCTAAGACAAGACTGTGTCAATATGGCAGAACCAGAGAAAATCAAAGTACTATGAGATATTGTAACAAGAAAAGGCTACAAGCAACAGGGGCCATCAGGAAAGATTTGATTGAGGTGTGAAATTGGAGTTGGACAAAGAAGGGCTAAGGTTTCAGCAAGTAAAAGGTGTAACCGTATGTGGAAACACGACCAAATCTGAGTAAAGAAGACTTCACCTCTTATTAGTTTTGTGACCTTGCACATGGACTTAACTTCCCTGAACTTACAAGGCTGTGGTGAGGAATTAGGAACAAAATGTGAAAGCAGCTTCTCAGACTGTAATGCATGTAATACATGCATGTACATAAAAGAGCTTGTCACATGCAGATTCTGATGCTGAGGGTCTGGGGTGGGGCCCCAGAGATTCAGCCTTTCTAATGATGCTGATGCACTTGGTCCATGGACCACACTTGAGAAGCAGGGTGCAAATTCCTTTGTACGGTGCCTATTCCTATCCTACTGCCTATTCCATCCATGTTCCTATTCATGTAAGCATTTCCAAATCACTGAATGGCAAAGTAAAATTCGAGATATAAAAGTTTGGGGTCCATTCACCAAAATTTGCCTGAAATTCCTACATATTTCTCATGTCAAATATATCTCTTAAACATGAACAAACCATAATTTTTCTTTCTCCTTGGCTATTTTTATTTCATTTATTTTTTTTTCATTTTCATTCAAGTTAGTTATCATATAGTGCAACAAAATTTTAATAACTGACAAAGGTAAAGGAAATCAGTCTTTCATAAGGAGTGCATATTTTTTTTATATAGCAATCAACATTCTTGCCTAAAATATCTACTTAAACAAATGCTTTGATCTTTAATTAATAGCCATAATAATCATTTGAAACTCTGGTTCATCAGGGTTTTTAAACAATTTGAGAACAAAAGTGTCAACAACAGCAAAACACATTACTTTGTCAGCCTCTAATTAATATCAGTTTTAATTAGGCCATAAAAATATTTTCATTCTCATGTATAACATCTCTCATTATGACAACTCTCATGTAACAAATATACTCAAACATTGAGATGATCTCTCTGAGCTATTTCTTAGCTTTCTAAGTATGCCCATTGCTGTTGTTGTATGACATTGATCTACACATAGCACTTTAGGTAGCTGGCACATAGGAAGATTCACCTAACTGATGAGATGTCACCATCCTATCCAGGTGGCATCCCAGATAAACTTGGACAATTAGGCTGGCTTTATTTGCACACTCCGAGCTGAGATGTAATCACTTGCTTAAAAAGATCAAGGTATGTTTGGTATGTTTAATATTTTAAGAAAGAGAAAGTGATTTAGAAAAATAGAAGTTGTGTAAGAAATGAGATTCTATGTCCACAGTTTGAACAGCAGAACGACTCCCCAAATCCTTGACACAGTACCGTTTGGTCAGATCAGTCAGCATGGCAGAGCCATCTACCACGATCCAGAAATAGCAGCCATGGCCGTGGCAATGCTTGCACACAGACTTGGCTGGTCTGCTTGATCCAATGCAACAGCCAGAGTAGAGCCATGTTGTGCAAACTCAGGCCGACATCACACACAATTCACTAGGCTGAACAACTCGTTACCTTTCTCAAGTCTTACCTTCCAAACACACACAGCACCTTTCCTGAGGCAGGCCCTAGATTAATTTTTTAAACACTGAAAATTACTTACAGAGGACCTACTGTGTGCAAATGATAATGATGATATAGATGATGATGATGATGATGATGATAAGAATAATTTGCCATGTGCCCGGAAGATAGAAAGGTCTATCAGTTTTCCCTTCCAGGAGTTTACAAACTTGATGACCAAGAAAGTCAACCCATAAATATACCTGGCACGAATGCTTATGACATTCATGATAGCACTAATGACAAAGAATCTGTTTGGGGTTTGAGAATATTTATAGTGCAGTGTCTATATCTTTCCTTGTTTTAGGAAGTAAGCCTTCTAGAAATAAGGGCAATTTTAAAAGATAAAGATCCCTGCTCTTTGGTGCATGCTTTAGTAGTTTTCTTTATTTTCTTTCCGAAAAGCACAGTACAAGGATTCTTCTGGAATACAAATCACCATAAATTCTGGCCTACAAGTGCATGACTAATCTAATTGCAGGCAGAGAGGATCATTTGCTAATGCTCTCACTAGAGCTCTGTACTAAATGATTTGCTCAGAGAGCAATTGATGCCCCTAGAAAACTTTGAAAAATGTTCTAGTTAGAAACAACTTTGTCCGTGTCATATATTTTCTGTTTTTATCTCCATCATTTTTATTCTTTAGGACATTTGGATGAAAATTTCATCTCTTTTGCTTGAGGGTTCATGTGCTCCTGCTTTTCCTCACCTGAAATCATGAGCTCACTGTGACAGTATAAGATGCCAAATTGGGTGTCACGGAAATCACTGTGCAGAACCCCAACCCCCAGCCACTACTTATACAAGAAAAAAGAAAGAAAGAAAAGAAAGACCAGTAATTTGTCTTCAGAACATGAAACCCATTACTTATAAATTACTGTTAATTATATATTGAGATAAATATAGAATCATCATTTCTACATGCCTTGGAAATAGACAAGCTCTTAAAAATTTATTGGTGTCCTTAAGATTCTGATGATATAAAACAATAAATCATTGTGCATGTATGCAGCCTTTTGAGGTCCTCAAAAAAAATTACTGTAGATACTGAACTGCTAGCCATGGATATAGCAGCAGCTCTATTCTACTCTCTCTTATATAGTCCGATGGCGGGGGCGGAAGGAGAACATTACTGCTAATGATATGGAAGAGCCAATCATTTGTCACAGTGCATTCCCCAAAGTGTATTGCTTTGCTTCACCCACCACTCACCAGAGAACTCAGCCTGCCCAGAAACTCCAAAGTTCAGTCCCTAACACTAGTAGATCTCAGAACATTATTACTCAACTCCAGTCTAGAAGGGCCAAAAATAACAAGTGGGGTTGAGGTGGAGGAGAAATTTCTATAAAGGGTGAACCAGAGGGAATCTACAGATCAGAAAGGCAACACAATGTGAGTTGATTTAATGAGTATATTTGGAATGCCTTATCATGAATGCCATGAAGATTATCATTGCCTGCTATATAAACATCTTAAAATACTTCCCAAAGGACTAAATAATAGTGGTTTAATACATTTTGCCTCTTCACTATATAGTTTTATTTCATGTTGACTGGATTTTCTTGGGATCTCAATATATTATGAGATTTAAGCTACTTCAATTGTCAGTCAACATCAGTTTCTAGGCCTTTTATTTTAAATCGGAAATAGCAAAATACCTATAGCCTGGGTAAATATAATTGAGGCAAAACAGGATATTCGAAGGCTAAAGAGAATCTTTGTTGCAATTTAGCTTTAAAGACTTCCATCAAACATTCTATAAGTGCATGTCAAATGCTATCTGAAGAGCAATACACATGTATACACACACAAAGCACAGGGCAGTCCTGCCCACAAAAGTTGACAATCTGCTTGGATAGATGGCAGCAGGGCACTTTAAACAGTTGGAAAATAATACATGATGATGTGAAACACCATAAGAATTATACTTAGGGCTGATGGATGGATGAGAATTGCTCTTACAAATAAATATCTAATATATGCAAAGTACATTGCAAAAACCAGGAGCCTTGGAGATTGACAAGACTAAGCTAGAATACCAACTCAATTACTTACTGGCTGTGTGATGTTGGATACTTTACCAAAACTCTCTGAGCCTTGGTTTCCTCATCTCGAAAATGGAGTTAATACATAATTCATAGGGTTGTGAGAATTAAACCAGCCAACATATATGAAGAATCTGTCATAGAGCCTGGGACAGAGCATTTACACAATAAATACTATCTTCCTTCCCCTTTACAGTGGGGGATTCCAGAATATCAAAACTATAGGTTCTAAAGTCAATCTTACAGTCTAATTAGGAAGATGAGGCATTGCTTCTAGAGATGAAAATTATATAAGATGATAATGAAAAGTGGCAACTAAGTATGCAGTGGGGTTCAAGGGGCTAAGAAGGAGAAAGGATGTTTAACAGATATGATCAAAGGGGATTTTCCAAGGAGATAGAATTGAGTGGTTATGGATGAGTAGGACAGAGAGTAAGCAAGAGGGCAGGGAAGCCCACAGTGAGTTTGGCATTTGGTGACTAGATGGGTTGACAGGAGCAGTCATGAGTGACAGAGTCAAGGACAATGAGGTGGGGGGGCAACAAAACTAGATCCAGGGGTTCAGAGCTACAGGCAATGGGAGACATTGGAATTTCATGAACAGGAGAATGACATATTAAAGAAGCAATTTAGAAAATAATCCAACAATACAGAGTTCATGCAGGTTTGCTTCCTTCCAAGTCAACTGTAAGTTCAAATCAAAGGAACTATGCCTTTCTCCATCTGGGCTAGCACAAGTGATAACCTATTAAGCTGCAGCAATAGTTTATTATTATTATTATTATTATTATTATTATTCTTGTTTCACTGAATGGCAGAACGTGTTGCACTTATTTGTCTTTGGTTATTACAAAGTATTTTTCATTAATCACATAAATATTGATGTAGTTCAGTCAATATTTGGATATGAAAGAACTGGCCTGCCAATGAATGTTGTCAGAAGCTGTATCCTATGCATGATTTTCAGTGATCTTCAACTCTTGCTGGATATCCTACTATTTCTTATCTTTGAAATTCTACTCTGAATTGTGGGAGCAAGAAGTTTTCTAGTATATTCAAAACACCCCAGAACAATGCACTTGACTTTTCTGAATGCTCTTAAAATGCATGATCACTGTTCAAAGGTTTACTATGCACCTAGTACTCTCCACAGATATCAGAGGAACTTTATAAATATCTAGGGAAAACAAAAACTTTGTCTTAAAATAATTTTGCATGGAAGTTTCCAGGTTTCATTTTATCCTATATATATATTCATAAGACATGTGACTTGGGAGTCAAGAAAGACCTTAGGAAATTCTCAAATAGTCTGTTACCTATGGAGCAAAATCAATCGTACCTTCCTCAGTAGCTCCTGCAGGAAGCTACTTTTCTCACAGCTATTCTTTGTTCATAACCATGCACCAACTTAAGCTAATAAAGTATTAATGCAATACTCTAAAATGGAACAATGTTATCAACTTTGAAAAGTCACTGCACGAATTAAACAAGATGAAGCACATAAAATTTAGCACAGTGCCTAGCACATAACAATCACTCATTAAATGTAAATAATCGTCATTAGTATCAAAACAGGTCAGTGTTTATGATCATAGCTCTTGCAAGATGGGAAAGAGCTACCCATTCTTGTTGAGTCAGTGCCACAGCGGAAAATAAGGCCAGATTTTTCATTGATAGTGAATTATATGATAGTTAAAAATGTATTCAGAAAAGCTTTTTTGACAACTTTCTTTGTTGCCATGCACCAAAATAGGCACAGCGTGCCCAGAGATAAAGAAGACTGGTTTCATCCTTTGGAGTCTCAGATCAGTTCGGAGGCACATACATACAGAGATGTAATTGAAATCCAAAGGAATAAACACTATAAGAGAATTATCTTCAAAGTGCCATGAGAGTACAAAGGAGAAAGTAATTCACTCAGTATGGGAGATTGGAAAAAAATGAAAAGAATTATTTAACTGGGCCTTGTTAAGGGAATGAAATCGTGTTGAATAGGAAATGGAAGAAAAGAGTATTATAGGCTGGGTAGATATATGCTGAGAACCAAAAGTGTGAAACATGTATTCTGTTATGGGGAAAGTATACGTCTGGGGTGTTTTGCTTGTTGTTTGCTGCTTTTGGTCTTGTTCTATTGTTGTATTTATTTTTGCTTTGTCTGTTTCTAGTTTTTACAGCCTCGGTTGACATTAGAAATGTAGGTGAAAGACGGTTGGGGAATGGATGGCTGGTGACATGCTTTAAATGCTAAAGAAAGTGGTATTAATCTTGAATTTTAAAATCTTGGGTGCAAGAGCTATAGGACCAAATCTACGTTTTTGAATGAAAAGCGGTGGCCAGCATGGAGGATAGATTAAAGGTAGGCAGGGGCCGTTCGGGATGCTATGCTAATAGACCCAACGAGAAAGGCTAACAATGTGAAGTAAAACAGTGAGAATAGGAACAAAAAGCAGGGCATGTTGACTGATAAGAAACAAGAAATGAGGGACAATATTTGGAGGGAACTCACACCATTCTAACTAACATAGATCAGGGATGCCACAGGAGACAGGATTTAAGGGAAAGCGTGTATCAGGTTTAGCCAACAGCTGTAACAAACAACCTTGAAATTTCAATAGCTTAACAAATAGAATTATGTCTTACTCGTATAAGCCCCATTAGAAGAGATAGTACGTCTCTGCTGCACACAGTCACTGAGGGATTTAGGCTCCTTCCATCCATGATCTAGTCATGCCCTAGGGCCACACAGATCTCTGCTGGATCCTCAACATCCAGCAGGCAGACAGGGAGGTGGAGAATAGCAAACGTCATGATTCAGGCCCAGAAACGTGCCCATAACTTTCATCCACACTCTATGAACCAACTTTATCACGTGGCTACACCTAATTGCAAAAGAGTCTGAGAAATGTGGTCTGGAGATATAACCATGAGAAAGAAGAAAATGAAATGATTTGGCGAAAAAGGAACCAGTGTGTACCACAGGACATCCAAATGAAAATGTCCAGAAAGCAGGTAGATCTCTGGAATTCAAGAGAAGTCCCAATGGGAGATACAGATTCAGAAATCATAGCTATGCAGAGGAAGAGATAGTGTGGTCAGGGGACAATATGTAATAGAAAAGAAGGGGAAATTAGGTACACTTATTATATGGCATTTCTCTATCCTTGCTCTTTTGGAGAGGAGAGCAGTATGACCACATAAGAACATAGGTGTGTGAATGTGTGTGTCCCTGATTCATCATCTCTCTCTCTCTCTCTCTCTCTCTCTCTCTCTCTCTCTCTCTTTCATCTATCATCTATCTCTACACTTGCTTATCGAACACTTGCTGAGGACAGGACACTGTACTAGAGACTTGGGATCTGGCTGTGAAGCAGAAGCCCTTGTGGAACTCACATTCTTTCAAGGAAGCCGGCATTAAAAACAAATTATCCTATTATTTATATAATTTTAATTGTGTTAAAAGGACCAAATCAGAAGCACAGGACAGGATGAGAATACAGAGGAACCCTGGTCTAGAAAGTGTAAGACCCTCCTACAGACAAGGGTACAACAAACCAGAAAGCTAACAGAGCCCCTAAGAAAGATACACATGAAGTGCTTCTGAGTGTCTAGGAGGCAGAGATGCTTCTTCAGGAGAAAGATGCTCAAGTGGAAAACACTGGTCTTTGCAATGTGCCTCCAACAACACAATGTGGAGATGTGGTGGGGCCAACCTTCCAGCGGGGCGATAGGGGCTGGGGTGATTACAACTGTGGGAGGTGTGACGACATGGAAAATATTCGGGAAATAATTTCACTGGAACCTACAGAGAGCAAGCGAGGTAGGCACCCTTCTGAAAAGATCATTTGGGAACAGATACTGGATTGGACTGGGGAGACTAAAGACTGAGAAAAGGCAATCAGGAGCCTATTTTAATCACCCTCAAAGAGGTAGTGCATGAATTGGGTTATTGGCAGTGGCCATGAAGGAAAAGGGTGGGATGGATTTGAGTACACGAAGTTGGAAGCTTTTCAACAAATATTTATTGAGCACCTACTATGAACCAAATATCATTAGAACCTGGGGCCAGAGCTTTTTTTCATTTCCTCATTGATACTTCAGGCCACAAAAAGATGTCCAGTTAGACAGACACCATGCAGTTCTTTCCTCCCCGCATAGCCTTCTGGAGAGTCATTATTATTGTCACTTTATTCCTTTGACCCCACATGTCTTATAGCTCTTGTCCTTTTACCAATCTGTCTGCAAATAGCAGGCTGCTCTAGTGAGAAGTGAAATAATGTCAAGCACTAGATACACTGTGGTCCACACGTACACAGCCAGGCACTGCCATGTCACCCTATATACATGTTATTTTGGCCTAACAGACTTTATATTTGCACAAACTGTGAACTGGCAGTTGGTATTTATAGACAGCCTGTCCCCCAGGGATGACCCATGGGCATGCAAGTCTTCCCGAGCTGGCAGCCCTCTATGAATGCTGATTGTGTAATGTGTTTTTATAGTAACATATCCTAATGTGTGTTTCAAACTTGGAGCTATCTGTCTATGTGCGCCTTCATTTACAATAAAACACAACAATGTTTAGCTGTGCAAATAGGAAAGGTGCTTCCAAATAGGTTTCAATTTGGGCTACTCTCCATAAATCTCTTCCGATATCTTTTCTTTCTGTGTTCAAAAGGGAAAAAAAGCCATTGGCGTGCTAGCATATTAGAGTTTTTGTTGGTTATTCACAGTGTGAAATGAGCATCACTAAATAAAGCAACTGCCAAATAAATACATTCTGGTTACAAAGAGAAACCACCGTACGACTAAAATCTTAAATCTAATTAAGGAATTTCCAAATGCCATATCTTTGAAACCTTCCAACAACAACAAAAAATACATTTCAGCTGGGACCTGTGAATTGCTAGCTTTGTACATAAAAGAAACAGCTTGTTCTAAAGCGAACTTCAGTAAATTACCGAGGCGGTGCCTTTCATATCCCCATTATGAAGGAGCATTTCTCTGCTAAAACCTTTGGGTAGTAGTGTCTGGGAGCACTTCTCACTGCCAATGGGTTCTTCGGTAAGGGGTTAAATAAATATCACGCACGTTCTGAAGTCATTGTGTTGCTTTCGGTAATCAACATCAGGAATTAAAATGGTTGCTGAAAGTGGTTTGTACATGTATAACAGGAGAATATAGGTTCAAAGAGTGTATTTTAACAATAGGTACTCTCCTATGGCCATGCAAATAGCTTCTTGCTGGGTGTACACAGTCTCCAAATTTAAGATGGAAATCGAGCTGAAGCCAGAACAACAAAGAGAGCTTCTCTGTGCTATTGTAGAAAAGAAGAATCTTAATGTTTCTGCGTACCCAAAGAACAGTTGTATCTTTTCTGATTCTTCTCTTTATTTATTTAAAAAGATATTTTTAAAAATATTTAAACATTTAAAATGAGAAAAGTGTGGAACATTTCCGAATAGTACAAAACATTCATGACTTTTCAAAAAATGAAGAAAATAAATCTATTTCCTGCCACACTCCTGAGGCTAATGTATCTCTAAATGCCTGGATGACAAACACTGAAATAACTACGTGCAAAAAAACATTCATCCAATTACTCGATATTTGATCTACAAAATGATATGACTATTTGACGTTCATGAAGCAAACTATGCAAATACCACTATTTCTCTTTTCAAGTGTATATGTTACCACAAAGGTGTAATGTTTTTTAAATATAATAACCTCAGACTCGCTGCCCTAAGATCAAGTTTTGCGACCACACTTTCCATGTTTTGTGGGGAAAATAGGTTTAGGTGGGCTTCTGTGAGGCAGATGGTAACTCAGGTCTGCATTTTATTTTGTGTAGCTGTGCATAAAATAAGGCTCAATGCTATTCAAGTTCATGATGAACTGTGCTCTGGAGGCTTAACATATTTTAGAATGATGTTTCTTGTCATATACATAACTTACAACTTAGTTAAAGAAACATGACAACAAATTAGTTTATATTAACACATATTGTTACTAATACAGTGATTGTTATATTTTGCATATAGAGAAACATTTGTATGTGTACATTTTATACGTGTTTAGGTGCATGTGCTCATACACACATGTATGGGCATAATCTATATGCCCATACACACCCCTACAAATACACATAGGCTTACAGATAAACTCACATTCATATGGGTGCTTGGTCGAGTTCCTGTGATCAGCAACCAATATGTTGCTTGGCCTTTTTTCTCTTTTTAAACAAAGAGCCAGATTGGCCTCCGGCCACACTGTGCATTCTGTAGAACATACACCCAACTTCAAAAGGACCGTGTAAGCGATGAGCTTTTGAAGCCAGGCAGAAGGCATATGTCTCCATGCCTTCAGGCACAAGAAGGTCAACCAATGCCCTTATGGTCACACAGAAGGTGTATCTCTATGATCAAACTAGCCTGGAAGAGTCTCAAACTACTCAGTCCTGTGTTACTTCTAGCCATACTCACGAAGGCTAATTTTTCTAAAAAGCATCATGATAGCTCTGTAAGTCATTACCTCCTTCAGGATCAGTTCATGGACCAAACAAATGACTTATGGGGTTCATCCCTAATAATAGTTCATAGTCTTTATCCCTTAGCGGGTATTTACAATATGCCAGGCCGCTCATATATTGTATATCTTTTAATCCTTACAATCCTATCGTTATGGGATGTCGTTATGGGCATTATTATGCCCACTTATCGATTTTATATCTACTTAACCCTTGTCATATCTCTGCGAGACATGGACTAATATTATTCTCATGTTATAGATTCTGAAACCAATGCTTAGAGAAGTAACTTGCCCCACTCACACAACCGGTGAGTGGCAGGGCTGCGGTTGGAGCAGAGGTTTCTCTCTCCAGAACATATGCCTTCAATTTTAAAAATATTAAGTAGCTATCATTTATTGAACACTGAAAACACACCAGGCATAATCTCTCTGATACTCCTAACACATTTTGAAGTGGAGATTTTTATTGTCCTCATCTCACAGATGAAGAAACCGACCCATGGAGAGCTTTTAAATCCCACGGAGTCTGCCTCTCCCGTGGAATTTGCATACGTCTCTGTCACCCTAGAGGCAGCAAGAAGGCACGTTACAGGGCAGAACCGGAACCCAATCCATAAATTCCTGTTGAATCGCTTTTCCTCCTGGTCACTTTATTTTCCATGAGAGCCATTGGCAATCCACACCTAAATGATCTTAAACGAGAGACAAGCCCCTCAACAAGAATTGATGGTGGGATCCCAGCTGCAGGCCGTCTTTCATAATCAGCACAGGAGTGCACTCTGCAGTATAAATCTGTGTGGGTCACAGCACTGCTCACGTCAAGCCCACGCTTCGTGCCGGGTGTGAAAACCGAGGCTAGCCTTAGCTACAGCTGCTGCAACTAGAGCCTGGTAGACTGGTAGGTGCTCCCCCCCCCCGCCCCATGCTGGCCCTTAGAGCCTCTACTCTGGTGGGAAGGTGTACTTAGCCCAGCGCATTGGACAACCTTTGCGTCTATTGTCTTCAAACACAGAGCTTCCGCCCTGAATATAAGCCCTCCCGTAAGAGAAAATACTGAGTGCTGTGGTGCTAACGAAGGAGGCCGTTTCCATGTCTGTGTGATTATGCTGTCAGCCCTCCAAACCCCACTCACCAGAGGTCCCCCCCATGCCAAGGCTGCTCAGCCCATCCTTCATGCAGCGTGTGGTGCCCACGGCTCACGCGACAACGGCTGCTCAGTGGTGTTCCAGTCACCTGCCGGCTTTGCAGCAGACAGAGGAGAGGCACGGCCAGGTTCTTGGAGGCTGGCGCCCAGATGGCACCAGGCTGAGTTCACACCCTTGGCCGTGGCTGAGGCCGGAGGCTGTCCCAGAGCTGAGTCCCACAGTCAAGTGCCACCGGCACGTCTCCCCGGGGCTCTGTAGCTGCAGCTGGAGCCTAGCGCGGCACATCGCATGGCTCCAGACCGAGGAAGCCTTACTCTTAGCAAGAGGGGTGTCCCTGCCAGTACAGTCTGGCTCGGCTTCACCCATTCATCCACGAAATCAGGGTATATCAATTAGCCACATGATGTATCAAAGATAAAGTCCAGAAAAATGGCCACGTTCAGTGACTTCATTTACGCAGACGAATCAACTTGTTCTGATGCTTAAATTATGCATTGTCTTGTTGACTAGCATCCCAGATCTGGTCAGTTACTGCCTCCGAAGTACATGCCCCCCCCCCCCGCCACCTCTTGTTTCACACAAACAGACATTCCCACCACACGAAATACAACTGATAATATGTGACTTTTCCCTCGATACGATGGTGACATGTTGACCATTCCTGAGATCATTTGTCTCACCTCAAAAAAGTGAGAAGGGAGCTGTCCGTGCACATGCATACGCGTGTGCAGGCATGCGTGTGCGCGTGTATATCTTGCTTTCCCTGCGCATCCAGATGTACACAGCCTCAGTGTCTAGAGTGACGTGCTACAGTAGACGCCTGTATCCCCCAGCCCAGCTTCACCTCTCTGAGATTGCCAGAAGATGATACAGAAGGGGAGGATTTTCTCCCGTTGCATCTACTTCCAAAAAATCCTAAAAGATGAAGTCTCCACACAGCCCATTCTTTTCCTTGTTATGTATTTATATGTTTAACACAAAACAAGGCAAGCACTAAAGCCCCATTCTGACACACACATCATGTTGTTTTAGGAGCTCGCAGTCTGTGAAAACTAACATGCATCCTTCTCATTCTGTGATTCAACAGAGAGCAACAATAGTCCAAAATACACATTATGAGTATCTGCTTCCTCTTTCTCTAAAAACTCCCAAACAAACAAACAAACAGAAAAAAGCCACCATAGAATAAGCATCAAAAGCTCGGCATCTCGTGTATTCTTACCAATGACCCCTTGGTTGCCACTCTTCTGGGTAACTAACTCCATTTCTTGAATAAACACGTATTGGGAACCAGTTCTGTCCCTGACTTGCTAGACTCATGGGGACCAAAAACAAAGGCATACCATACATGGTCCCTGTGTTTAAAGAACTCAAGATCTATGAAGGAGATAGGCAACATAGAAAAATAATGGCCCCCATTTACTGACTGCTCACAGTGTAACAGATATTGAAACTAATATAGATTATCTGGTTTAACTTTCACAAATATCTGCAAAACAGATATTTTTTTTTTAATTTTTTTTCAACGTTTTTTATTTATTTTTGGGACAGAGAGAGACAGAGCATGAACGGGGCAGGGGCAGAGAGAGAGGGAGACACAGAATCGGAAACAGGCTCCAGGCTCCGAGCCATCAGCCCAGAGCCTGACGCGGGGCTCGAACTCACGGACCGTGAGATCGTGACCTGGCTGAAGTCGGACGCTTAACCGACTGCGCCACCCAGGCGCCCCAAAACAGATATTTTTGAAATACCCTCATTGAGACATAAATAAGGAAACCGAGGTTCAGAAAACTTATAGAACTCTTGCCCAAAAGTTGCAGTACTTAGGTTCATCCCCAGGTCTGTCCGTCTTCAAGCTTGCACCTGTTCTGCTGTACCGGAAGGGCAATGATGGAGGTGAATGCGTATTTTGTGGGGGATAGAGCCTGGTGGTTAAGATGGTCTCTTCTTAGAACTGTTCTGCTCACCTCATGTCTTATGACTCCAGAGACCCTGAGTGGACCAAGTCTTCCCTCCAGCCCTTCCGGAGGGAAAATTCAAGTGAAAGTCCTTTGATGAATAGACTCAAGTGAATGATCGACAGCTCCGCCAGCTTCTTATCTCAGCGAAAGAAAAACAGATTAAGCAAGCTGACCACAAAGAAGTTAAGAGAGTGTCTGTCCGTTTAGCACCGTCTACCTGGCACGTAGGAAGTAAATAAACATTTGTTGTTACTGAAAACCAACATGATGGGGTGGGGTGGGGCATGGTGGGGAGGGCGTGGTGAAGGTATATGGAGAATTAGAAGTGCCCTTTCATTCCTGTGATAGGCTATCCAGGACATCAAATAGCTCTGGACCCCAGAGCATCACCCCAGTAGTTGCATTTCAAAGATAAAGAGTGGAAAAAGATCAACAGGTGACGACACAGATGTCCTAACATCCTAGCTCATGCACACATACAAGGCCAACCTGGCTATTCCAGAGAATCAGCTCTCTTATCTGGGCTCTGCCAACTGTCAGGAAACTGTGGTTCCTTCTTCTGTTCTGTATATTCATAGAAAATATCTAGATTCTTTCAGCCTGACAGCTACCCTTACTTTCTATGTAAATCTTTCCTATTTTTAGGACCCACAAATTAAGTTAATAAAGCACAGACGTCAACGATTTTGTTTTGTCCTTAAAAAGGCAAGTTTGTGATCCTAATCATCATTAGGACAACCAGAATATTTCCTTTGTATAGGGCCAAACCATGTTTACTTACTTATGAACTAGCATCCAAGGATTGATAGTTTTAGCCCCTCTTTTTAACACCTGAATGACAAGGGGGTACAGGATCTCTGTCAACTTGGTCTCAGTTTTTCTATCTGTGAAAAGCAAAAAAGTGATTTCAGAAAAATACTAATATGGTCATATTTTTTTAAATGTACCTAGATAGCTACTTAAAAAGCAAAGGTAACAGATGGACCATGGCATCCCACAATTGTGTTTAATTTAAATAAAATGAAGAATAATACGAAAGGAGGCTGGGTTTAATTTGTGGCCTGGAAGAAAAAAATGGACCGTGATCAAATTATCAATAGGCACCATTCTGTCTTCCTGTTCAGGTCATTTGAAATGGTCTTAAGTCATGAAATAAACTACTGTTTGTTTGTTTTTTTTTTTAAAGATGGAGCTTTTTTCTGGCTTAGAAAAGTATTAAGGAATCCAATGCAATTTCTATTTCATATGCGTCTTTTCAGGAATGATCATTTGGGAAGCAGAGTCACTCCAGTGAAAAAGCTTTTGTATCATCATTTAATCTAATTAAATAATTACCAATAGATGATAGTAAAACACATTGTAGACCCCAACAACTGCAAAAAATCTTAATAAAATGAAATTCCAGTGCTCCACAAAATGCCTTCCTGAAAACTAGCATGTTCTGTCCCCTACAGAAATGAAGCACGTGGAAAAAGCAGACAATGAAAGGGAATGTTCTACTTAGTTTTATTCAAGTCTGAATGCCACTTTCCCTAAAATGTAAAGTCCAAATACCAGTCTCACCCAGTATTGGGCAAACTAAGCCAAGACATTTCTCTGTCTCTTAGTCACAGATGATATCTATAATGCACGCCAGTGAAACATCATGATTTTGTGTGCAGATGAACTAAAAACATTGAAGGTTTGAACTCAGGTTCCTTTGGGGGGGGGGAGGAGGGAAAAGTGTTATCTAGGGGCTACGCCTACTGAGGTTAATATGGACCTACAGGAACCAGAGGTCATTACTGGTAAAGAGACAACATTCTATTTTTATCAAGAATTCATACCTAAGTTACTTCCATCTACTGTTAAAAAGAAGAGGCGGGGTGTTGTCTTTTCTTGGTTTGTATTTTGGCCAGCCAGGGCTAAAATCAAATGCAAGAGCAATGCAGTTAAGACTGTTCAGCTTCACTCTGGTGAGTACCAACTCGAGGGCATGTGGTTTTTACCATGAATAGGTGTGATTTGTATGGATTTATTTTTCAACAGCGCAGAAGAATAATGAAGGCTTCCTAGCATCACATGGACTTCTCTGTTTCTATTTGTTTTACGTAGGCCTCAAATGTTCCACTATGTCTGGCAACATGTGTCGATGAGTTGATTTATCCACCTTGTTTTCCAATTTGTAATGACAGCTTGAAATTAAGAGACAGTTTTAAAAGGTGTAAATAAATGGGTCAGGAGGCCCCAGCGGACAGAAATGATGTGACTCAAGTTCCTCACGTGAAGAAGCCCTCCCTCAGCTCTGCAAAACCAATACGGATAAACTTTAAAGTACCCCCACATCCTATTTCACCTGGGCTGAATCTTACTTTACCCCATAAATGGGATGATCTGAATATCCCCATCTGGCATCCATGAAAAGTGGAAATCTCCATAGAGGTTCAACTAAAATGTCATTAGGTAATTAGATTGAATACTCAGTGGCTGCAACTCTACTCACTTACTAGAAGAAATTTAGTTCTGCCTAATTTTTTCCCCTATATTTTATTTTATAATGAAATCTTAGGAATTCATTTTTAGGGAAATACAAAAAAAATAGTAAAAAATCTTAATTAGTGGATAAAGCAAAAAGTACTTCTACAAAATCTAGGCAGAAACCCCTAGCTACATTTTTGCGTCGTTTGGCGGGGCCCTGGTTTAGGCGTTCAACAGGGATAAAGGCACTGCGATGCTTCGCTTATCCTTGCTTCTTTGCATCCCCCACTCACCTCCGTATTTCTAAAGCCTCTTTTGTGGCTGACGCAGATGGGTTTTTAACATTTGAACATTTTGGTTTAACAAATCTTTTTAACATTTTGGTTCAGCAGTCCAGCACCTTTCCCCTTTCGCTGTATATATTGTCTTTGTAATACAGACCTGCTCAGTTGTTCATGTTTTGCATTAGGGGTTACCCCAATTTAGCAATATCTGCGGGATGCTCCCTGCCCCCACCCTTTTTCTGTTTTTGTTTTTGCCGTGTCTATTTCTTGGAGAGCTTTCTTTCCTACCCCAGAGCATAATCTACCACTTGTACTTCTTCTGACATATGAGGATTTTAAATCTTTCCTTATTATTTGTCTTCTTTTTACTTGTAGTTGGTCCCCATAGCCCTAGACCCATCTCTTGTGTTTTCAGTTATGCAGATGTCTGTAATGAAAGGGAACACTTGGGAGCATCACAGAGAAAACACAGCTATTCTACCATAACCAGAGGTACAGTGTTAAATGATTTTGAGGAAAAAAATAATAATAAAAATGCTAGAAAGCAAATTGAAAGAAGTCAAAGCCTGGTGTAGTAATTCAAAAGAATTAAGCCGATGAGACATTCACAAAGCCATATGTACACAAGCATAAATACCGCAGGTCGTACCCAGAGCACTGTCTGGAGAGATTTGTACGTTGTTGCTCTTCGTGAATATACGTCAGCATATAATCTCTTAATACAAAGGGAATGAGGGCTCTAACAACCTTTTTATCTTGACATATTGGTGAGTGGGGCATTAACCAAGAAAAGTGTCCGTTTTTAGAGGAATGGATGAGGATACTACTATGGTGAAAAGTTATACAGAATCTCTGCAGTATTCCAGAGCCCAGCTGAAAGGGACTGATTCAGGGAATTATTTCCACAAATGCTTTCAAACTCATTGACTTCTCTTCTTTTGTAGATCAGACAAAAATGGCATTGATGTACAGACTCATTTTTAAGACAGCGATCTGGTGCTTTCACTGTGCAATGGCTCCAGTAAACTGGCCACCATCATCCTATATGTAAAAATTTCTCATCTTGGGCACCTGGGTGTCTCAGGTGGTTAAGCGTCTGGCTCTTGGTTTTGGCTCAGGTCACGATCTCATGGTTTCATGAGTTCGAGCCCTGAGTCAGGCTCTGCACTGACAATGCAGGGCCTGTTTGGGATTCTCTCTCTCCCTCTCTCTCTCTGCCCCTCTGCTGCTCTTCTCATGCTGTCTCTGTCTCTCTCAAAATAAATAAATAAACTTAAAAAAATAAAAAAAACTTCTCATCTAATATATTATTTCCTTTTTCATAGAGATCTTCAAATGTTGTGAAATATATACAATTCTGTTATTTCAAGTCTAGACATTTGGACAATTTAGGTAAAGTTACTCTTGTATATACATACCTCTGAAAGTATTCATTAAGGGGATCTTTGCTCACAAGAATTAGTTTTCTTAAAATTTCAGAGTTACAAACATTTTCACTGTTTCCTTTTGAGCTCCCTTTGTTCATTATCATGATAGCAATGCAAATTCTTTGAGAATCAAACAAGCAGTTAGCTAGAATGAATGTGGGCAGGTTAAACCAGTCACCGCCACTCAGTAGATGTACTGATCTATCAAGTAACAATCATCACATCACATTAAGTGATGACAATGCTTAGAACTTTAATAAGGAGTGAACTGTTTACAGATATTTTGAAACCCACAAATAACCATGTAAAACGAAAGCTGGGGCAAATTGGAATTTGAAAGGCACGCTTAAAGATCTAAAAGTACAAAATGAAAAACAGCACTTGAAAATATACACTCTGCAATGGCAATTGAAGTTATTTTAACTAATTAGTATCAATCATTTTATGCTCAGAAAAATTTGGGGAGGCGGTATTATTCTAAGTGGTGATTTTGCTAATAATACATTAACATTATTGTTATGCATGTTTATCAAAAATCAAAAAAACCAACACCCATGTTGAATTTGAGGGATAAGAATATACTTCTAGGCATACTAATATAGCCTCAGGAAAAACTTTCCTATTCAATTAAAAATTAGTTAAGGTCCTAAACCATGAAGCAAGTGTATAAATCTTGCCTACAGAAGGAAGAGCCTTTGCCAGGCTGACAAGCAAAGAAATCAGTTTCCTGTTTGAGCTACATGGATGTGAGCCATTGACAATGATGCAATGAAATAAATGACTTTCTCCGTTAGTAGTGGTTTATTTTGTGAGAAGGCAAAAATAACTGGTTAGTTAAAAGGATACCTAAGTGAAATGTGTGGACCTGATGTCATGCTCAAGGAGCCTGGTTTAAGTTTAAGGAACTTTGTGAGTAAATGCACGTTTCCATTTGCCAGTGGTGATTCTTCCAAGATTAAGAATAAGTGATTTTCTCTTACCGACAGATTAGAAACAAGCGAAACATACAGAAAATATTTGTCTCCACTGGAAAAACAACTTTCTATATAGGTTTGTTTTTTCTTTATCTCATCCAAATGAATAGAACTTCACTTTGGTAAAGAGAATTATTCTTTCCTCCCTGCCCCCATCTTTATGAGGTATTATTAACCAAGTTGTATATACTTAAGGTATATAACTTGATGTTTTGATGTGCTTATACATTATGAGATAATTGCCATGCAAGTTACTCAACACATCCATCACTTCACATGGTTACCTTGTGCGTGTGTGTGTGTGTGTGTGTGATGAGCAAACCCTAGCAAATTTCAAGTATACAATCCAGTATTGTTAACTAGAGTCACCATGCTGTACGTTAGGTCCCTAGAACTTACGCATCTTGCATAACTGAAACTTTGTATTCTCTGAATCGCATCTCCCCACTTCTCTGTCCACCAGTCCCTGGCAATTACCATTCTATGCTCTGCTTCCATGAATTTGACTATCGGAAAGAACTCCCAACTCTACACATCCCAATTTTGTAAGAGATATATAAGGTATTTTTATGTGTTTGATACATAGTAGCTGCTGAATTAGTGCTGCTAAATTGGATAAAGGAATTACATGGTCAACCTGGTCATATGGAGTAGAATTTGGTTCATGTTCTTGAATGATAAATGAAAGAAAGTAAAAAATGGATAATATAGCAAGCTTTCTAGGTTAAGGAAATTCATTTGATCTTGAGCAATGAATAGAAACTTGTAAAATATGGATAAAAATGTGTGCAGCAGGTACACATTTAAGAAATTACAAAATGTGAACGCTTAGATTTGCAAAGCCATTTATTTATATTATGAAAAAAGTCATGTGATTGAATCTGTTCCACTTCAAGTTATGCATATTTTTCCAGAAGCCAGCAGGATCTATGAGAAAGAGCACATTACCTGAGGTTTGTAATTGTGGCAATAATTATGGCAGCAGTTCTGCCAACCTCTCAGGCTAGTGTCTGGCATCCAGCCGACTTGTAAATCAGACCCTTTGTTTGCTGGCTGTTGGATGCAGGACAAGTCAATTAACAAAGCTCCCTACTCTGTAGGTGCAGCGGTAGAGACTTGACCTACATTAGCTCCGTTTTCATGACTCTGAGAATTTCACAAATTAAAAACCTGAGCCTCAGAGAGGTCCGACAGCCATATATAAAGTGCATAGCTCAATCCTTGGCATACGGAAAGCTCTTTTTAAAATACTGTCACCCCGTGATCAAATGCTAACAGGGAGGCACTGCAGACTAATGGTCAAGGGGGCCTGCTCTGGTCTGAAACTCATTGGGCTGGGGTCATATCCCAGCTCTGCCACTTATTTTTGAACTTGAGCAAGATACAGCGTCTCCATGCCTTGGTTTCCTCACTCATAAGGGCTTATAACTTGATCCCTTTCATTAAGCCGTGTGAAGAGTCAATGAAATGACACATGGAAAGCACTTCTCATATTACCAAAATAAGATTTTGTGAAAGCAATCATTTTGTAATGACGTATAATTCAATATAATAATAGCTCTTTTTCAAAAAGCATAACGCCACAGCACAAAATAAGGAAACTACAGAAGTGAGATGACACTATTTTGTAGTGAGTACAGGAAGGGCTTGCATTTTAATTCAAAAGTGTCTTAGCATTTTTCTTTTTTTTCCATATTAAAAAAAATGTCTCGGAGACCATGTAGGAAAGTTAATTTTTATATGTGTGTTCCAGTAAATAACCAGACAAGCTAAAAATTTTATGATTGACTGAAATAATTGATTGCAGCCTGCCAACTTTTCCTTTCTTAATTATAAAATACAATTTCCGTTTTGTGCTTTCCGACCCAAGGTTTACAAAAGCTGAGAGAACTCTTCTGCTCAGCCTCTGATTATACCAGCAGTGCCACTTTTTCAGGTCCTATCAGATTGGGCTTGGATGATAATTACTTGGGAAGTGTTTGATCTCAATGATGAATACATGATTAGTTTTTCATGAAATCAGTCAACCACACCACACAGCACTACTCATGTGAAACCTTGTTGATTTAGCTGTTAGAAAGCACACATCTCCCTCAGTTCAGATATGGGACATCAGTCTTTGGGGAAAAGAGGGTGGAAAAAGGGCAAGTTTATGGGTAATGATATTGCAGAGACAGATATTTAAGGTTTGCTAATTTTCTTCTCAATTATACTCCTCTCTTGCCTACCGCATGACCACAGATTCCATCTCAGCTGTGGAATATATTTTTCTTTAAAAAAAAAAAACAAGGTTTCATGACACCTTTGCTATCCCTCAACCCCTTAGAGGGTTTTACCCTGATGAATAATATTTTATATGTGAAATGTTTATGTGATTTTTCACGGAGTGATAACCTCGCTACCGCTTAACTTTGATGCATTGCGAGCACTGGTGTTCTTCACTAAAGTGCTTTTACACACCCCTCCCATAAATATATGGCTACTTTTCCTAAAAGGCCTGGGTTGAGGGTATTTTGTTTCTTTGTTGATTTGTATCTCTGTGTGTGTGTGCTTTTCTATGATATAGGCTGTTTTTCTAAGAGTCAACATTACTTGCATTTTCTTAAATTTCAAGTGATCTACTACTCAGAGATCAGATAAAAGGATTCAATTGTCAGTCTTTACACAGCATGCATTTGTTTAAAGAAGTAGAAGCATTGCACTTTGAAAGAAAAAGGAAATAGATTTTGTTTATTTTCTGTCTTTGCCTGACCTATTGACTTCAAAAAAAAAAAAAAAAGCCCTAAAATAAAGAATTCTCTAGATTATTTTTAAGGAAACGATGCTTTATAAAAATAAGGTTTCAAATCTTTAGCTTCATTCTCATAATTAAAAACTCAGTTACGGGAAGAACATACAACATTTCTATTTCATTTGTGTCATCCTCTTTAAAATAAAATCTTCAACATGTCAATAATATTTCAGCAAGGTGCCTGATTGGAAAAAGTATGTCTAGTTCTTTTTAGGTAAATGAATGTGGAGATTTAGTAAGGTTGGCTAAATATTTCAAAATCCAAACCCTAGCTTTAAAACAATAACTGAGACACTGGAGTATTTTAGACCAGGGTTTCTCAGCTTCAGCACTGTTGACATTTTGGACCAGATCACAATAATTCTTTGTTGTGGAGGCTATCCTGTGCATTGTGGGATTCTTGACCACTTTCCTGGGGTCTACCCACTAGATGCCAGTAATCGCACCCCCCCCCCGACCCCAGACTTGACAGTCACTAATGTCTCCAGACATTGCCAAATGACCTATGGGAACAAAATTGCCCCCAACTGAGAACTACTACTTTAGACAAGAAAATTTGAGGATGGGCATACGTTATCCGAATAATTGTCTTTACTTCCTCTTACAGATAAGTTTATTTTTCTTATGGAAGATGAAAAATGCTACAGACCTGTATCATTTCTTTAACAGAAAAGAAATCAAACATTAATGCATGCTAATGAGACATATTTTTCCAGTAGATAAAGAATAGACTGAATAATATGCAAATGCCAATGACTAGTTACTAGCCTCTCTTCATATTTATAATAAGGCAGTTCTACAGCTGAAACTTAGTGTTTGGGATTTGAAAAAAAAGTAGAAAGAATCCATTCAAAAAGTATAAAAGAGCAGACAGTTCATTGTGGTGATAGGTTTTGAATAAATTTGATAAATTCTAACATCACAGTTAGGTCATTTTATCGATAGAAAGTGTCTAAACATATCCCTATTATGCTAGGAAAAGGTATGCTGTCTTCACAACATCGTGAATATGACCAAATTGCAAATGAGCGAAAACCGTGGTGTGGTTACCGAAAGACCACCCCAGTGCTGTAAAATCTTCATGGACTCCTCACATAGCTATGATCTCATTATTCTGTTCCAAAGGAAGAACAGGCAGGCTGACAATAAAAAAATTTTTTTTTTAAATTTAAAGATTAAACTGTAGTATAATGCAATTTCTGTCATTTGGAGCTAATGAATGCATTTCAGTGTTGAGTAGCAACCACGGTAGTAACGACCCAAACACCACTGATTTGGAGTAATAAATCTTAGGACATGGCAGACTCATATTAGTATAATAAGCTCAAACATTCATTTCACATTAAGAAAACATATAGCCACCACTAGACCATCAAGATACCTATTTTTTTTCTTCCAGCAGAGCCACTTGGCTTTAAAAAGGAATCCATAGCACTCATTGTATTTAAGTCTAAACTAACCCTGAAACACAACTATGGCAAACTGGTTGTCGTCACCATGGCCAAAGGTGCGGCTTGATTATCAAAGCAATTATTTATTACTATTGAATATGATGTCGTTATCATTGGTTTAATTTTTTCCCTGTAATTTACTCAAACAATTCATCAAGATCTCCAAATCCGTGTGTTGGCTGCTTCAAAGAATGCTCGCTTTGGCAGCGCATGGGCTAAAATTGGAACAATCTGTAGAGGATTAGCATGGCCCCGAGCAAAGTCATGAAGCATCTCATATTTTTTTAAATGCCTTCATAACAGCTAAAATAGCTAACATTCACTGAAGTTTTAAAATGAGAGTTTACAACGTGCCAAGAGGTATGATAAACTCTTTACATATGTCGGTTCATGTACTTTAAAAAAAAAAAAACCCTATGAGGCGGGTGCCATCATTACCCTTACCTGCAGATGAGGAACCTCTGAGGGAATGCAGCTGGGATTTGAACAAAACAGACTGTCTCTGGAATTTGCTATCTTAACCATTAACCTATATATCTCTTAATGTGTTTTATTTTAATTTTTTGAATGTTTATTCATTTTGAGAGAGAGAGAGAGAGAGAGAGAGAGAGAGACTGAACACGAGTGGGGGAGGGTTAGAGAGGGAGGGAGACAGAATCAGAAGCAGGCTCCAGGCTCTGAGCTGTCAGCACAGAGCCTGACGTGGGACTTGAACTCACGAACTGCCAGACCCTGACCGAGCCAAAGCTGGACATTTAACCAACTGAGCCGCCCAGGCGCCCCTCCTAATGTGTTATATAACAGTAAGCATGCATCACCTTATGTTTTTGTTCAATAAGTCTGTAAAATAAAGGGTTACAATGGTTACTTAAGTCATGCCTTTGGTGAACTGAGGCCCAGAAGGATTGAGGAATCAGCTTAAAATCACATAACTAGAACAAATCCAGTCATTTTGCATACAACTCACATTCCTTAATTCAGAGCCAGCGTGCCCTTCCCCACCATTTGCACCAGCATACGTGTGTATCATTCTTCCGAATAGAAAGATATGTGATGATTTTGCCCCGATCCACACCTGGCCACTCTTTCTCCCTGGATCCTGTCTGTGACTGAGAGCACACATTTGTGAGCTACACGCATAAACTGGACCCTTGGCCTCGTCAGCCCCCTGAACCAACGGTCTGCAGAGAAAGTGTTCCAAAACAGGAGACTAAAAAGAATCGTGTAGAAGCATAGTATGCCTTCTTTTCCTGATATTTCTATCTTGGCCGCTAATCACAAATTATAATACAACTCTAATTTCAACTAGATTCCGAGGAAACGACTCCAAGCCTTAATACATTGCCGTTATTCCACTGCTATCACAGACAGACAAAAAGCCCACCAAGTCTTACAACATCGGTAGTGGTCCAGGAATGAATACTAGCAAAGCTGGCCGTATGGGCTCTGCCCACCCCTGTGTGACAAGGAGTCACCACTAAGCTAACGCTTCTTTGCATCACACATGTTGAAAAAACTTATAGGCAAAATTGTACCTCTTTACTTCGGCTCACGTTCACCATCAGGCGCACTGATGGATGGATTCATCGCTGAGGGTAAGGAGGCAGCAGCTTGGAGCACCATGACTGGAGGGCGGGGGCTACAGGTACTTTTGCCACAAGACGCTTCTCCTTGGGCGTTGTAGATCATTTCCGCACGAGGAGCTGCCTTGGGTGGTAGGCTGATAGGACTAACACCAGGGTGGCCGTGACCGTGTGCATGTAAGTAAGTGCCTAGAGATGGATTTATTAATAGAAACAATAAGGAGGGCCAATTCAGCCACAAAAGGCCAGTTAGAAGAAGAAAACTTAGAAGAAAAATTTGGGGTCTCCAGATAGGCCCGGGTAAAGGAAGCCTTGTCCTTCGAATGAATGAAAACCAAGCTTTCTGTATCTAGGAGGCCATCCAGAGTAAAGTCACCTTTCTACAGAAAGTTAAAATGTTTGTAGCCCTAGGGAATGAACACAGGCCTCTGAATCGAGGAGAGGCATGAGATTGGAAGAATTGCTCAAATAAGTGAAAAAATGATAAGGAATGTACATCAAGCCTCCTTCTGAGCAGGGGATGATTGCACTAAACGCTATTTCTGGCTGTTAAGAAAATAAGAGCCTAAAATTACAGTCTATAAATAATAAATTTTCACAAGATAAAGAAAGCATAGGGAGGACTCTGTACAAGTTGTCTGAGGGTGCTACAGTTGGAATCAGCTGATCAAAGGGAAAAGAGAATCAGAGAATCAGCTATTCTAGAACTATGAAGGGTAGTCAGTGACTAAGATCAATGTTTCTCATTTAAAGTAAAATCTCCCTAATTTGAAACCCAAGGGACCAAAACAACAGCTTTTGAATTAACTAAGTTTCAGTTTATCCTTTTCGTTTTGAATTAAAGAACAGCAGAGAAATAGCCTTGAATTACATCTCGTTTTAAATAAGCCAATATTGAAGTAATGAAGTCTTTACATCTTATTTTAACAAGTAATTCAGATTCTCCAAAAGAATGTATGCGACTCCATTTATTCATCCATTTCTTACCTGCTGCCTAGTATGTGCCCAGGTCTTTGGTTGAGGTCACCTCACATGGTTAGCGGTTTTCATGGGACTAATTCACTTTCTGATAGAATGGGTGGACGTTTAAAGGATGGTGACTCAGTATAGCACTTGAAGCTGAAAAACATTTCTTTCTTTTTTGGACCTGAACAGCCATTGACCACAGCCATGGGAAAAGAGTTTATTCACAGGAATTAGGAACAGATTTGTGAAAAGAGTTCTGTGTTTCAGAAAGAAACGAGGTCCATTTCAGGGAACCGGTTATTTTCGTTTCCTCACCACAGACTCAGTGTGGTCTGCTAACTGATAGAAGAGTCTTACCCAAAGTCTGGCTCTTAGACAGAGACCTGAACAGTGATTTTGGCAGGTAAACTAAGGTAACTATAGAGCTTCCTAAAAGAACCACCACTAAAAATTGCCAAGGCTGGTTCAGACTGCTTACACAAGGTTTAAAGACAGGATCATACTGCCTACAGAATGTCATATGCAACATATATGCATACTTTAATTTTTTTATTGTTTTTTTATTATTATTTATTTTTGAGACAGAGAGAGACAGAGCATGAGCAGGGGAGGGGCAGAGAGAGAGAGAGAGGGAGACACAGAATCGGAAGCAGGCTCCAGGCTCTGAGCTGTCAGCACAGAGCCCAACACGGGGTTCGAACTCACAGACTGTGAGATCATGACCTGAGCTGAAATCAGACGCTTAACCGACTGAGCCACCCAGGTGCCCCATATGTGCATACTTTAATCATCATTCTGGCTTAGGAGTAAAGCATTTGGAGAGTCCTAAGTGGGTTAATTAGAAGATAAACAATAAAAACCTAGGTATCTCCAAGCCCTTTGCAGTCCAATGTGATAGCCACTAGCCCCATGTGGCATTGATCACTTGAAATGTGGCTACTCTAAAATGATAAAATACACATCAGTTTCAAAGACTTAGCATAAAAAAAGAATCTATAATATCTCAATAATTTTTATATTGTTTACAGATTGAAGTGATAACATTTTGGACATGTTGGGTTAAATAAACTATTTTATTAAAATTAATTTTACTGGGTACCTTTTACATATTGCTAATGTGGCTACTAAAAAATTTTAAATTACATGTGGTTCACATACACAGCATTCTATTGGACATGTTACCCTGGAAAATCCATGAAATATATATAGGGCACTGTTTTTTTTCTACTTGAAAGGATTCATTTTCTTGTTGCATCCACATTACAACCCAAGGACTTGGCCATTATCATTCTTCTTTTTATAGATACGAAAACTTAAGGGTTATGAAGTATGCCCTAAGTCATACAAGTAGTCGTTGGTGGAATCAGTTCTGCCTCACACCCGAATCCATGCTTTGTGTCAACGCTGTTCAAGCATCTGTCTTTAATATTCTTCTGGAGTGATCTTTTAATGAGACACGTGTGAGATGTGCCTAGGACCACTGAATAGGACTGAAACACACAATTTGTTAAACATACTTGAAACAAGTACAAACAGCACACTGGGTAGCCAGAGTGGTATGCCAGTGTTTTCTGCAAATTGTTCCTCATAGGTATTAAGGATGGACAAGAGTGGATGGAAACGTGACAAAGTAAGACAGAAAGACAGACAACTCTGTGTCCAGGCATTCCAGACATTCCCCCTGCTTACTTCATTTATTCCTCAAAGCAACTCTTAGAGATAAGATAGCCCCAGAGTGGTTAAGGGATTTGCTTAGTATCTCAAGGCTAGCTGGTCAGTAACAAAGCCAAGACAGAACTCATTTCTGATTTCTTTCCCTAGACCACAATGCTTTGGGTCCTCCTTTTGATCCATGCCCAACTTTTGGGCGGCTTGTCTACACACTGTGCTACCACCTACCCTGTTTCCATAACACATTGTAGTCCGTGACCCAAATTGACCGAGGGTAGGGTCTGCCTGAGAGAGAGAGAGAGGACACAGCCACAGCTTTCCTCGGGATGGGGCAAGATACAAGCATTAACTTTCCCTTGCCAACACCTGTGGTGTTTAGAGTTGGAAGAAAATAATAAATCTTGATGGAACACAAAGATGCGAAACAAGGTAAATAGCTCACAATGGAATTTAAGTTTCAGGGACTAGCTTGAAAATAAGAGCTAAGATATAAGGTCAAAATAGAAGAAATCAGAGGAGACAATGATATCTAGAAGTGGAGGCCTGAGGAATTCTTCAGGCAGTGGGCAGAAATCTGGTACCATATTTAATGAGGTTCCCCGGCTGACCTGAATGGACATTCAGGATACACCTAATGAAAGGTGGGTCTAAAATGAAATGGACATTGGTTCATGCTGATCCATACCATCCGTGATGGGCTGATCAGTTCTTGTAGCTGAAGTAAAACACCAGAAAGAAAGGATTTTCTATCTATGTATATAATTGTGTAACTCTGTGTTGACTATTCAGTTTTGCTATTTCATAGAGTTCCTTAACTCTAGTCACTCCAGTTCCCATTAGCAGCTTCACAGATTTCAGAAGTTATAGAAAGTTCATTGTGCCCTCATTGCTGCCCACGTTCCAAGTGCCAGTGGCTAGGCCCCACAGTTCATGTGACTTGGAGAGTCTTCCTTCCAGCCTTCTGAATCTCTGCTTGACTTCCAAGGCCACACTGTTGATCACTCTGCTGTCACATGGGGTTTGTATATAGGAGAAGGAAATAAAGCTTTGAAGATCAGTTGAGATCAAGGTGAAGAACAATGTATTTTCCAAGATAAGGAGTTTGCCATTTATCCTCAAGGCAATGGGGGGACATCAAAATTGTGTGGACAGTGAAGTGGCATCTCACAGTGTGTTTTACAATGATTCATTTCTGTTTTAGTGGATTTAGAGTTAAATGTGCCAAAACTGGAGTGCTATTAACTATAGTGTGTTCCTTTATTAAAATTCAATCCACACTGCAGTTATCATTCATGTATTACCAAACACATGGTAATTTCATTGAAAGAACAATTTTTACTCCTCTTTTAGAGGAATTTCTAAACACATGAAAGCTTTAAAGTTGTTATTGCAGGATATTAAACTAAAACTATCATGTGTCCTGTATTTTATTTAAAAAAAAAAAGACTCTATTTTAGAGTTTTAGTCTATTTAGAGTTTTGGGGTCACATGAAAATTGAGAGGAAAGTACCGAGTGTTCCCATGCTTCTCCTACCCCCACACATGCACAGCCTTCTCCTTGATCAACATCTCCCACCACAATGGTACATTTGTTACAATTCCTGAACCTACATTGATATGTCCTATATTTTCTATCAGTTGATCAAAGCACATGCTATTTGCTTCCCAAGTCAAAAAGATAATTGAAATAAGCCAATTCTAGTTTTTAAAACTTTAGCATATTCTATTTATGTAACTTTGTCTTAGACTGTGTTACTCTATACCATGTTCAAACAGTAATAAATAGGGTGGTAAGTGAAATAGAAAGTTCTAAGATTTTATGGCAGACTTTTCCCTATAAAATTTTAAAGAAATGTCAAGCACATTAAACCAGATAACCACTGAAATGTGTACATGCAAGTCTTCCAGACTTCAAAAATATAATGCTTTTAGACAGGCTTTGTTGTGTGGTTGTTCTGAATCTTCTTGGCATTTATAACAAATACCAGGCTCAAAAAAATGTCAGTTTCATTATAATAAGAGCCAACATTGACTGAGACTCTATTATGATCTAGGCATTGTTTATTCACTCATTCATTCATTCATTCATTTCACAAATATTTGCTGAGGACCTAATAGATGTTAGACCACTCTTAGCAATATTCTAAATGCCGGTTAGGTAGCACTGAATAAGACAGACAAATATCTTGACATAATGAAACTTTCACCTAGCAGAGATGGTATATTTGTGTTTGGGACTTTTTAACATATGAGGTAGTATTATATATTTTCTGCTGATGAGAATGATAGAACTAACAATAAGGAAGGAGAGAGGATAATTGTAGATGTGGGCACAATGAGTCAGTGAGAAGGGAAGGAAATAGAGCACATATACATTTTTCTGGCCTTAAAATTTATGCTCTTTCCATTCCACCATATTGTTTGCAAAAAATTATAGATGTATTTAGATATATATGTGTAACATGTATATGTAATATATATAATATATATATGTAATGCACACACACACACAAACACACACACACGTCTGTGTGTCTTCATCCTCCTTGGCATTTTACACGTATATTCGTATACATGTTCTCATATATGTATATGAGTAAAGTGCTATGCAGGATAAAAACGGAATTGTTTAGCATCTTTTTCAAGAGAGATGCTTAGTAAATTAAGCATAAATGTTTTAAATGCAAGTATAATAATTTTAAGCAGAGTTGTAGAATGGATAAATATATACTACGCATTACAGACATTTATACGCAACACATACATTGTATGTAACATATACACATTTGAGTTTATACATAACTATATGAATATATTTGCTCTTTGAAAGTTATCAAAATTTTATAGTTGTTTATGTTACCTAGAGTTGAAGATTTAGGAAAATTTCTCATTTTCTGAGTAATAAATGGCAGTACTGATCTGGATCCCTTGATACCCAGAAAGCTTTTTTGCAAGACTAAATGGGATTACCATCAATAGGCCCACAGGGTGTCCGGTTTTGAATCAAAATATAGAAACCTTATTTCCAAAATTTACATGACTGCCTTAACCTTAATCTAATTTTGCTGATATCATGGCCTCTAACAGACAGAAGTACTATAGAATGGCACATGCCTTGTACCCTATCTTTGTCATCCCAATCAGAAACCCCTGATCCCTCCGGAGGGAAAATTGACGCATGAATTCTAAACTGCTCATCACATTCACATTTTTTCAAATGTATCACAAATCAATATTTTATTCATGAAAACATTAAACATTACATTATTACCAAAACATTTTGTAGAACCTTGAAATTTATTCTCAAGCGGGGAGTTTCCTCTCGCTCTTTGCCTAAATACTGCTCTGCAACTGATGTATTTCCCGAGACCAGTGAGAGCAGCTTCATTCTCGAACAGAAACAATTTACCTGGACCGTCTGCAGACAAGGCCTGAACCCCAAGGAACTGCATTAATTGGGAACAGGCTTTGTGAGCAGACAGAGGGGCCTTGGTTTTTCACCTTCTCCCACAGGGAATTACTTTCACTGTCATTTACAGGAGCCTGGACAGAAAGGGTGGGGCTTCAAAGTGAAATACAGAGATAAATGATTTTGATCCATTCTCAATATTCCATTCTTAAATAGTCCCTGAAAACTCTTCACTCATATATAAATGATCAAACAAATGAAACAACTGAAGCCAGAGAGGAAGGCCATGTTACTGAGTCCAACTTGCTTACCCACATGTGTTTAAGTACTGCAAGAGCAGTATGTTGACGGTTATGGCCTCAAAGCGAAGGACAATATATTCAGTTTGCAATCAAATCACATTGCTATAGATTCTGATTCAGAAAATGTTCTCGTAAAGAATATTCGTTCAGTTTCACAAATTTACCCACCTGAAATTTGCTCTAGTAGTACACTAACTTAGCTTTTAGATCCAGGAAAAAATACGACGGAAGACAGTATCCTCGGCTTATTTATTCTCTAGGAAAGAGGATAGTTTTATATACTTTACTCTCAATTTATGGAAGACAGACAATTCAACATGTTTATTTTTTTTTTTCAAGTATAAAACACTGGAGGTGTATTTTACTTAGTGTGTGCACTAAGAAGCGACTCTTCCTAAAACGTGAGTACCACATGACCAGATCCTTGGAGGTAATATATCATGCCTGGATCTGAGTGGAAAATTTGGAAGATAATTATTAAGGTTAAAAGATCTAAAAATTGAGGGGCGCCTGGGTGGCTCAGTCGGTTAAGCGTCCGACTTCGGCTCAGGTCACGATCTCCCGGTCCTTGAGTTCGAGCCCCGCGTCGGGCTCTGGGCTGTTGGCTCAGAGCCTGGAGCCTGCTTCCGATTCTGTGTCTCCCTCTCTCTCTGCCCCTCCCCCGTTCATGCTCTGTCTCTCTCTGTCTCAAAAATAAATAAACTTAAAAAAAAAAACATTAAAAAGATCTAAAAATTGAGAGGTGAAGGATTCTGCCAACTTCAGGGCTGTCACAAATAGACTTTCCCTGTAGCTGACACAGAGAGAGAGTATTAGGTTACAGGAAAATTTGCTCTGAAAAGCTGTTAAGGCAACTTCAGCTTATTGTGGCATTACAGTATAATGCTGTGCAAGAGAAATACAATGCAAATCATAAATGTGAGTCACACATATAATTTTAAATGTTCAAGAAACCGTTTCTAAAAGGAAGATACAATTAATTTTTAGTAAGATCTTTTAACCTGGGCCCCTGGGTGGCTCAATCGGTTAAGCAGCCGACTTCAGCTCAGGTCCTGGCCACACGTTTCATGAGTTTAAGCCCTGCGTCAGGCTCTGTGCTGATCCACTTTGGATCCTCTGTCCCCCCTCTTTGTGTGCCCCACCCCATCTCTCTCTCTCTCTCTGTCTCTCAAAAATTAATAAACATTTATATATATAAATAAATAAATAAATAAAATCTTTTAACCCAATATATCTAAAATATATTTTTTATTGTTTATTTTTGTGAAAGAGAGCACAAGCAGGGGAGGGGCAGCGAGAGATGGAGACACAGAATCCGAAGCAGGCTCCAGGCTCGGAGCTGTCGGCACAGAGCCCTCCGAGGGGCTCAAACTCATAAGCCATGAGATCATGACCTGAGCTGAAGTTGGACGCTTAACCTACTGAGCCCCTAATATATCTAAAATATTATCATTTGAACATATAATCAATAAGACATTATTGAAATATTTGCATACATTTTTTCATATTAAGTCTTCAAAATACATTAGGTACTTACACTAACGTCTCAATTGGACTAACAACCTTTAAAGGGCTTAGTAGCCACACGTGGCCAGTGGCTATCAGTACAGACAGCGACTTGAGAGCGGGAACACACACGAAGACTTTCTTATTTTGTTCTTAGCTCTTTTTCTTCTTTCCTTCTTTTCTTTCCTTCCTTTTCTTTTTCTCCTGTCCCCTGTTTCTCTTCCTTTCTCTCTCTCTCCTTCCGAGTCTGTGCATGCTATGTACTGAGAATACTATAGAGCAATATAGGCCCGAGCCTTAAATTCTGAAAACATTGCCTCCTTTCAAAAAAAAAAAATTAAAAGCACTATTTAAAGATACATAAAATAGGGGCTCCTGGATGGCTCAATGGGTTGAGTGTCCCACTTCGGCTCAGGTCATGATCTCACGGTTTGTGAGTTCAAGCCCCGCATCAGGCTCTGTGCTGACAGCTCAGAGCTCAGAACCTGGATCCTGCTTCAGATTCTGTGTCTTCCTCCCCTCCCCCCACTCGTGCTCTGTCTCTTTCTCTCTCAAAAATAAACATTAAAAAACATGAAAAAGTAAAGATACATAAAATAGTATATACTAGTTTAAATTCAGCCACAAATATGGCTACAAGTTTTCTGGCAGCTGAAAGCGACAAGCATTACCAGTTACACAATTCACAGTGTATATGATCCAGAGTCACTAAGATAAACTCAAACCAGTTTCTGCAGAGGAGAATTACTCTCCTCTGACTTTATAAATCTAAAGTCTTATAAATAAGCAAAACTATGAACACAACATGGTAGACTGTTCTATAAAGGGTGCATGCAGTGCTTTTCCAGAATCACTTGAAGATCTCCAGCTCTATAACATGCAAGAAAACAGAAGTCTATCATTCAGTACTCCCTGATGACCTCATACAATACCCGGAAAAACACTTGACCTTTGTAAACTGACTTGGATCCTGGAAAAAAATTGTTTAACGAAACTGTTAGTATTGTCTTATTATTACATACATTTTATTCAATTCAAATTCCTGAACAGGTGGCAGGCCTTCTTTTTCATAGATACAAAAGCAATGAGACTCTAACCTAGAAAGACAACAGCAATATCACAGAGCTAAAACCAAGACTTGTGAACAGAAGATCATGCAAATCCATTAAAAACTTAATACAAAAGATACATGCTGTGTTTTTTATCATAAATAAATACATATAGAGAACAAATTTCACTTACATATCACTATGCCCATAAAGTATGAAGAGCTCACAAAAAGGGAAGTGCCTTGGATTGAGGTTCTTTAAGAACTGAAATTCATTTATTTTTTTACGTGACACAAAGGGGGAGATTCATGTGGACTTACCTGTAAAAAGCACTGAAGATATTTTTTTGCCACATCATTTATTTATGCTAGAGGAGTAGCATTTTAAATAGAATATTTAAATTTCCAAACAAATCGTGTTAGCATCTACACCTCTAATCGGCTAGCTGGGGCTACCATGCAACTGCCTCAGGATGCAGAGCTACCTGGGATCAGGACTGTGCTTCCCTTTGATATGGAAGGGTCTCAAATAGGTAATCCCCTCATTGTCTCAAGAGACACAACCTTAAGATTTCAATAAATCCTAAGGTGCACGAAATGGGGCCAGTCGCATCAGCTCCCCTGCCATCCTTTCTTCCTTCAAACACACACACTAGATAATGGTTTACTGTACGTTGACTCTAGCTCCATCTGAAGCCGAGAGGGCCAAGAGCAAAGAATTCGGTGCATTTATATGGTTTTTTAAGAAGGATATTGATATCATGCTACCGTTATGTTCACCAGAGGACGCAACTAAATTATCAAGGGTCCCTCAAGGCTAAATGAAATGGTTAAAGATGTATTTATTGATTTCTAAAGAAATATTACCAAGGCACTGCATAGTAACTCACCACTCTCATGACTGAAAGGGTCTTGGCTCTCTCTAAAGAGGAGACAGAACTCCAGAATACACAATAATGTTAAAACTATTGCATGTTGTGTTGTGAAACATACCCGAATCGGGGAGGGCAGAGAAAAATCATTCGTGCAGACATTTAACTTGAACCAATTCTATTCTTTATCTTTTCTTGTATTGTTGTTCTCTTATTTATTTCTTGTAAAGCAAAAATTGTAATTAATTACTTTGAACTCCAGTGTGGGGCTGTAATCACAACCCATCAACTTAGGTTGACATACAATGCATTTACGCACTGAAAGCTTTCTAAAAATACGTGCAGGATGGGGATATAGAAACTTGTATACATAGGAAAACCATCACGCCCCCGTTGGGGAATTTGAATTTTTTTCTCAAATAAGAGGAACATGTGCAATGACACATGTTTTTTTCTTTTTAGTTGACAATTGTCTCCCTTTTCTGTAGATCCTAATGGTGAAATAATGGATCCTGCCAACCATTATGAGCTTCAACCCATCTGGGGACCCATAACTTTTATTGTGGTCCATTATCTGGCCATTAGAGGCCACAAGTGTCCTCAGCACAACTGTGTAACATTTTGCTGAGGAAAAGGTGTGGAAACTGTGGAGGCAGCAGGTTTTTCTAGTATCTAAACCATGGAAACTCCAAAACCTCCTATATTGAGACCATTCATTTTCCTTATGCTGAAATTTTTATAGTGTATGCCTCTTGGATAAAGTTTCCTTATCTAGCCCTGCCAGGAAACCAAATATTCCACCAAGTACTGGTGTGAAACACCCTTGCTTTCTTTTCCTAGGAGCGAGCAGTCCTGATTCTAAGACGGTGTGTTATAGCTATTTAGCTTAGAAAACCAATATGCTCTGACCGTAGAGAATATTTACTCCACCTATCATACTATAGGTGAAGAAGTGACAAAGGGGATGCCTGGGGATTCTCAAGAGCGTCACCAACTTCACATGGTCTGCGTAAAATAGTCTGCCTACCGCACTGGTAAGAGAAACACAAGCCACACGAAGTGAAGCCTCCTGTCTGTGTGAGTTTCCTTACCGAAAGAAAACAAGTACATCATTTTCGCTACTGCTCCCTTTGTTAGCTACTGGCCAGCTCTTTGGTACACCCACTGATCACCAACGTCATCATTACTTTCTATTTGTGTCACCCTTTTGATCACAGACCGCACACTCCGATGAACTTACAAACAAGCGTAGTTCAAGATGTTGCGTGCGTTTGTTGCCAAGTGTGGCCCATCTTTCATCCAGAGGGCAGGGAGGCCAGACGTTGTCTTTCCTGGGCCTAATATAGAGTGTGTGGAGCTCAGGATGGGGCCAGGGCTTCATAAGGAATATAATAAATGCTTCCCACTTGCCTCAGCGGTCACCTCTCGACCCGCTCATAATTTTGAAAAGCTTTATGGCTGGGTATCTCCACCTCCATTCTTACATCAGACTCCACATCTTGCATTAGCAGAAGCATAGGTGGGAAATCTTTAGGTTAGGCCCATCCCCACAGCATCCCGACCTGAGGGCAAAGAGACCATTACTGAGACTACTCTAATGGTTTTCTCCTGATGTCTGTGAGTCTAAAAGTCAGGAACCTTAATTAGGAAAGGCCAACGGATCACTTCACAGTATTCCCCAAAGTGGGTAATTTGTGTGTTTATTGCCAAACACCGTCTAGACAGCAATGGCTGCTCAACAATATTTAATCAACAGTGTTTATTAGGCACTTATTATGTGCTGTACACTGTGTTAAATAAGACATTTGAAAACTCCTACTCTCAACGTGTCTTCTTCTCGTGAAGAAAAGCAGAAAAAAGTACAAATAATCAGACAAGAAAATATCGAACAATCGCTGTGAAGAGACTAGAAATACTGCAGTCATGGACGGCCAACATATATTAGGTGGTTAGGAGATGCTAACATTTATCCTAAGAAGCAAGTTGTCATGAAAGATCTGGGAGTGAACATTTCCTGGAAGGAAGTTGGAGTGAAGAATACAGGACTGCACAAATTTAGTGCCTCACGGGATGGAGAGAAAAGCAGTGTGAGCAGAAAGGAAGGACCAGCCACGGAGACTCAGGAGGAGCGAGTAGTGAAGTGGGAAGACAAGCAGGTGGGGTGGTGTCAGAAGAGGTCAGCCAGGAGGCGGGGGGCAAAATGGTTTGTGTTTTTATTACAACTGAGTATAACCCAAAGCATTAAAAGTTTTCAAGCAAGGTTGAGATTTTTTGGTAATTATTTGATAAAAAGAGTAGTCGAGCCATCTCATGGGGGATGACTTGTGTGGCGGGGTATGGAGGTAAGAGGGGCATGAGGAGGATGAAGAAGATGTGGTATACATATATACAATGGAATATTACTTGGCCATAAAAGAATGGAATCTTGCCATTTGCAACAACTTGGATGGACCTAGAGAGTATTGTGCTAAGTGAGATAAGTTAGTCAGAGAAAGACATATTCCATATAATTTCACTCATATGTGAAATTTAAGAAACAGAACAACAAACAAAGGAAAAATGAAACAAAAAAAAAATCAGACTCTTAATACAGAGAACAGACTGGTGGTTAGCAGAGGGGAGGTAGGTGGGGGGATGGGGGAAATAAGAGAAGGGGGTTAAGAGTTCACGTATTGTGATGAGCATCGAGTAATGTACAGAACTGTTGAATCACTATATTGTAAACATGAACCTAATATAACACCCTATGTTCATTATACTTGAATTAAAAATAATGATCTACAAAAATAGTAAAATGAGTGGCATAAGAAGCCAGTTAGGGGAACATTGCAATATTCCAGACACTACTAAACTCATAATGGTTTGAACTGGGGCAGAAATGATAAAGATGCAAAGAAATGTAGGGATTCAGGACATACTTTAGCTGCAGAACTGAAAGGACTTGCCAAAGTTTTAGAAGTGGATGTGGCAAAAGAAACAAATTAAGTATGATGCGTCTCTAACGACTTGGTAAGCAGTTCACTGAATGAGGGGAAGCTTGGGGGTGTAAATCAAGTGCTCTTTAGGGCCATGTGAAGTCTGAGTTGCCTCTTAGACATTCTTGTGAATATGTCAAGTAATAATATGGATATATTATATGGATATATATATATATATATATATGGAGGGAGAATAGGACTTAAAAAAGATTTGGGTTTTAAAAATATATATACAGAGAGAGAGAGAGAGAGAGAGAGAGAGAGAGAGAGATATTCCAGGGACAAATCCTTGCTCTTTCCAACTTTTAGAGTAGAAGGCACCAGAAAAGGAAGCTTAGAAGGAGGAACTGATGGAGTAGGAAGGGAACTAGGCATGTGTGATATCATGGTAGATGAGAAACAGGAGGTCTCCACGTGGGTTTCAAGCACATTTTTCTTTAACTTTTAAAAAAATGTTTTAATGTTTATTTATTTTTGAGAGAGATAGAGAGCAAGCAGGGGAGGGACAGAGAGGGAGACAGAATCTAAAGCAGGCTCCAGGCTCTGAGCCATCATCATAGAGCCCAACGCGGGGCTCGAACCCCCAAATTGTGAGATCATGACCTGAGCCAAAGTTGGACGCTTAACCAACTAAGCCACCCAGGCGCCCCTAAAGCACATTTGCCTGCAAATAAGACAGATCATTTATGTGCCCTGCTGACCTATGCACAGAATTCTATGATTTTGTATATTATTCCTAGATGCTTTGGTAAACACATTGACAAATCCATTCATTTTTAAAAATTATTTATATTCAGGATAGTTAGCATATAATGTAGTCTGGGCTTCAGGAGTAGAACCCAGTGATTCATCTCTTAATGTATGACATCCAGTGCTCATCCCTGAAAGTGCCCTCCTTAATGTCCGTCACCTATTTCGCACATCCACCCACCCACCCACCACACTTCCAGCAACTCCCAGTTTGTTCTCTGCATTTAAGGTCTCTTGGGGCACCTGGGTGGCTCAGTCAGTTAAGCATCTGGCTTCAGCTCAGGTCATAATCTTGCAGTCTGTGAGTTCAAGGACCACATCCGGCTCTGTGCTGAAAGCTCAGAGCCTGGAGCCTGCTTTGGATTCTGTGTCTCCCTCTCTCTCTGTCCCTCCCCCGCTCATGCTCTGTCTCTCTCCCTCTCGAAAATAAATAAACATTAAAAAAAACATTTTTCAGAGTCTCTTATGGTTTGCCTCCCTCTCTGTTTTTATTTTTCCTTCCCTTCTCCTATGTTCATCTTTTGAGTTTCTCAAATTCCACATATGAGTGAAATCATATATCTTTCATTTTCTGATTGACTCATTTCTCTTAGCATAATACCCTCCAGTTCCATCCATGTTGTTGCGAATGGCAAGACTTCTTTCTTTTTCCTCACCAAGTAGTATTCCATTGTGTATGTAAACCACATCTTCTTTATCCATTCATCAGTTGATGGACATTTGGGCTCTTCCCATAATTTTGCTATTGTTGAAAGTACTGCTATAAACATTGGGGTGCATGTGCTCCTTTGAATCAGCATTTTTGTATCCTTTGGATAAATTCATAGTAGTGCAATTGCTGGGTCATAAGATAGTTCTATTTTTAATTTTTGTAAAGGAACCTCCATACAAACTCATTCATTTTAAGTAGCACACACCTGGGCCGGCTACCTTTTCTTCTTCAGTAAATGTTGAATTAAAAAGCCTTTTGAATAACAGCCTTCCAAAACGGCATGTTTCCTTTATCACAAGCCATTGAAGTCTGGGGGTAGAGGCACATGTGTTGTAGCTATGAGCCATTTCTTCACTTTGGACTCAGTTGTCCTAACACCACTCACAAGCCATGCGTACAAATCTGTTACATAAATGCATGTGCCACCTAGTAGAATTCCAACACCATTACAGCAATTATGTTTGGTGAGAGCATTATTAAGAAAAGGAATGCCTTGATGCCTTGGGTTCTATGTAACTACACATACATAAAGTTTTACTCGCATATTTGGTGATCCCTTTCTACGGTTCTGTGCAATTCTTGCCTGTGCTGTTTATTATTACCACTTAATGCTAAACAGTAATTATTACCACTTAATGCTAAACGATACGCTGGAACATCAAGTCCTCTCATATTTTAATGTCATATATATTAAACTGGATTACTCACAACCACCAGAGTGACTTTTCTAAAGCATAAACTCCATTATGATTGTGTTCTCATAATTTAAAGCTCCTCACTGTCTTTTCACAGCCTATGGGACCAAGCCCAACCCTCCTATGTGTTTTATAAAGTCCTTCCCTACTTGGCCTTTGGCTGGTTTTCTAGTCTTTTCTAGGACCAGACAACCTAATATCCTATGTCCTAGTTCTGAATATCCTATGTTGCTACTTGTGACTACTTAACGATGCAGGTGCTTCACTTTGTTTCGTACCACAACCCCTTTGCTCCACTCCACCCCATCCGCTTGGAATGTCTTGCACTTTCCTTCAGCATCCCCCACCCCAGACAATCCCCAATTTTGTACTTTTTACTCTGTGAGCTATTACTTCTACCTTATTTCTCTCTGTCTTCTCAGAATCGTGAATAGTTCTGGCCCATGATACACATTTCAATATATCCATGATATTAAACGAACTGAAAGGGCACCTGGCTGGCTCAGTTGGTAGAGCACACGACTTTTGATCTTGGGGTTGTGAGGTTCGAGCCTCACATTGGGTGGAGAGATTATTTAAAAATAAAATGTTTCGGGGCACCTGGGTGGCTCAGTCGGTTAAGCCTCCGACTTCAGCTCAGGTCACGATCTCACGGTCCGTGAGTTCGAGCCCCACGTCGGGCTCTGGGCTGATGGCTCGGGGCCTGGAGCCTGTTTCCGATTCTGTGTCTCCCTCTCTCTCTGCTCCTCCCCCGTTCATGCTCTGTCTCTCTCTGTCTCAAAAATAAATAAATGTTAAAAAAAATTAAAAATAAATAAAAATTAAAAAAATAAAAATAAAATGTTTCATGGGTGCCTGGGATGCTCAGCTGGTTAAGTGTCTTACTTCGGCTCAGGTCATGATCTCACCATTGGTGAGTCTGAGCCCTGCATCAGGCTCTCTGCACCGATGGTACAGACCCTGCTTGGGATTCTCTCTCTCCCCCACTCTCTCTGCCTCTTCTGTTCTCTCTCGTTCTCTCACTCAAAATAAATAAACTTGAAATTTTTTTAATTAAAAAAATCTTTCAAAAAATTTTTTTAATTTATAAAATAAAATAAAATGAACTGAATCTCAGTGTCACGTCCTCCATGAAGCTTTGGCTAAACCTCTTTTCTACTGAAATGAAATCAACCAGTCCATCTCTGTGTCTTTACCATACCCCATTCATTAGCCAGCAGGCTATCTCTAATACTTAATCACACTGCTGTCTTCTCTATCAGTCTATAAATTCTTTTAAGGATTCTGTTTTATGCTGTATCTCCTGTGTCTAGGTTAGTGCCTGGAATAAAGTATCATGACACAAGGTTAGAATCTGGCAGCGGCATTGGTATCAGATACAAGGATTGTAAAAGAGAACTTTCAACTGCCCATAACAATATGACTTAAAATATGCCATCAAGGACCACCTTTATATTATCTTTTCTACTTGGCGTAACAGCATAAAATAAAAAAAAGAGGCGATAGCAATAATGTATTCACTCAGCCAAGTTTATTGATCACTTTTTCTGTATAAGATCTGACCTCTGAATCCAAAGAGATTACAGTTCAAAGAGTAGGACGTGTACACAAACCATCACTATACAAGGAATCCTATAAATACTCTATAAGGGCTAGAAAAGTTCAGAAGAAGTAAATAAAAAGGGTTTCACCCTGGTTGGACCACAGAAAGCTCAGAACAAAGGTGGCTTCTGAGCGTGATGTAGAAAGGACAGTGAAAGTTTTAAAGACGATAACAAAATGTGGAAAGCATTTCAGAAGGAAAAACACAATCACTAGCAATGACGTGGGGGAGGAAATTGGAACTTGAAAAGGAGAAAACAGTCACCAATAGCACTGGCATAGTTTTGAACCAGGGATCAAACATAAATCACTTACGTTTAAAAATAAACCCCAACTCCATGCGTGCAGGTTTTAGGTCAATAAGTCTCGATAGAGCTAATAATACATCTCTTGAAAAGGTTCCCCTGGTGATTCTGAGGCCAATCACTGGCAAAGGGCGTGAAAGTCCAGTAGGGGCTACAATTTTGGAGAGGGAGTGGCCAGTGGGGATAGGAGTCAACTCTTAAAGATTTAGAATTTTAAACTGGGAACCATCATTCCTCCAGAAAGTTAAAATCTAAGTAGATTTAGAGAGATTGGACACTCAAGACAAACACTGGGTTAGGTACCAATGAGACACTTTGGGTTAAGTACCAACGAGAGATACAGACTAGGAATGTTAAAGAATTCAGACACGAACTGATTTCGTTAGGGAAGACCTGACGAAAAGGTCATGACTGAGCCTTGAAACATTAAATCTGGGATGGCACGTGTCCGAGCATGACTGACAGCTCCTTCTCAGCCTATACTGGACATATTTAGGCAGGACAGTCTTTCCCACTGAACGCAGACTGAACCTCAGAATCCTTCTCAACACAGCACTAACCCACTCCTTTTGATCGGAGTGGACCTGCAAGCTGAAATTCTTTGCCATTCCTGATATTAGTCAGCCAGAAAAAAAGTCAACTGCATTTCAGGCCGTGGTAAAAAACCGTGAGACAGAGTAGAGGCAATCAAGTTCACAGCATGTTTTTAGGCTCGAAAATAGCAATCACGTAGGAGAGAAATAAGAGAAAAAATTAGAATGGTAGACACAGGCCAGATTCTTAAGGGCTCAAATATTTTTATGCTGATTTCTGATTACTAGAGTGCCATTATCCAATTGCATATTAGTATAGTGTTCTATTTGCACACTCATGTCTATTTTTTATTTACTAGACTATACTTGAAGTTGTATGTGAAAAAGAAATGTACTGTCTTCTTTAGCCTTCAGCCTCTTATTTCTGTGTTCTGTCTCTTCCTACAATGCTGCCACTCACCCGTGCAATGTCTCTAGATATGTTTTCCCTTCCCTGAAGCCCTATTCCCACACAGTTGAAAACTTCTCTGGCCAAAGGTAAGAGCAAACTCTCACTAAAATGTAAATGACTGATACGATTGAAAGCATGAGCATTCTCCCTGTTTCAAGGGCACTGGACTTTTTCGGCAGAGAACCAGAGACTTTAAGCAGAGTTTCTCAACCATGGTGCTATTACATTTGAACCAGGTCAGTCTTTGTATTGGAAGGTTGTCCCACACATTGGAGGACATTTATCAGCATCCTTGGCCCCTTCTGCCCATCAGATTTCAGTAGCAACCCTCAGTCATGACAATCAAAAATGGCTCCAGGCATTATCAGATATCCCCAGGGGGGACAAAATTATTGCTAGTTGAGAGTCTCTGAGCTAAATAAATAAATCACATGATATGAAATTTCTTCCAGATGAATACTCCTGAAAGCTCTTTACTAGGCGACTAATAAAGGTGACCCTGACTAGATACACCAACAAGTCTTACTGGCTGTCAAACTAGCAACAGCCACGGAAGCTTTAAAAACCCAATGGTTTCTTTTTGAAAGGGTTTCTTGGTATCAATTCAAATAGAAACAAACGTATATCGACATTTATACTGACATCCCATGCATTATCATTGGGTTAACGTCTGGGAAGACAAGTTTTGCAAAACATTTTGGTAAAAGACACTTTGTATAAATAAAGACAAATAGAGGGTTTCAGGCAAAACATGAGGATCTTGTCAGTATCTCCCGTGAGCCATAAGTGGTCTGACATTCTGCTTTGACAAAGATGAGGCTAATACCAAATATATTTCAACATGTGTTGGGAAGTATTTTCCAGGCTTTTGAACATCAGACAATCAATATATTGGCTGCCTTTCAAGAAGTGCAAATATATATGCTAAAAATTGGGTTTTTTCTAATTCTTACTACTCTCTTTTTATATTTTTAACATCATAATGCACATTCCCAATGGTTAATTAGTAGAGTGAGACATATGTCAGAGAAAATCACAATTTCTCTGGTGGCACTAAGATTGCATGTTGGTGAATGCCAAAACTGCTTTACATCAGAAATCTCTGAAAAGTAACTACCTCAACCAGCCTAAAGTAGTTTTCGCCTCTTAGCTACACTTACTTAGCAGTTATCGTAATTCTACCTCATGCTATAATAGAACTATTCAACAGCCTTTGATGAACATATACAAGTCATTTTTTATAAGTTAGTCTATATAATAATGAGTGGTCCATAACATCTCTTGACTAGTGGATATAATGTACCTTGAACTCACAGTTTTCTAATCACACCAAACTAATAAGAATTATAACAGATTTCAACTCTTAAGCTAAGGATTTGGATTTTAAGGTGACAGCCATTGTTCCTCCAGAAGCTTAAAATCTAGTTAAAGATGTCAGACTATCAGAAAAACATTGGCACACTTTAGGGTAAGTACCAAATGAAATACATATAGACTATGTATGCTAAAGAAATTTTAATTATGCCTTAGAAAGGACTAAGTATTATGGATTAAGTATTCTTTAGTAAGGGCTAAGATTATAGATTAAAGAAAAACTTGACTACTATGCAAACTTCATCAACAAACGGCATTCCATAGTGGTTAAAAGTCTTAACTCTACGGCTGTAGAGCCTGGGTTCAAACCCTACATCCACCCTTACTAGCTGTGTGATTTGAGGCATATTGCTTAAACTCTCTGGGCCTCCATTTTCTTTTCGGCACAATAAGTATAAAAAGATTTTTTTTAGAAGACTTATGGAGAGGATACAAGGGTTAAATAAATCAGTCCATGCAATGTGCTTAGAACAATGGCTGACACATAGTAAGTACTACATAAGTGTTTGCTGCTTTCATTAAAAAGAAAACAGTGCAAGGTGCCTGAGAGGCAGACTAGTAGAATGGTTAGGAATGCTCACCTTGGATGTGATCTGAGTCAGAACACTTGCACGCTGTGCGACTTTGGGCAAGTCATATGACCTACCTGAGCCTCAGTTTCCTCATCTACATAATGGGGATAATGATTGTTCCTCCTTCTTCCGGTTATTTGAGAAATAAACATCCTAGTGCACATTAAGTGCGTGGCCTTCTGCCTGTCACAGTACTGAATAAATGTTACAAATGAATGTTTGCATGTGTATTAGAAATAGAAGGGGAAGAAAGAGTACAAACATTTGTCACTTGGACAAACAGTTACGTAGTGGTAGTGCCTCCTTTGTGCTAGGCAGTTGCAGATACTAAGGTGAACGAGACATTGTCACTGGCCTCAGGGGGCCTAGACTCTGATGGGAGCTCCCAAAATTCTAATCAAGTTGTCCAAAATTTGAGACAGACCATAATTTTCACAAGTGTATTCTGTTAATTTATAAAGAGCTCTATAATATCTAATCTCACGATACTATGTAATCTGTCTAGGGTTGTCCTTTGACTTCTGGAGCTTCTTTTCACTCATCTGTTCATTTATTCCTGTGAGTGATATTTATCGAATATCTGCTCTGGGCCAGTGATGGTGCTGGATTGGGACATACAACAGTGACTAGAACAAGCATAGCCTTGAAACAGGGAAATTAAGATCCTGGGGAGTCGTGATGGAATGAATGCATACAGGCATACTAAGAGAGTATTGGAAGGAAAGGAGAACATTCGCAGTAGGAATGAGTTTGATTCGCATCCATTCACAGTAATATATTAAAGAAGGGAGAATGCGGAAAACACTGTACATCCTTGATAACTTTAGAAACAACACAGTCATTGTTGGGGTGGTTTGTTAAAGTATGGCAATTCTAGAATGAAGCTACGTAAAGAGCATTCAGTCATGACTGCAAATGTATCATGTGGGAATCTGAATGGTTGAATTCTTGTCCTCTGATAAGAAAACCAGACCAGGAGTCATGATACCTGACTTCTGATCCCGACTCTACCATTAATTATCTGTGTGACCTTGGACAGGCTCACAGCCTCTGTATATATCTTTGTTTCTGCATTCTTCACATGGGGACAATGACACTGGTACATACTGTTTCACAGGGCTGTAATAAAGGCTCCAGGTAAGGGATATATAGAACTGTCTTTAAAACATAGCACAAATGAAAGGCACCAAGACATTTTAATTAAAAAAAAATCATAATAAGGGATCCGCTAAGAGAAGGCAGAGAAATTATTACTTTAAAGACAAATAATTTTTCTAAATTCCACTAAAAGCCACGTGTTGGTTCTTCATGGTCTAAATAATACTTTACTTGGCGATTGTTCTGTGCACTGTGGGGAGGTCAGCACTGACGAGCACCTTGCAGGCCAGGTAGGGCTTGCGTTCTCTTTAATGCAGAGAGCAGCCGTGGAGGTGCGAGGCCGGCTTTCATGGCGCCCGGCAATACGAGCCATCTCCTTTTTCCTCTCTTCTCTGAATGTTGAATGATCTGCGATGAAAAACTAACAAGCGCCTGTCAAATCTGAAGCCTCAGCTTTTCTGACAGAAGGTCCACTGGACTTTCTTATCAAGAGAGCCTTTATAAGGAAACTGGAACTCTCTCTCTCAGAAAGGAAACAGAGCTCATCAGAATCTCTGGACCCTTGACTTAGAGGGCATGCTGTCTCCGATGAAGGTCTTTTGATCATGGGGCTTTTTTATTCAGATTTGACTTCACATTATGGCTAATCAATACCTCGCAACTGTCCAAGCCCCCAGTCAGACGCACGTCTCTCCATCAGGCGGGGAGGCCTCCTAATTGAGGAAAAGTCAGAGACCTAGGTACCAAGCCCTCGGGCCATAGTCCGGAGCCCGCTTTCTCCTTTCATAGCATTCTAGGGATGGTGGAAATAAAACTTAGAGACATGACAGGCACAGCTAAGAAGGATCAATTCCTGTCACTTGCCACCAGTGTTTACTGCTTCCCCAGGTCTTCAGAGGGTGTTTTCCTTTCATAGCTTAGGGGAACTTAACCTTTTAAAAATGGGAAGGTGGTTTCTTCATGAATTTTAAATTATTTTTTCTCATATGTCTACCATTGTTGATTAGATTAAAATGATTTGCTTTCTTCCCCCTAAATATCGAATTTTGTTGAGTCATAGTTGGGGGAAATATAAATTGGAGTGCCAGTATTCGCAGTGACGCATTGAAGGGGCCATATTAGTGACAGCTTGGGTAATAACGCATCTAAGACAATTAGCACGTTCTCATGACCCCAGTGTTGAACAGGAAGTGGAGATAAATTTCTATTCTCACATTTGTCACTGATATTAGGCAAGCTCCTTACTTACCTAAAATTTATTAGCAGAGGTAAAATATCTTGGTGCAAATGTAAAATATATGGCCATTATCTCCACTTATTTCTTCCTATCTAAATACTATATACATAAATATCTACAGAAGTAAAGATTTTTTTTCATTTCTCAATTGCTCGAGTATCCTTCAAACGTGACTAATTTCTCTGTAATTAAACCATAAGACTATACACTTTTGAGAACATTGTAAGACATTTACATAAAAATTCCTAGATCATCAATAAAAAGTCTATGATTTTATTGCATTTGTTCATGACCAGTAAACATGTTTTTTAATACTAAATTTCTTGGTTTATGACAGCCTTAGACATACCTAAAGGTGTCTTCCCTTCAACCCCAAAACTACCACTGCCAAAGAGTGAAACATTTAGTCATTCAGCCAACCAGTATGTGGTAAAGTTTCAACTGACCCGGGTTAGCTATTTCCCATTCCCTCTGCCATAAGCTTGCATCCATATGAAATTGACTAAATTGGGAGGGGGGAGTATTGGGTAGATACAGGTCCCATTCCTTAATATTATCCTGAAAAGAAATTTTTACTCAAACTAACAACTTGCCTTTTAAAAGACAGAAGTTGAGGCTGAATGAAATTAACTAGAATGTTTAAGGAATTAAATATGTATACTTGGGGGTTCAGTGATTAAATAAAGTTATGCTTCCCCCTCAAGATTTTTAGCTATGAGATCTTTCTAAACTATGCCACATATTCTTGCCTTACTTAGGACAGTTTGCTGAATGGACTCTATTTTTCTTTGATGGATGATGAAAGACTTCAAAGTCCTTTGGGCTTGGGAATCATTATTTTTAACCTCAGCTCTTCCTGAACAAAAATGTGTGCATAAAGTTCTGGAAAATCTAGTAGTATGGATATCAATCCCCAGGACATATTCTGGAAGTTGTTTTGTTGTTTTATTAAACCTCTGTTATTCATTTAATTTCTTTCCACTTGCCTCTTTTCTCCTAGGCTGAATGCAAAAAAAAAAAAAAAAAAGTGAGTTGAGTGAAGTCTCTCGTTAACTAGGTACTCATCAATCTAGATTTTTCTTATGCTGTGTCGACATTTTAAACAACATTGGTATGAGCTGAGCAATTTTTATAAGTTGAAAAAATATATAGAACCAAACTAACTTCAAAGAAACCTGACTGTATGTTGAACAAAACACCTTCTGGGGAATGAAAAGCTCAGCAGCATAAGAGAGCTGACCTGTGTGCCCCGGTCCAATGATTCATAGAATATACCCATACTTAATAAAAAACCCTTCTTCAAGTCCTGGAATAGGTCATTGCCTTCTCTGAGCTTACAAAAAAATCTGTATATTTTAACTCAGGTACCCATCATTACTCTGTTACAGAACCATCTACGTGTTCCTTCTGAAATTGTTGTATTGCTGAAAAGAGTTCAAGGCTTTTGGTAATGAAGTATTATCTCAATATGGTAATGTGATTTTGATATCTAGTCTGTAGTGTGATTTTGATATTTAGTCTCCCACTTAGCTCTAGAATTTGGAAGACTGCATTGTATTTGGGGGCTCTAATTATACCTGTCTATCTTTCCAATAAGATTCCATTAATTACATTCCATTCTTTCACTTTGATATCTCATTAAAATCTTATAAATGATCATGCAGTGACCTTGAAGGCTATGCATAATACATGAAAGTAAACCTGCAGTAAAATGTATTCTTTCACTCCTGACTGCCTACATCCCATGCTTCTTTTCTTCTCCCAAGCGACTCCAGTTGGGAGAGTTTTGCTAACTGAGCCAAGGTATGCAGGGATGTGCACTTCTCCCAGCTCCAGTATCTTTCTTAGTCATGACAGCTGCAATATGTTAATGGCTTCTGTTTGGATGTGATGGCCCGGTTACTACTTAGGGCACTATGCTAATTAACATAGGATGGCAACAACAGGTGCAAATGTCATTTTACATCAACATCATGCACATGCAAAGCTAGCTAGCAGCCCAGAAGCAAGCCAAGCAAATGTTAACTTGAGTCAGCAGCCTTGCAATCTCTGAACAGATCTTCTTTAATGCCCATGATTAAAGGATTCACTGTTGCTTTTTTTTCCCTGCAAGAATGGTATTTCTGAATCTATGAGGATGTCTTTATAAGCTTTTAAAAGTTATGATTCAACAAAACGCACTTCTACAGCAGATCAAGTAAAATGCATAAGGTCTGTATTTATGGCTTCCTTACTGAATAAAAGTTCTACTGAGCCACGTTTATTGCACTAAGCTCCTTACGAAAGGGACACAGTTTGCACAGAGTAAAATCCTATCATTTGGCATGGGGTGATTTTCCCAGTGGGATGAATGCATTTTATTTTATTTCTTTGTATATTTATTTGGAGGTTGGTTCTTTTAGATCATATTTTTCTTACATTTTAATGTAATGAAATTGAAGAAAAGTAGAAACAGAAATTTCTCTTAGTTAAGGCACTGTAATTTAACGGTGTGAGATCTTTTGTTACCCCACAAAAGGGGAAATTCATAGACACTGACATCTTAAATAAGTAACAAACAATCATTCATTCTCTAAGACGTAATTTATCATAATTTATACCAAATGATTAATTTAATTTTAATAAGGATATTTAAGGATCATTAAGTGACTGTACAAATCATCCCCAAAAAGGAGTTTTGCTAGTTTAGTTTTCTTTAACAATTTGAGTTCTGTGAGATTTATATTTATGAAACAATCCAAGAACATTGGAGATAAAAAAAAAAAAAAGAAAAAAAGGATAAAGAAATCCTGATGGAAACACACACACACCTTATGGATTGAATTCGCTACTTTGGTCCACTACTCACTAGCTGCTTGGCCACGTGGCTTTCTCTCTGAGCCTCAGTTTCCTCATCTGTAAACTGGGGATGTTAAAGACATTTCAGGTGCTTAGGGGATGGCAATTCGGATTCTGAGTTGAATTCAATTCAGAAAAATGTGCATTTTGTTTGCATCCCTGCCATAGTGTTACTGAGTATCCTGTAATTATCTTTACATGTCAATGGCACATACGCTTTGGAGCTCTCCAAGGCTGTACTTATGTCAGATTTACCTTTTTATTTCCAATACCTCGCACAGTGCTGGACCATAATAGGTTTCAAAAAATACACGGTGCATGGATTTGTAAATAATCTACCAGTAGTTCTCAAATCTTTTTATCCCAGAACCCAAAGGGCTTTTGTTTATATTGATATTTATAGTATTGGAAATTAAAACTGAGAATTTTTTCAAACGTTACTTTATTAAGCCATTTAAAACAATAATAACCCCATTATACGGTAACGTAAGTGAATATTTTTATTTTTAAAGACTGTATTTTCTAAAGCAAAAGAAAAATTATGTGAGAGGGTAGCATTTTAAAATTTTTTCAAATCTTCCTAACATCTGTCTTAATGGAAGAAAGCTAGATTCTCATGTCTGCTTCCTCAGACATATTGCCTTGGTTACATCACAAATATTTGGGGAAATTTATAAAGCAGAACCCAGAAAACTTAGCCTTGTACTGGGAATTTATATAAATGTGTTCTTGAGTATCTCAGATGCATTTTGAGGAGCCCAAAAGGACAAATAAAAGCATGTGATATAAATCATGAGCTATATCATAGAGCAGAGAGCATTAAATCCCAGAGCCTTCATGACTCCAGAAATTTCTTATAAAAAATTATCAATTAAAATCTCCAGAAGCACTATTACATAGTACTTGAGAATATGGAGCTTGTCTTTGAATGCAACGGGGTTCCAATCCTTCATTTGTCACTGTGTGACTCAGATAACATCTCTCAGCTTTGCTTCTGTCTTTGGGATAACAGAGAGGGTAATTTCTGCCTCAAAGCATTACCATGATAATTAAATAAGATCACACAAGTGAAGTATTTAGCACAGCGCCTGGGATAGAGTAGACCTCGATGAATGTTAGTGATTGGCAGCTGGAGGAGGAGAAGGTGGGACCAAAGAGGATATCCGTTCATTGATAAACCTTCGGAACACATTATAACCCTGTGAAGCCCCGATCGCTCCTCTGAAAAAGTTCAGTCCAAACACACAAAGAATATCTAAACACACGTGGAGTCCCATTGTTGACTTGTGTCTTTCAAAAGCCATTGAAGACAATTCCCTTCAAAATCACCCAACTAAACTCACAACTCTTATTTTTCCTAGCCAGGTTTTTGCCCTTCAAACCTTTGTAAACCTGTAATATCCCAACTACCAGTTTAACACAACGCAGCCACCCACCCAGCCTCGGCCTCCCTCACCGCTGTTTCTGATCCACTAACTTTTCTCTTCCTCTAGGTTCTTTCCCTCAACCTCCAACCTCTCATATCTGCTCCTTTCCTGCCCATAGTCTGCTTTGGCTTCCAACCTCCAGAAGCCGCTCTGGCCAAGACAGAGCTCTGTGGAAGGGGGCGTGAGGAGAGGGCCAAGAGGGGGAGACAAACAGGGAGTGGGATTGGAATGAATGGAGAAGAGACAATGGATCTGTGAACACTCCTGTGTTCATCATTTTACAGTGTCCCAACTTCACTCCACAAATATCTAATGCGTGGCCCCTATATGTCCATTGCTCTGTTCAATGCTGGAACAAAATGGACACAGTCCCGTTACTCAAGGAACTGAGTGTAGTGGGAGATAAACTGGAAATGTGAGAACCCAGTGAGCCCTCTCTGCCATGTATGTAAATGCTGTTCTGAGCTCTTTGTTTGCTTTATTTCAAGTTCCTGGATTAAAGAAAAGCTTATGGACACTAATATTTTCAATTATCCCTTTTTTAAAGTTTATTTATTTATTCTGAGAGACAGAGACAGTGTGAATAGGGGAGGGGCACAGAGAGAAAGAGAGAGAGAGAGAGAGAGAGAGAGAGAGACAGAGGCAGAGAGAGAATCCCAGGCAGGCTCTGTGTCATCAGCGCAGAGCCAGATGTGGAGCTCAAACCCATGAACTGTGAGATCATGATCTGAGCTGCAATCAAGAGTTGGATGTTTAACTGACTGGACCACCCAGGCACCCAATTTTCCCTTTATTTGACACCCTGAAGATATTTATACCTTAAGGCACCGCACTACCTAAGATTTGGGTTGATAGAGAAGTATGTCTTCCTTTCGTTAAGTGGGAGAAGGTTGATGGTGAACAGAGAAGTGAATGAGAACTGGTGTGACCCTGGAGCACAGAGCTAATTCTAATGGGAATAGGTGAGGCGAAGAATGTGGAATCAGGTGAGTTTTGTTTTTATAGTAAATGTGGGACTAGCAGACGAGACTGATGAACGGTAAGCAGACTGGAGAATACCAAATAGAGCACACTTGGTGAAGAGCTTATGAATGAATATTTGGCCCAGAACTCAGACTAAATTATCCCTTCACATTGCTACTTTAAACAACACAGGAGAGGGGTGCCCAGGTGGCTCGGTTGGTTACTCGTGGGACTCTTGGTTTCAGCTCAGGTCATGATCTCACAGTTCCATGTGTTCAGCCCAGCATGGGAGCCTGCTTAGGGTTCTCTCTCTTTCTCTCTTTGCCCTCCCACACCCACACTGTCTCTGTCTTCTCAAAATAAATAAATAAACTTAAAAAATAAAATAAAATAAAAGGGGTGCCTGGGTGGCTCAGTCAGTTAAGTGTCTGACTTCAGCTCAGGTCATGATCTCCTGGTTTGTGGGTTCAAGCCCCACATAGGGCTCTGTGCTGACAGCTCAGAGCCTGGAGCCTGCTTCGGATTCTGTGTCTCCCTCTCTCTACCCCTCCCCTGCTCACACTCTGTCTCTCTCAAAAGTAAATAAACATTAAGAAAAAAATTTTTAATGAAGTGAAAACAATAAGGCAAGATAACATTTTTGAAATACTTTCTGATATTTTTTTCATAGTCTGTCAATCTTGTCTCCTTATGAGTTCCCACTCACAAGGGTGGCCCTTGTGAAGTGGCCTCTCCCACTTTAGAGGAAACCATCAGTCTAAAATAAAGGAGTGGTCCCTCACTGTCAAGTTTCCAACTAGATTTTTTTTCCCTAAGGCTGTAGCCTTAAAAGTCAGATTTGTTGGCGGGGGGGGGGGGGGGGGGGGGGGGGGACATGGGTTTTCTAAATTCCAACAGCTTTAGCCGTACAAATGTAAAACAAAGCTGGGGAGCTGGAGGCTGGAGCATGGGGCCAAGGTACAGCTTTAGACCCACGTCCGGACTCCCTGTTGGAGGGGACCTCAGCCGGCCCTGTGGGGAGAAGCACCTGCACGTGGCCTCTCCGTGTGGCCCGTGTTCCTTTCCCACAACGACAGAGGGAAATCGAAGTTTGACCACACTGGAAGGAAGGGAAAGGAGAAGAGGAGAATAAAACGCTCTTAGATGGTGCCTGCGTCCTCAGGAAGAAACCCAGTCCTAGCGTCACACAGCACCCCTCCGTCCTCCCCCACTTGCCTCGGTTCCCCCAAGACCGCCCCGTCGCTTCGTGGAGAGGTCAAGAGAGGCTCGGCCCCTCCGAGGCTGTTTCCTCACCTGTGAAGTGCACAAAAAAAACCTCTCACCTAAGTCATGGGGTCATTGTGAGGACTACGTTAGATGGGCGAAGGGCTTAAAACAGGGCCCGGCCCGTGGCAAACGCTCCACACACGTCAGCTACCACTGTCATCGGTTCTTGTACCGGCGTGCAGCTGTGGTGTGCCATCAGCCTCCGTTAGAAGGGAGAGAGACTGCATGTGGAGTTGGGACGGACGCTAGCACGTTAGAGGATACCTTCAATTTCTTCCTTCAAGTGCATATTAATTGAGCCTCTAGGAGGGCAGGGCCCTGACCAGGTGTATCTTTGGTGACCGCAGAGATCCCGCTGGATCTGCCTCTCGCAGGAGGACGCCCTGTGGCCCCGGGGAGCAGGGTGGACGGCTTGCAGCGCCCCGTACCTGTGGGTATGATCCACCCGGAGTGCTCCAAGCCCCGCCTCCCTCCCCAGCCCCTCCCACGCGGGACGCTGGGCGGCTCAGACTAGAAAGGAAGCTCCTTTCTATGAACATTTTGTTGCTGTGGAGGTATATTCAGAGAAAATCATGAGTCGGGGGCACCTGGTGGCTCAGTGGGTTAAACGCCCAACTGCGGCTCAGATCATGATCTCCTGGTTTGTGAGTTCCAGCCCCCGGTCAGGCTCTGTGCTGACAGCTCAGAGCCTGGAGCCTGCTTCGGATTCTGAGGCTCCCTCTCTCTCTTCCCCTCCCCTGCTTGTTCTCTCTCTCTCTCTCTCTCTCTCTTAAAAATAAATAAACATGAAAGAAAATAGTGAGTCAAGTAGGCACTGGGGATATTGAAGGAAGAAGATAAATTTTAAGTCTTTTTTAAAAAAAGGACTTTACATTACAAGCGGAAATCATCCAAGATTGGTTCTAAAAATTACCATTTGGAAGCAGAAGCTTTAACATACAGAGCTGGATCGGTGCCTTGATACACCTTCTACTGATTCCCCCCTTGTATGATTCTTAAGTCCATGTGCTTGAAAAGTTGCAGTAACTCTTACTACTGTTGCAGTTTTACTGGTTCGCATAATTTTACCTAATCCATTTCTCACTTGAGCAATCATATAAATAATATGCATAAGGTCTCAGAACCTTGCAGTCAACCCTGTGCTCATTCCTCCTACCCTTTCAGGACCAAGTATGGTGCCAGCCACCCACCAGGGATACCCCCATAAATAAGAGACTCTACCCCACTCCTGCTGTAGTTTCTGATCTTACAGTGGGGGGGGGGGGGCAGGTTTGGGTCCAAAGCTGTTCTCTGGAGCAGGGGCCAATGAAGGACTGGGTCAGGAAGACTTACAAGAAGTGACATTTTAAGCAGAGACCCTAAAATGGAAAAGACATCATTAAGTTTTACCTCTCCCCATTTTAAAAAGGAAGAAGTTAGGGTTATGTCTTACCCAAGATCTTTTGGCTAGTGTATCTGGCTAGAATCTTGATGCACAATTTATTCTGCATTTGACTTTAGTTTTTTTATGGGAGCGTGTATCCTGCCAAGTGACAGAAACATAATCTGAATTCATTCCGATCCTGCCCCTTCTGCTCTCCACCACTGTCCCTCTGCCTCCCACCCCTACCTCCCACCCACACATCGCTCATCCCCCCTTGCTTTCCCCAGAACTGTGTAAGTTCTAAGAAGCTTCAGTAATGTCATAATGCTGAGAAGTATGGTGGGGGGACAGGGGAGGAGAGGCTTTGTCCTTGTCATCAACTGGTTGTGCTTCTGTCCTGACATGCTTGTCTAGACGTGCAGACAGATCTCCCTTCTGCTTTTACATTGTGCTGTGCGTGAAGGATTCTGGGGCCATGAAATCTCTTTGTTCTCCAGACATAGGAGCTAAGGTCTCATCTGATCTCAGATTCTCCAAACCTATTCTGGGATTTCCAACACCTCCTGTTTCCCTTAGTGAACTTGCCAGGGACATAGCATGGATAGGAAATGACCCTAGCCTCTGAGCTTTCTGAAGTTCCCCTCTAACTAGCTTACCTGCTGGAATCCCAAGGGAGTTTTCCTGTTCTCCTCAAACCAAAAACTTATCACTTAACACATATTTCTTGCCTTTTTGTTTTCTGTTCTCCTACCCTTTGACTGTAGGATGCCTATTTGTCTAAATGGGACTAAGCATAGGACTAATTTTCAGGAGGAAAAGTTTATGAATATTTCAAACTACAATAGCCCCTCTACTGATTATCAAATTGAAAGATATATTTCAGGATTTTCTTTCTGTATCATGAAGGTGCAATGTTAATCACAGGAGCAGTGCCAGAGCTCAGAGGAGTTAAGTTTGTGCCCTCCTTCCACCGCAGATATTGCCTCTTAAACAAGAAGAACTGTAGAAACTTAGGACCAGATATCCGGTGACCCATACAGGAGGACGTGTCATTAAATTCGCCAAGTCGGGGATGCTTCTGTAAACAGCGGTGTGGCAATCGTGACAGAAGTGATGCTTTCGATGCAGAATGCAAGATGTGCTTGTAGCAAACAGACACCTGTGCTCTTGTCTCTGCCGTGTGATCTCTCCCACACCTGCCCAATTTAAAAACAAAAGGGGGGGGGGTTGATTGGAACTAACACAGGAGGCAATAATTCTCTGCTCATATAATACAAATATATCATGGGCATTTATTTTTAGTAGTTATAAAAGTAACTATAGAAATGGTTGTGCAAATTTATTTTTTTTGACTATCATTTAGATTGTGAACAATCAAGAAAGGGACCCATTTCAGACCATGTTATATAGTAACCAAGAATCCACCTGTTCCCAGTACCATTGTCTACAGTGTCCACTCACTTCTACAGCCTTCCCCCCAGAGGTGAAATTCAGTGTGTAATACAAAAATTCGTAGAGTGCTGAGACAGCACAGAATCTACCTGAGATCCGCTACAAACGTTTCAGTACAAAAGGACGGGCCACATGAGGCCAGAACCTACCATAACTGTCCCGTGTTCGGCCTCCAGGTGAAACAAGCCTCGTGTCTACCTATAAACACATTGGAATTAGCAGGAATGGAGGGGCTAATGTTGAGAAATGTTTTCTAAATGCACTTTCTTTCTTTACCTTACACTTTAGTTTTGCACTCCAAACTATTCCTCTTAGAATTTATTTTTTTCCCCACTAAACATACGTACAATATCCTGGACAGTTATTACTACATTTTTCTGTTGAGTTTCTCTAGCTGTGGATCATCATTACCATCATTATCATTGGGAGCTGTCACTTCCAAAATAATTTGTGAAGAGATCCTTTTGGCTTTTTGTCACTATGGCTTGTGGGGAGAAATAGAAAGTTGGTGTTTGTTGCACGTAAAAGTAACTTTTCCCATCATCAGGCATGTGCATGATGAGGGGCAAAACGTAAACCACTTTGACTTCACACGATCATGGACCACGTGACTTTGCATAAGCACACCAGCCCGCCTTGTAAGGGGCTGCGGGCTAGGATGAGAGAAAAGAAGGGGAAGAGAAAGGCAGAGAATGAAAACAGAATGGGGGTGGCACCACCCATGCCCACGTGGCCTGACAAAACGTCTTCTGGCCGACTTGGCTCTCTGTGCAACTTATCCCCCAGTGTGATCGATTTACTAATCATTTCAAAACAGGCTTTTGTGTATACTTTTTCTAGCTACAGCTAATTTGTAAACTGAGAATATTGTCCTTGAAATAATTAACCAGTGACTTTCTCTCTGAAAAAGTATTCAGTATCACTGGGTTTTAGAACTAGATACCCAACGTCTCATCCCAAGTGGACCTTGCAATATCTCAAGTACCTTGTTAATTCTTCTGGGTGCTATTTCTGTTGAATTAACCCTAAGTTCAGGAGCTTAACGCAAGCACTTTATTATGCTAACGGATTCTCTGGGTTAGTAATTTAGACAAGGCACCACGGGAATGGCTTCTCTCTGCTCTTTGAAGACTTGGTTCCCAGCTAGAAGGTTCAAAGGCTGGGGCTGAATCCATAGCGAGGACTGATGTCATATGGAGGTATGTTTATTCGCATGACCGGTGATTGATGCTGGCTGTCAGCTTTGGCCCCATCAGGGGCTGTTGGTTGCAGCACCAACACCTGACCTCTCCCAGTGGCCTAGGCTTCCTCATAGTGTGGAGCTTCAGGGTGTTGGCTGCTACATGATGGATCAGCGGTCCAAAAGTGAGTGTCCCAGCCAGCAAGGCAGAGTTGCGCTGTCTTTGATTACTGAGCCTCAGAAATCGCAGTGTCACTTGAACCACATTCTACAGGTTATAAGCAAATCACAAGCTTGCCCAGAGCCAAGAAAGGGAGAATTTGATTCCGTGTTTTGGGGAGGTAAGAGAAAGGTTCTAGAAGAGCATGCAGGACAGGAGGTCATGTTGCAGCTGTGCAGCAGCACACCCCTGCCAAGCCCCAGACACCTGCCTCAACCGCAGCATCCTCAGCTATAGGGAAATCGTGTAGCCACGGGCGTGCGTGCAGATAGCTGGGGCCCCTGCAGCTGCCTGTCGGTCCGGAACTTTGGGAAATGCAGTTTGCCCCATAGATTCAAACAACAACTGACCATGAGGGGGAACTTCATTTGAATTATTATTCATCATGATATATAACAATTCCAGCTGATCAATTTAGTTTTTCACTTCTCAGTTGGTTATTTGGCCTCTCAAAGATCCAGGAAAACATCCCTTTTCCCCTTGGTGTGATGTGAATATTCTTTTTCCTTAAAAAGAATTCACAAGCTGAACAGTGACGAGAGACCATGTAATAAGTAGAAATTCTTAAATGATGCTCCAGAATAGCTTGACTAAGAAAATTATGTTGTGGAAATAAAAACTGAAAAAAGTATTTTAGGATTTTGTGTCTGTGTCATGAAAAAGGGAGCTGGACTTGAGAGTCTGTAAACAGGGCAGCTTTAAGAGATTCTAGAATAGTGAGGAGCATCCAAAGTCATCTCTTAAGCCACAGCTGGAAGATTTCAGACAGAAAGAAACCATTAGATTTCTCAAGGTATAGATACAGGTCAGCACAGCTATGAGACATACACATCAGTATACTGCATTAGTAAAATGGTAAATCGATTCCTTAAAATATTAGGATATACAGGGCCTCTGAGAGGAAGCCTGGTTGTGTGTGATTACCAACCTTGCTCGTTTTTGTAATCTTTTGCTTTTCAGACATTATTTGGCAATATAGCCTTGAATGTGTAAGCTTCCCCTCTTGTTTCCCATAATAATACAACCTTTTAAGCAAGTGCTTAAAAGAAAATTGAAAGATTTATCCTACAGTTCAAACCCTAATCTATCAGTGAATATGTTCACAGCCAAGGGTTAGCTTCTATCAGATCCTAGTAAAATGTCCTTGGAAGGGTTTTACAACTCCAGACCCTAACTATATGGTTTTGCACGAAGACATATTTAGCTAATGGAATTATAGCCTCAGCTTACGTATTGTGCTTGCTAAGTGAGATTTCTCAGAAATTCACGCAGCATGTACAGGGCTCTTAACTCCAAAAAGTCAAACCCTGGCTGGCTGGGCCCACTAATACTGAGCGCATATTATTTTCATGCACTTCCATTTGCGTGTGCAAATACCCATATTTGCTCATGGAAATTGCACAGGCAAGCAGATGATAATTTAGAAAAAGGACAACCCTATTCAGCATGCACCAATGCACGAAGGAACACATGCTTTCAGTGTCTGAAGATTGCCCAATCCTTGGGCAGTTCATGAAGAAAAAAAATTAATATTCTTGTATGCATGGCAGGTGAACTGACAAATAATGAGGATGCACTTAAAGGAGACTGCTAGAAGTTAGCATTATTTCACAGTAATTTTATTCTCGCTTTGTTTATATAATCCACTATCATTTTTCAGCCTTGGGAAAAAACAAAAAATGAGGCTGAGTACAAGAAGTAACTGGTCTATTTCCTCCTCTATAATTCCCGGTGTCAGTTTTCACAGTTATCTTTCCTGTTTCTGCCTCCTGTAAATACATGGATGTGAATAGCTCTCTTTTTTGCTCAATTAAAATATATTTTGTAATGTGAAAATCAGCTTATCTCGCTTTGGCTACCTTAATTACCTTTGTTAATTCTCCTGGCTTCCCCCCCCCACCCTGATATTTCACAATCGCCTTCCTTATCAAAATGGCGACCCATTTTCTCATCGTAGCACTCATTATCCTAACTTCTTAGAGTAGAATGAATGGAAATGGGCTTCAAGACTAAACTATTGAGTCATGGCAATATTATTGCATGCTGCCTTTGAGAGCGTGTGTTTCTTCAGGAGCCACACTTGTAGCACGTAGAGCCAATTTGGAGACATAACCCAAGTATCACTGCTTTCTTCCTCCAGTGGCTCAGACCGCTGCAAAGTCCTCCTTCTCCTCCTCGTATTTCAGGGGGCCAATAGTTGGTTCACACAAGTGTAGTTACCCACCACGCAGTACCTGCCGGCTTGGCCATCATGCCATTGCCTCTACGGTTTGCCGCTCTCCACTTGCCCGGCATCATGCCTCCCACACACCACCCCTCTCTGGACACGGCTGACCCCACACACCCCACAGCCTCCTACCACTGCTAACGCACCTGATCCTGTGAGGACCCAATGTTGTTGGCAGTTAGCTTTTGAAGTGGATGAGAATGTGTCTCTCTCTTTGTGTATCACCGTATGTCAGATGGCCGCAGCCAAAACAGTATGCTTGTGCCCCAGGAGTCTTCACATGGCCAAACGGCTCTTTCAGTTTGCACTTACAGACACTGCTCACAGGTCACTGGAAGCCTCAGACATGAGTTCAACTGGGGGAGGGGGGAAGAATGTGCTGGGCTGGGCTGATAGATACCACCACCCGAGAAATCCCCAGAATCTCCCTTCCCCTCATAAGTCTGAGGTGTTGTTATTGAAGGAAGTGTCTCATGCCTGGCTCCCTCTCTGCCTTGGATGGGTTGTCCAGTAATGCCTCCCACAAAACAACTTTCAGTGGGTCTCCCCATCAATCCACCTGACCGGCTCACACATCTTTGGATCTCACAATGGACACAACTTGGGCTAAGACCCCTGCCACATTTCACATTCATTTCTATCTGTTCTTCTGTCTGAATTGATTACTTATCCCCTTGGTTCTCAGAAAGGTGAGGTCAATATTGGCATGAAAATTCCTGGTGCGAGGGGGTTGTCATTTAGCGAGTCATTAAAGATCACTTTTTAGTCAAGAGGAAAAGAGTGAGGAAGAAAGAAAGGGGGAGCAACAGAGAGAGAGAAAGAAACTGGGGGTCAGAATAAGTGACTATAACAACCGACTGCTAGAGCCAGTGTTACCTGTCATCCCCCTTGGAGGGGAGTTACTGCATCAGATCCACGAGTTACTTCAGAGGAAGGAGCAAAGAGATAACCCGTCTGAACATCAACTGAGCTTGGAAAGGGCTTCAGATTACCCTGTTGTCAAAATATAATTTCGTAATCTGAGTCACTGTTTTTAATCTGATTAGATAAGGCTAAGGGGACATCACTTATTTAAAAGGAAATGGATACGAGAAGGAGGAACATACTTAAAAAGTTGGAGAAAGAAAGGGAGGGAAAGAGAAAGAGCATGATTCCCCCAAGTAAGTTTGTAGATCAAAGAATAGTAGTAAAAAGTGTCATAGTTTTGAATTGTTACCAAGGCACAAAAATTGTACCGTGAATCAGGCAACCATTAGACTGGGCAAATTATCATAGATCATGAGAGAATGGAAATAAAAGATGGAGTCCATGAGGTATTTCTGAAACCAACCTAAGTTGCATCATGCAAATTTTTAGTTTCTTCATGGAGGTAACTCACTTATGTGAAAAATAAATCATAATTTTTACTATGAGAACAACTATAAATCCTAACTTACTAATATGTTAATAAATCCTTTCTTAATTTTTCCTCACGTTTATTTTTTGAGAAAGAGAGAGAGAGAGAGCATGAATAGGGGAGGGGCAGAGAGAGAGGGGGACACAGAATCTGAAGCAGGCTCCAGGCTCCGAGCTTTCAGCACAGAGCTTGACGCGGGGCTTGAACTCATGGACCCTGAGATCATGACCTGAGCCAAAGTTGGATGCTTAACCGACTGAGCCACCCAGGCGCCCCAATTAATGAGCCACTTTGAAGTGATGTCCAGGTTCTTTCTATTTTTCCAAAATGAAGGTTTATTAAAACAAGAGAGAAACTGAACATTACCTCTTTAAAATATGTTTAACTAGTATATGGATACCTCTCTGGGTATCAGCCATTTCAAATTTGTACTAATTGAATCCATGGTTATTTTCATGGCTGAGAGTAATTTGTTCTAACTTTGGTGAATTTGTGTGTGTGTGTGTGTGTGTGTGTGTGTGTGTGTGTGTGGTTTAATAAAGTCTCTATCTTATTTCTAATATTAAGACTTGAGCTAAAACAAGAAACACATGACTAATGAATATCCATGCACAACTGGAAAGCTTATTTCATATATGAGAATGTTTTCTAACTAGACTTTCTTTTCTTTTAAAAGTTGCTAATGGGGGGGGTGGGGCTGTATCATTTCCTAATCCTACATCCATCAAATTCATGATAACATAGCATTTTAAATACTTATTATAAATTTTACATCTTAACATACATTACACCTGGGCAATCATAAATGTGGGTGTTCTACTTCTGATAAGAAAATTTTAAAAACTGAAACATTTTTAACCATGCTGGATCATGTTAATACGTTGAAGGATAGTGAATAACTGTTTTCAAATTTCTCACTCTTCACAACTTCTTGTGGCTCCTCACCTTTCAGATTTATCTTGCTCATTCTTTGTTAATTAAAAATGTTAAAAATCAATCTCTCGTCAAAGCTGTTCTGTAGTTAATAGGCCACCGTATAGCAGCTTAATGTCCAATTACTCTGTGTGAGTAACCCCAGCCTCTGTCAACTAGGAAACATTTACAAATTTAACAGGGTAATTTGTTCATATTACAATATAATCTTTATTTCAATTTACCTGAAGCATGTTCGGCATGGGCCAGAGGTTGACAGTCTAGATGAGCATCAGTGACGAGACTAACTTTGGCCAAGCTGTGGAATCTGAGGTTAGGACTGTGTCCCTGTTGCAGTTTATTTTCCCTACCTGCGTAGTGGGGTCGCAGAGAATCACAATCTTGATTCATTATAAAATTGAGTACGATAAGGACCTGTCCCACTTTTAGCTCGCCTTCTAAACACCCACAAAACACTAAACTGTACTTGAAGCGGGCCACTTCCCGTGCATTGGCCAGAGCAGCCAATAGCCTGTGTTCCTTAACACAGCACTAATATATAACAGCTGCTAACTTAGGGGTGCTTGGGTGGCTCAGTGAGTCGAGCGGTGGACTCTTCATTCCTCCTCAGGTCATGATCTCACGCTTCTGGGTTCGTGAGGTCAGGCTGTATGCGGACAGCGCAGAGCCTGCTTGAGATTCTCTCTCTCTCTCTCTCTCTCTCTCTCTCTCTCTCTCTCTCTCTTCCTCTCTGCCCCTCCTCCATGAGTTCTCTCTCTCTCTCTTTCTCTTTCTCTCGCAAAAAAAATAAACATTTAAAAATAAATAAATAAAATAAGAGATAGCAGCTGCTAACCTGATAGTGAATGCGAAAAGGAATGAAAGTGTTCTGTGCCAAGGCCAAACCACTTATTCATGAAATCTAGTCCAGATTCATCTAATCAAACCCCCCCACCCCATCTCCTTCTTTTTCCTAAACGACTTGTTCGTTTTGTTTTTCTGGTGTTTCGTTTTTTGTTTTTTGTAGGGGTTTTTTTGGTTTTTTGTTTTGGAAGGGATCTGGGCACATGCTAATATTGACTCTGAAAATAACATGTTATTACTTTATTACCTTTATTATTTTTCCAGACAGCTTTCTAAAGCAATTTCTTCTCCTCATTATGTTTTGTCCAACAGCCCCCTTTCCAGGTCCCTTGGCTAAGCTGTCAATTCTCTCAGTACTACCTTTAACCAGAAGACCAAACACTGTGCTGTTTCCTCCCACATGCTAACGAAATCCCTCTTCAAAAGGAACATGCTCTGCCTTTCCATGTATCCCCCGAGTTTCATGTGTGTAACAATCTCATGTTCAAAATACCGGTTACTTAAATTTTCTTTGAACAGGGAAATATTTAAAAATATTAAATCATTTTAGTAATCCACTTAGCACTCTCTGAACCTTTTCTTGTAATATGAGAAAAATCACATGAAAAACATTTTAAAATTATAAAACATTACATTTAATCTTCTTTACTGATCTATAAGTGTCATCAATCAGAATATTTCATTTTTAATTATTTTTGAATATTTTGTCATGTAAGTTAGATTATCTCTCTTTCAAAGTGAATGTGAAAATAACACACCTTTTTCTTTTCTACCCAAGAATTCTCCAGCAATCATTACAAATACAGAAGAAAAAGCATGGTTCTGACTAGAAAGGGTTCTTTGCTCCCCATAATATTGTTTGCCCTACAATTACCCAACGCTGCTTAATCAGCTTAGTATCTATTTTAAAGTCAAGAACATCACACCTAGTTCACCAGTCACATTAAAAGAATGATTCTTAACATATCTGCTTTAGCATAATTTATGCTAAATTATTTTTGAGAGTAAAAAAAAATAAAAAGATGAAACAAATGAGTTTCCATAAGCACGAGGAAACTTCTCCTTTTCTCCACCCACTCCCCAAAAGACACACTCTCACATGTACCCCAGACTTGGCCTATAAGCTTATCACACACCCTCTGAAGCTCATCCCTAACCACAGATTTAAAATTCTTGCTTTAATTCAGAGGGTGATAACACACAAAACAATAGTACGAAACTTGTGACAAGTGAGCTATGATATGGGGATTTCTAGAAACTTCTGTTGCTTGACTGAATTGACTCATGCTTTCAATAAAAACTGACTAAGCCACTCCAATAGACCAGGAATACGTAACACTGAATAGTGAATAGAGCAGGAAATGTAATACTGAACAAAATAATCCACTACTTTCAAGGAGTTTACACTCTAAGTAAAAAAAGATAAGGAATAATATACCTGAGACAGAGATACTTAAGTAATTAAAAAAAAAATGCTAAGAAGCACTGGTGACACGGTTGGCAAAGAAATAGACTGAGAAATTTGATTGGGCAGAGTCGTGGTGCCCTTCCTGGTGAAGGAGCTGAAGTTGAAATGTCTCTGTGGATACTCACTAACAATCCAGCATGTTAGGAAATGGCTTCTTTGAGGGAGGAACAGAAGGATATTAAAGAGATGCTGCCTTTACCCAGTTTCCTTCTTTACCCAGTTGGGGCTGAAAACCCCAACTTTACAGCTGGTCCTTAGAACTTAGGGACACCTGGGTGGCTCTGTCAGTTAAGCAATTGACTCTTGATTTCAGCTCAGGTCATGATCTCACAATTCATGGGATAGAGCCCCATGTCGGGCTCTGCACTGACAGCGTGAGCCTGCTTGGGATTCTCTCTCCTTTTCTCTCTGCCCCTCCCTCCCCCTCAATAAACAAATAAACATTTAAAAAAAGGAACTTAAATATTGTCCCTAAAGCTTTTTTGTAAAAAAAAAAATAAAGTGGGGGGAAGGGGGTGAAGGGAGGGCTATGTCCTTTTTCTCCTCATAATAACATAAATGTATTCTTCAATAAAGGACAGTTTGGGGATATGTATCAAAAGCCTTAAAACTGTACTTGCAAGAGTTTGTCAAGGTTCATATATGTACAAAAACCCAGATGTATGAGAGTGTTGTTGCTGTATTTGTCTTAACAAAGGAGAGAAAACAGCCTAATTCCATGAACAGAACAACGATCGTATCCAATTTGATACATTCATACCATCATTATTATGTGGCCAGCACAAATCATGAGTTGGATCTATGTGTTCTAAACTGGAAGAAGCTCCAAATACATTTTCTTTTGATTATACAAAATAAAGGTACAGAATAAAGCATGTACATCCATTTGTAAAAAGAAAAATATATACTACATGTATATGCTTACACAGACTATTTCCAGAAGGTACCAGAAGAAATGTTTAACAGTAGTTGCCTGTGGGAGAACCAAGAGTCTCTGGTGGAAGAAGAAGTTACTTTTCATTATATATGATCGAGATTTTACAATGGGCATACATTCCTTTTTTTAAACAATAAAGATAAGCTAGCTGAGAAAGTGACCAGGTGTTTCTTATGCACCCATTTGACCCGGAGATTCTAGGTCGAAGATGTTTTCTAAGAACATTATTATTCAGAATATAGATGATTTAGCAGGATTCACAATTTAGTTAATAGAGAAAAAATGCACAGTAGTTGCCTATCCAAGAGCAAGTGACTATTAAATAAATAGTCATTTATTTTAAAAATAAAATACTTTACAGCCACAGAGAACGATGTCCTGGAAACATATTTACTGACTTGGAAATGCTTTTTTTTTTTTAATTTTTTTTTCAACGTTTTTTATTTATTTTTGGGACAGAGAGAGACAGAGCTGAACGGGGGAGGGGCAGAGAGAGAGGGAGACACAGAATCGGAAACAGGCTCCAGGCTCCGAGCCATCAGCCCAGAGCCTGACGCGGGGCTCGAACTCACGGACCGCGAGATCGTGACCTGGCTGAAGTCGGACACTTAACCGACTGCGCCACCCAGGCGCCCCATTTTTTTAAAATTTTTTTTTCAACGTTTTTGGAAATGCTTTTAGTTAAATATTGTTTAAATGAAAAAGGCAAAAAGTTATATACATGTGTATATGCATGTGCACAAATATGCATATGTTAACAGTAGTTACTGGGTGAAAAGATCCTGAATCTTTTCATTCTCTTAAGCACGATTACTGTGTTCTCTCATTTTTTTACAACAAAACATTTTAATGTCATTTGATTAATGAAAGTAAAACGAGGGCATCATGGTACAATAACATCTCCCATTAGCAGAATTGCATCAATAAACACATTTGCACAATTTGGTTCTGGAATCAACAAGTAACCTTTAGATGACAGAGGTCAGGATCCCGAGGACCAGGATCCCTTGGTCAGGACCAAAGATAGACAAGGTGTGAGCATTCCTGAAGCCCAAGGTGAGGGCCCATATCGAGTGGCCTTGGACCACAGAGCCATTGTGAGGTGACTGGCAGTCCTGGTGTGAAGAAGAGAGAATTGGGAACCGAGGCCATCAGAGGAAGGACAGCTCTAGAAGGAGTTTTTGTGGCGGTGGCGGTTGTGGTTTGGTTTGATTTGTGTTTTTTCACTGAGTGACGTTTGTGTAACATTACACAACATTGTGGAGGTTTAAGATGCCCAACATATTGAGTTAATATATTTGTATTGCAATGGGATTGCAATGGTATTGTTAGCTAATACCTCTATCACTTTACATAATTATCATTTCTTCCAGTGCTGGGAAACACTTAAAATCTGGCCTCTTAGGGGCGCCTGGGTGGCGCAGTCGGTTAAGCGTCCGACTTCAGCCAGGTCACGATCTCGCGGTCCATGAGTTCGAGCCCCGCGTCAGGCTCTGGGCTGATGGCTCGGAGCCTGGAGCCTGTTTCCGATTCTGTGTCTCCCTCTCTCTCTGCCCCTCCCCCGTTCATGCTCTGTCTCTCTCTGTCCCAAAAATAAATAAAAAACGTTGAAAAAAAATTAAAAAAAAATCTGGCCTCTTAAAGCAAGTTTAACATTTACAGTACAGGTCTGTTGAAGGGTTTTTCAAGTATTCAATGAGGCTTGCCTTAGCGAGCCTCAAATATCACCCTGTCTGAGCAACATGAAAGGAATCCAGGCTTAGTTTTCTAACCCTCATGTGGAGCTTCATCTGACCCGTGAATTGCCTTACCTGAGATTAGATTTCTCATTCAAGGTATTCTACAATCACTAAATAAATGGCCTGTTTTCTTCTCTTTTTCATCTGATATTTTCCAAGAGCAAAAGCTAAGCTACAAACTTGATTTTTGACTTGAGAAAATGCAAAGAACTCCGTTCTTTAGAAAGTTAGCTTGCTTGGCAGACACATATACCTAAGCTCTGGCAAACCTACTTAAACCTGCTATTTGGAGATTCATAAAACTTGAATAAGTCAAATTTGTTCTGTGGGTGTTTTATCCCTCAATCAACTTTCAAGATTGTTTTATTTCTTCTCCTCTTTTAATCTGTTCCAGGGGTTGGGAAGAAATAAGATCCCTTAAGTATACTATTTAGGTCTTTCCCTTCTCTTTTCTAAGAAGCTCATAAATCAAAATAGAAACAAACAATTTCTGGATTTTTCCACACTCATCTCGTCTCGGCAAAATTTATAGAGTACATAACAGCATACATAGCTCACTCTCCCAGATACAATAAGAGAAGTAGTAGAATTATCCCCTTCTGCAATGCACCCAAAGAGAGAAACAAAAACACGTGTTTCAGGGCTCCTGGGTGGCTCAGTCAGTTAAGCGTCCAACTTTGGCTCAGGTCATGATCTACAGTTCGTGAGTTCGAGCCCTGCATCAGGCTCCATGCTAACAGTTGAGAGCCTGGAGCCTGCTTCAGACTGTGTCTCCCTCTCTCTCTGCCCCTCCCCTGCTTGTGCTCTGTCTCTCTGTCTCTCTCAAAAATAAATAAACATTAAAAAAAAATTTTTTAATGGAAAAAAAAAACCACGTGTTCCACAGCTGTATGCCACAGAAGCCTCTAAAACGCTATCAAATGAATTGTACCCTGTGTATGGGTTCATATATTCTCAGTCTAAGACTGTGGAGATTCCTTAACAGAGGACAAGGAGGAGCCCAGGACAAAATCAAGCTTTTGAATGGCATAGGTAATCTGAAAAGGTTTCTGCAAAGATTCTCCTACAAAAAATAAGCAGAGAATGAAAAATAAAAGTCAACATAACAACAAAAAAAAAACCCAGAATATACCTGGTGCCAAGCACAGATTGTATCATATGAAAAGTAATGTGACAGGAATGGCATGAGTGTTATCATGTCACTTGGGCTGGGAGGTTTAGCTCTTGCTTCATTGAGCTCTAGCTCAATGTATGGTGAAATGCATGGCTCTAACAAGCATATAGCTCAATAGAATTTTCCATGTGTATACACGCATGCAACCAACACCCAGATCAAGATCTAGAACATTCCAGCACTCCAGAAGTCTCCCTCTTATTTCTTCCCAGTCAACGTGCACCTCCACTCCCAAAGTTGGTCACTCTTCTGCCTTCTGTCAGGCAAGGGAGTTTGGTGAAGAAAATACCCTCTAGTGTGTCAAGAAAGAGGGAGAAAGCTTAATTCCAAAAAGGTCTGAAAGAGATTGTAACAAGATGCCAGCTCCAGGGTAGTATTAGTGAAAATCTTTGCACATTCTCTTCCTGCTGCCTGCTCCTTCCATATCAATGCTGGCTATTTCCCTCTCCTTCCAGAGCCAGCTGGGAGGGCCTCTCTAGAAGCCTTTCTATCCCTTCTGGGGCATGTAACTGAACCTACTATGTGCTCCATAGCTCCCTGTGTTGAGCTTTATCAGAACCATGATCACGCCATTTGTTTGTAATTGTTTGGCTAGCTGGCTTCAAATCTGTTTCTTAAGACCTGCAATCCTACTTTACATTTGTACCCCCAACTCTTAGCAGTCACGTGTAAACTAACACATTTGTTCAAAATATTTGCTTTCAGAACTGAAGTCATTGAAGGGCCATCAAGCTAGTGATTAAAAGACTTGGTCCTTGTTCTTCTTCCACTGCTACTGGAAGACTTCAGAAAGAAAGTACACATGCCTTTTCTGTTTCTGTGTTTTACTACTCCAGTTTTCTACAAATTAAATTTTACAATAATGCTCACTGATGTACTTCCAGGGCTCAGACTACTTCTGGCACTTAATAAGCCCTTAATAGATATTTGCTGAATGAATGAATGAATGAATGATGAATGAATGAATGAATGAATGAATAGAGCAAAAGAATGAATAGATGGAAACCTCTCTTTTCATAGGTACTATGAGATCATGCCTCCTTGGTCTCTCAGCTCTGGTTTACTTAAGCTGCAGTGGGATATAAATATCCAGATAGTTACACAATATATCAAACATAAAATCAAATGGAACAGGAAGTCTATGTGTTACTTATTTTGAAAAGAAGACATGAGTGTTTTCTTATATCACTCATTGTATCCCTCCATTTTCTAGACTCCCAGATATTATGAGGCAGCAACACTGGATAATTCTCACAGGGCCAAGTCAGGCATCCATAACTGCTTTCAGTTTGGGGAAGAATTTGGACTAACAGAAATATTCACTTATTGTTTAACTCCCTGATTTAGTTCTCTCTCTCTCTCTCTCTCCACACCCCTCCCCCAATTCCCTGTCATATCTTTCCATTCTTCGAAAGGTTTATTACCATTTTCCAACTCGTTTCTGTAAATTTTCTAAGCACAAAGCTAGTTTCTCCCCCATGATGGTGGCCAGTTCAGTGTGTATTAGTCTGACCCTGTATCTCCTCCCATCCTGTCCCCATCTTGCCACACCATACTTAGGCTCTGATCCAAGCATCTCAGGAATGTTGACTCCTAAATCCTTAACTGTAAGATCCATCAACATCTTCGGTTTCATTGATATCTGCCCTCCTGATTCTCAGTGCAGCTTTTCCTCACACACCCATAGTCCCCAGAATTCTGAGTCGGGAAACAGATTCAGAGGTCTCTAGTTACATCTGCTGATTTATAAAATTGTTCTTCCCTTCTCCACCTCCATGGCACTGGCCCTGTTCTCAAGATTCATACAGTGGCTCTGTCTCCATTCTTGCTTGCCTCCAGTTTGTCCTCCACCTTGCTGCTAGAGTGACCCCAAATCTGACTTCTGGTCAAGATGAAACAATATTCACACTCTGATGCATCAGTTCTACTCTGAATACAGAGCAATAACATATGTAAAATGTATTTTATATCCTAAAAGAATATAAAAAAGATTGGGTAAAAGAGAGGGGATGCCTAGGGCACCTGGGTGGCGCAGACAATTAAGCATCTGACTCTTGATTTCGGCTCATGTCATGATCTCATGGTTCATGAGTTTGAGCCCTGCCTCAGGCTCTGCACTGACAGTGTGGAGCCTGCCTGGGATTCTCTCTCTCCCTCTCTCTCTGCCCCTCTCCTGCTCAATCTCTCTCTCTCTCTCCACACGCACCCTCTCTCTCAAAATAAATAAACTTTAAAAAATGTATATTAAAAACAAAGAGAGGGGGATGTCCCTGTGGTAGGGGCTGTGGAAGAACACAGGGACCCAATGCAGTAGCTGACAAGAAATTATCGAAGTTGCTAGAGCAATGAAAAAGAATTTCATAAGAACGTAACAGACAGAGGTATGAAGGCTGAGATCCATGTATGTCAAGCTCATGTCTCCTGACAGTCATACATTTATTATGAAAAAAGACTGTACCCCAACATCAGAACAATAAGAGCCATGTTGGGTGACCCAGTTCAGTTGTAGAAAATGAAGCCATCAAAGTTGGTTTTAGAATGTTCCCTTCGCATGTGTTATTAAATGTATTTATTTCACCTACAAGGTTTGCCAGACTAACAGCTCCATTGAGAATGCCAAATTCCCAATTGCACCTGAAAATTACACTGAAACTGCAAATGGCCATGAACTTCCTAGGTTGTTAAATAAAATACAACCTAATAAACTGTTAATTTTTTTAGCATTCAATTCTCACAGTTAAAAATTTCTTTACATTTGCTATTGCCTGTTACGGATAAGAACTATAAAGTGTGTTGAATAGCAGGTTACTGTCAGAGTTGAAATTCATTCTCTGCATAAGCCAATTAAAGGCATTTTCACAAACTCTAGAACACATAAGTATGTCAGTTTGTAGGTGGTTATACCTTATCTTTTCAATGAGACTTTCAAATTACTTTAGTAACCATAAAGTAAATGCCAAGAATTTTTAAAATTTTTTTTAATGTTTATATATTTTTGAGAGAGAGAGAGAGAGAGAGACAGAGCATGAGCAGGGGAGAGGGAGACACAGAATCGGAAGCAGGCTCCAGGCTCTGGGCTGTCAGCACAGAGCCCAAAGCGGGGCTCAAACTCACGAACTGTGAGATCATGACCTGAGCCAAGGTCAGACACTCAACCGACTGAGCCACCCAGGTGCCCCTGTAAATGCCAAGAATTAAGTTTAAATATGTAAGTACATGTAAACACAGGAACTACATATTGATGTGCTTTTGGTATTTTTTTAAAACAGTTGTGAATCTGTTATAGTTATGACTAGCACTTCTCAAGTTATGCAAATAGTTAAGAATAAACATGTCTTAACTTAGTCAAAACACTGATCCCTGTGACACTCAGATACCCGAGAATCTCCTTCCTAAGCTCCATTTGATGAAAATAAAAAGGCCCGGTCAGGTTCACAAACATGGTAAGAAAGCTATTTTTTCTTTTCAAAATTTTTCTCAATATCTTAAGGAGCAGGGAAAGTAAGGATAAATAATATTGGGAAAAAAGAAATAAAATTGTCATTATTTACCAATAGTATGATTATGTATATAGAAAATTCAAAATAATATGTAGAAAATTATTATAATTAAATACAAGGTTAGGAGATTGAAAGGCTAATCACAATTGTTGAAGCTGAGTAATGGACACATGGAGGTTTTTGACACGATTCTATTTTTTTGTATGTTTAAAAATTTCCATAATAAATTTTTGAAAAAAAAAGAAGTGAATTTCCTGGATAAAGGTTAATTACAATAATCATTTGAATCTACATACACTAGAGACACAAAAATAAAATTTTTTAAAATATCATTTATAATAATACCAAAATATATCAAATACCTAAAAATAAATATAAGAGGGGGTGCCTGGGTCGCTCAGTCCATTAAGTGTCCCATTCTTGGTTTCGGCTCAGGTCGTGATCTCACGGTTCTTAAGATCAAGTCCGCGTCAGGCTCTGCACTGACAGCACAAAGCCTGCTTGGGATTCTCTCTCTCCCTCTCTCTCTCTGCCCTTCCCCACTTGTGCTCTTTCTCTCTCTCTGTCTCTGTCTCTCTCTCTCTCTCAAAATAAATAAATAAATTTTAAAAAAAGAAGTAAATATAAGAGACTAAAAAATCTCTAAGCAGAAAACTATAAAATAATATTGAAAAGAATTTTAAAGATCTAAATGCCCATAGGATAATTCTTGATCAACTCAATAGTCAATATCATAAAGATATCAAGTCTCCCTAAAATTATCTATAGACCCAATGTAATTTCAATCTCCGAACAGTTTGGTGGATGTGCGTGTAACTTGACAAGCTGATTTTAAAAGTATATTTAAATTTTGGGGTGCCTGGGTGGCTCAGTCGGTTAAGTGTCCAGCTTCAGCTGGGGTCATGATCTCGCAGTTTGTGGGTTCAAGCCCTATGTTGGGGCTCTGTGCTGACAGCTCAGAGCCTGGAGCCTGCTTCAGATTCTGTGTCTTTTTCTCTATCTGCCCCTCTCCTGCTTGTGTTCTGTTTCTCTCTCTCTTTCAAAAATAAATACACATAAAAAAATTAAAGAGAAAAAGTATTATTAAATTTCTATTTGAAAATGCAAAAGGCCAAGAATAACTGAGATAAAGAGGAAATATCATTGGATATCAATGATTATTATAAAGCTATAAAATTAAGATGATATACTGGTAGTACAAAGGGTGGACAAATAGAACAACTGAAGAAAATAGAGAGCTCAGAAACAGATTGCTGCATGTATAAACACTGATCTATAATAAAGGTGCCACAGCAGAGCAGTGGAAAAAGAAGTCTTTTAATGAATGTTACTGGCATAACTGAATATCCACAGAGAGAAAAATTATCTCTACATGATGTTGTAGACAAAATCTATTCCAAATGGTTTGTAGATATTTATGTGAATGGCTGACAACAAGAACAACAACAACAACAACAATAATAATAATAGGCATAGGATATTTTGTGATGTTAGGGAAGGAAAAGATTTCTTAAACAGGTCAATAAAGAAAAGGATGATGAATTAAACTATATTAAAATTAAGAAGTTCTGTTGATTGAAGAGGGAAAAAGCACTGTCAAGAGTGTTTAAAGGTAAGCCACAGTGTAGAAGAAAATATTTTCAACAATTTAATCAAATAAAAGTTTATATCCGAAATATATATAAACTCATAAAAATCAATTAGGGAAACATACAAACAATCCAATGAAAAAGACGTAGGACATTTGAACAGGTATTCTTAAAAAAGAATATCCAAAGAATCAATAGATTTATATAAAGGTGCCAACCTCACAATGAGGTATCACTTTGGTACAGTTATCAAAATGCTTAAAGCTAAAAACAACTAATACCAAGTGTTAGCAAGGATATGGAGCAATAAGAATTTTCATACACCGAAATAATATCTAGACAAGTCACAATTCATTGAAAGATGATATTGTGGAAATTACTTTTAATGCATCATGGACAAGAAACAGAAACAAAAACCTTCAGGGGTGCCTGGGTGGTTCAGTCGGTTAAGCATCCGACTTCAGCTCAGGTCATGATCTCGCAGTTTGTGAGTTCGAGCCCTGCATTGGGCTCTGTGCTGACAGCTCAGAACCTGTGCCTGCTTCGGATTCTGTGTCTCCCCCTCTCTCTGCCCCCCCCCACACTCATGCTCCGTCTCTCTCTGTCCTTCAATAATAAATAAATGTTTTAAAAAATTTTAAAAGAAAAAAGAAACAAAAACCTTCAAAAAGTCATAGAGGATAGAATGAGAGTCTTAAACATATATCTAACTTCAGAAAAATATGTTAGAAACACAATACTTAAAGGGATACGGTCAAGAATTTTCCAAAATTGAAGGAATACCTGGGTCCCAACATAAATAAAATAACTCCATGCCTCATCACATGAGAGAAAGCTGAAGAATATCAAGGATAAGGATAAAATCGTAAAAGTTACCAGAGGAAAAAACCAACCTACCAACCAAAGAACAACAATTAGACAATATATTTCCCCTTCAGCAAAACCATATGCCAGAATACAATGGCTTTCTTAAATTTTAAGGAGGAAATCAGTAAGCCTGCAGTTTTATACCCACCTAAACTGTCATAACCAGATCTCTTCAGACATCAGAGACTAAAAGAGTTTAACACTCACAGATTCTCACAAAAAGATAATTATTGAAGTATATACACATCTTCTATGAAAATCAGTCTCCTTTGGACCTTCATTCCCCATTTCCTTTTCCATTATTCCTGAAACACCTTGTTTATCAAGCAAATAATTCTGTCTCCAAAACCCTTGATATATTTACCTTGTTTTTCTTTTCCTGAATTCCTCTGGATAATAATCGGTCTTGTATGGATACATATTGCTTGTGTCTCTGCTCCTGTGTCCAGAGTACTGGATATTGTCAAAAAAAATAGTAATAATAATGAAAAAAATGAAATATGCTAATTAATCCATGTACGTTACACACAACTGGGGTTTTCAGTCTCCTTAACATTTCATACATGTACACCAAGCATCTCCACTGTACATTCCTTATATTACTTATTCCAAACTTCTTGTTCTCTCCTCAAGTCCTTCATTTTTATTCTCTTTGCTGTGAGCAAAATTGCTTCTCAGGGTAGAACAAAAAACAAATAAAGAAAAAAGACATTAAACACCTCAACTTATCTATTTCTATGAGGCCTAAATCAAAAGGAATACAATTGAAGGTGCATCTTTCTGTTATTGAAGCTACTAACACTGTTTAATTCCCTAGTAGAGAAGTGTTTATGATTTCATGTGTGCTCTATGCCACTATCATCACATATATAACTCTAGTGATAATACTGCACTTTTATCTAGAAACAAAGAACTCCCACAAATATTCTCACTCTTGGTAGTTTAGGTTTATAATCTCTAATCATCATACAAGGAGTGATTTGCCTAAAATCACATGGTTATTTACATGCAGTACTGAGAGTGGAATCTGTGACTTCCATTTCCAAATCCAGTCCTTTGTTCGGTGCTGCCGCTATATGCCAAAATATGCTAGTATTTTACCCAAATCTTTAAGGACAAAATAACCCTGCAGGTAGTGTATGTAGTTTCCTATTAAAAAAAAAAAAAGAAGGTCGTATTAGGGAAAATGTTACATTACTATACTAACCATTTCCCTTAGTAAAAATACCGGTTTGATGCGACGATACCAGTGAAGAGGTATTTATCAGCTGAACTGCATGTTTGTCTATGTACCCCTTTCACCCCAGTAAAACCCTTCCTCCTATTCGATATTTCTTGTGATCTTTGATGCCTACAGCTATGCTTGCTCATTTACAAGACAGCATCAATAGGTCTACTAGTGAAATGAAGAAACTCTTTGCTCCCAAGTTGTTGGTCTGCGTCTATTGTGATAAACAACTGGAAAATTAGAGTAACAAAATACTGAGTTATGAGAATCAGGACTGCACCAAAAGAAAAGAATGTGGCTTTGCCACCATGAAGACCTGGTTACAGATCCTAGATAGGAAATTACTAGCTACATGTCCTTATGCCATAATCATAAGTATATAACCATTTCACAATTATATTCAACATGACAGGCATGGGCTAAACACTTCACCAAAATCTATCAGGAAGTCAAAATACAGCTGGAATCAACATGCTGATTGTTGCAGTATGTCTGACACTGGCATTTAAGTGTCCCGGACTTCTTAGGTATAAATCAGTACTAATGTTAGCATCATTTGGTGGAAACTGAGGCTTAGGGAGGTTATGTTGCCAATCAGAATGTCCAGAATCCAGATTCACAGGTGAGAAGTTTGCCCCAACCGCCGTGGTCTTCACCAAGAGTCTGAAGACATGTGGTGCAGGTGCCAGACCTGATCCACAGCACGTTTCATTATGCCCGAACAATGCTTTTAAAATGAAAACATCTCACTGAAAATCTGGATTTCTGGTTTCTGAACAACTGGAAACGCGTGCAACAGTGAGGTGATATTTGAGCCCCCAGTTAGCTGGGGCTGAGTGTCAGCTGCCACTTTGGCCAAACACGTGCTCACGGGTCCCCACCACTCCACAGTGTACACCCACCCACTTCGTATACCGACGTCACCTACCAGACTCCTGCAGGCATCAGTGGTCAGAGCCCCGTACATTCCCTCCAAGCAAGGAGTGGTGTCTGAGTCTTATTTCACAATCTGATCAAGTGGGAACGTCGAGGACTACGGCACACTGCTAGGAGAGATAAGTTCAACAATGTACATTGATGCATCAGATAATGCTAGCCATTTAATAAGTAGTAACAATTACTGTCTTTTTTATTAATAAAAGCATGAAAATAAGTCAATTTTTCAACCAAAGAATCAACAGTAGCATCTTGCAGAGACTATTATTTATACCAACAGCAGCCAATTAATTTAAGTTGAAAATATTCTGATCTTTGAAACGTTTTCTAAGCCAGCTTGTTTTGAAATAAACAAAACAAACCAAAAATGAGCCAACAAAAAATCCACACATTTATTGGGTATGTTCTATGTGCAAAGCACCCTGTGACATGGCCAGTATCCTCAAAGTTTTTGATCTAGGAAGTAGAAATAGATCAGCAGCTCATCCTAGACAACAGACTATGGACGTGCAAAAAGTACCTCGTATTTATGTACATACTTACATATTTATTTAGACCTCATCTTTTGCCACCAAGTATGTCCATAAAGACTATCAGGTGAAAATTAACAGGTAATCAGAGCCAAGAGGATTTAAGAGAGGTCAAGCTGAAAGTGAGTAGAGATCGATACGACCTACAGAGAAGGTGGGCAATTTTGGTTCAGGAAGTGCTCATAGCCAAAACTGAAAGAAAGACACTGTCCATTCCAGGACTCAGAGAGCCCAGAAGATTACAAACTCACCAGTGGCTCAAGAGCAAGCCCAACTTTCTTGATACTAAGATCTGAGAGAAAAATATTCTTGCAATCAGGCTTTTGGTAAGGACTTGCTGTTGGAGAGTTTGCCTTGATGGTTTCTGGAAGAACTCTGCATTGCCGTGTCAGGGATCGGCACACTTTTTCTGCAAAGGACGAAGCAGTGAGTAGTTTAGTCTCTGTGGGTTATCCAGCCTCTCTGCAACCACTCAACTCTGTGTTTATAATGTGAAAGCAGTCACGGGCAATATGTAAGCACATGGCCTGGCTGTGTTCCAATAAACCTTTACGTGTGAAAAGAAACAACAGAACGGGCTCACTCATAGGCTATAGTTTACCAGCCTGTGCTCTGTGTTTTCAACTAAAAGCAGAGTTATCAACAGCAAAAATTTTTTTTTTCACAGTCATCTCAGTGAAAAATAAAAGTTATTTTTTCCAACTGTTGATTATTTCATGGAGCTGATCACCTATGCCTCACGGCTTGGAGCAGGATGTAATTAGTATGTCAAAAATCCTATACACATTAAACAGTGGTACTTGTTGCATTCTGCAGATATGCTAGCTGTTACTTACAACCTTACAAGAAGGAGTGACTGAGATTGGGTTGCTCATGGCTCAAGTGGCCATGCAGAGTGGAACGGGGCAGGGCCTATGCCTGCTGCCACTCAGGGAGTCTGGAGGCCCCCAGAGCTCACGGCAAGTGTGATAACATAATGCACCTTCCAAAGAGACCTACAGAGATCATTAATATGTGTCCTCGTGTGGCAGAGGGTCACTGGAAGCGGGGTTCACGATTTTCCCCAAAACTTCTGGGGAAGTCAGAGACCTCGAACAATGAAGATTTTGTTGTGTTGTTTTTTCATCAAACTAAAAGTGACTAAAAATGCCCCTCATATGTATACCGATTCCTCCTTCTGAAGAGTCAAGAGTAATTTCAGAAAGCCATACTAGTGAGTCTCAATCCAAAAGGCTCATGTTCTCTGGTCTCTTCACCAAAAAGAAATTCAAAAAGTGCTATATGTGAAAGTGATCATTCCAGTGCCAGGCACTTAGTACTCACTCAGAAAATCTACTGAATGTGAATCTGTATCTTCACAGAGAGGCAAAATTAATTTCCGCTAAACAAAATTACTGACACACGCAGAGAATGAAGTAATTAATCGAGTTTGGAGATGTCACGGAAGGCTTCGCGGAGGTTTCACTTGAACGCCGTCTTCCTGGAATTAAACACGCACCAAATGGGCAGACAGCAAGGGAGTTAGCAAGGGGCACAGGACGCTACTGGTGGAAGAAACAGCGTGGGCAAAGGCATGTGGCATAGGGAAAATGGAAGCTTCTAGAATGGAAAGCACTTTTGTTTTGGTGTGAAGAAGCCACGAGAGACGAACTAGAGAGGCAAGCGGGACACCATTCAGTTAAAAGGAATGTTGAGGCAGAAGACCAACAGTGGGGGCCTCCATCCAAGAGCTAAGATTCTGCGGTAGACTCATCTGAGGAAATGATTCAGTGATCGAGGTGCCTGCTCTTGCTTGGGGCCCCGACCAGAGAAATAGAACGGATGGGCAGCAGGAGTACCCACAAGACCAGTGGCGTAGCTCTGAGAAGAATACATTTTCTAAATCACATGAAAGGAGGCCCTGCAAAGCAAAGAGGGAGACGAGTCGGTGTTCTTCTGGCACCAAAGATCTGAACACAGCATCTTTCAAGAAGCCATTCAGGTGAAGGTCCTCAGGCTCCCTGTCCTCTTGAACCTTCACCAGGTGTGGGAATGAATTGCAGTAAACTGTACTTTTCTTTCCTGGAATAAAAAAGTGGTGGGTGGGGGTGGGGGAAATGAAGGGAAAAAAAAGTCTCCCTTTGTTTTCTTCACTTCCCCACTGGGCCCTCCATTCATTAGGCATCGGTTCCACTTGCTGGTGCTTCCCTGAAGCGGCTACCGTGGCTTTTGCCGCTGGCCTCTGCTACAACACAAGGAGCCTGCAGCCCCACTCTGTACTGGCTTTTATAGAAAGGCCTTCTCGCCTTCAGAAAACACACCGTTGCCTGATCCAAATGAGAAGAAGCTGCCTTTTAAATAATGCTAAGACTTCCAGACAATAATCACTCTAGCACTTGGAAGCAATGCTTGTGTTTCGTTGTGATCTCTTCCTAGGTTCCTAGACCTCAAACTCCACAGGGAATGTCACAAATTCACATGTTATCTCTGAAAAATAGATTCAGCACTTGCAGCTCTGAATTACCTAAAAAGGGGTGTAGGGAGAAAAAAAAAAAAAAAAGAAAAACAACATATTCATGTAGCCAGACAGCTCCCTGTCAGTGACACGTACAGGGAAGCTTAAATTGTAAGTTCCTCTAGAAAAAGGGTGAATGTTTTATATTAACAACTTGCCTTCCAGATCTTTTTTTTGTTTGTTTTTTTGTTTTCCCTTTTGGCAGAGAGCTGTAGGCTAATCTTTACCTATTCCTTTTTCTACCATAGAATTTGTCAACTGGCAAAGTAGCACATAAAGAAGAAACATACATGTACAGTAAGGTGTCTTAGACAGTGTGGCACAATGAGACGAGTCAAGAGACGGAGATGGGTTGGAAGACTGCCACTCACTGGCAGGGTGACCTGAATGTGTACTTCAGAATCCCCGAGGCTCAATTTCTTATAGTCATCAATAGCTCCTAAGTTTGGGGAGACTGAATTAGACAACGTGTCGATACAGGTCCTCCGAGAAGCAGGCGTCAGGGAAGTTCATCAGGGGACACATCTGTGAGGTAAAGTGAGGCAAGAACAGGTGGAGGCTGGGAGAAGCGTCAGACCCAATGGCAGTTGGGCCCCTGTCAAGGAGAGGGTGGAAAGGACAGGTGAGTGGAAGAGTTTCGATGGTAGTTCTAAGAAAGTGCAGCAAAGCCTATGGGGAGAACTCTCTATCTCCCAGCAACAGAGCTGCCTTGGCCGCCCTTCCGTGCCTAGTTGTTGGCTAGGGGCAGCCCTTGAGAAGTGTGGCCTTGTGATGCTGTAATTTATAAAAAGAAATATATATTTGCTCTTTGTCCCTGTTTCTGGCACAAAACTCCTAAAACCCTTGGAATTTCCTAAGCGATTCAGTAAAGGTGTCTTTTGTTACGTTAATGGAGAGGCTTTTGGAATGTCCCTGGGTCACCTAAGGTTGGGGGCAGGGTCCCAACCAACCCCTTGATTAGAAGTTTGGAACTTTCAGTCCCACACCCCCCAGGGAAGAGAAGGTGACTGGAGATTGAGATCAATCATCAATGGCCAATGATCTCATCAATTATGCCTATGAAATGAAACTCCATTAAAACTCCAAAAGGACAGGGTTCAGACAGCTCCTGGGTTGATAAACACTTGGAGACTTGGGGAGAGTGTCCTTCACCGGAGTGTCCTTCAACCATACGTGGCCCTTGCATTTCTTCCATTTGTCTGCTCCTGAGTTATTTCCGTTTATAATAAACCAATGACCTAGTAAGTAAAATGTTTCTCTGAGTTCTGTGAGCCCCTCTAACAAATTAATCAAACCCAAAGAGGCAGTCATTGGAACCTCTGATTATAGCCCGTTGGTCAGAAGCGCAGGTAACAACCTGGGCTTATGACTAGTGTCTATAGTGGGAGCTGTGGGGACACTCTTGCCGGACAGAGTCCTTAACCTGTGGGATCTGACACCATCTCCACGTCAGAATTTAGTTGAATTGTAGGATGCCCAGCTGGTGTCTAAGAATTGCTTGGTGATGTGGAGAAACCCTCCCCCACGCATACATTGGAATTAGTGACCAGACCCTCTCGGCCTCTATACAAAACTAGTGACAGATTTCAGACCACAGCAGCTGGGGCCAGACAGTTACACTCCCTGGGAAAGGCGATCAGAGAGATGCACCCTCAACGGCCACCACCAACTGCATACAAAAGCATTTTGCACAGTAACTGGCATACAGAAGACAATCAACAAATACATTTTTCCCCTTAGATGTCAGACATTGTGTTCATAAGCTGAATGAAGGGTATAGTTTTCCCCAGTTCCAATCAAATTTGAGACGTAAGTTGACCTTCACTCGCCAGAATGCAATACACAAACTGGTAACCTCTCATTCAAATTTGGAAAAGGGATGCTTCCATCAGAGACACGGAGGAGAGAGGAGCGTGATGGCTCGCTTAGCACTCTTCCAGTTCTCATCCCCACTTGGCATTAAGAGCAGAGTTCTTGGGATAATAATGCCAGGCCCAGGTTCATAGGTCAGGGGACAAAATGCTTACAGCCAGTTTACACAAGCTTGCAACACGACCAGCAAGCTTTTAAGCGATAAATTCCTGCTCTTGCAGTTTCCACATGTTGCTAAAACATGTCATGCCCTGACACCAGTAAAATCATCTGCTGCTTCGGGTCCTCAACCTCTCAGCTACTATAGCTTCCAACACAGGAGACCTCAAACTTCGGCCTCTCCTTCTTACTGATGAAAGTTTTCCTGTGAAAATAGGAGGCTACACTTTGTGCCCACATAGTGTTCTACTAATAAAACGCCTTCGTATAGGAAGGTACAGGTAATGTGTATCTGCACACAGACTTGGTTTCAGGTATCCAGGAGTCCCATGCTAGGCTCTGTCTAGCTTTTGACCTTGGGGACATAATTAACCTCTGTGAGTCTCAATTTCTTCATATACAAACTTGAAATAATACTTTCTTATCTTGAAAATCTGTCACAAAGTTCAGAGACAATACACGCAAACCATATAGTTCAGTGTCAAAAACATAATAGGTGCTCAATAAATTATAAGTAATAATATCTTTCCTAGCCTGTAAATCATAGGAAAATATACAGGAAAAGTGTTCGTATATGCACTATACAATGCCATGTAAGTTATTTAAAAATGCAACAGTAAACTTCTTTAATAATTAACACCATTCTAGTTGCTTAGTAAGTATATGATTATGGGTTGATAGCTTAAAAGAGTGAACATAAAATTTTAAATAATGATAAATAAACCTCATAACACTGGAAGTAGGGTTTTTCTCTCTTTTGACTCACCCCCATGGCACACACTTACTGAATTCCACATGTAAAATCAGAAGGTAAATGCTACCAAGTATTTGCTACCATTTGCTTCATAGCATCTTCCAGATCAAAGTACTGCTAATCCTTACACACCAGGAGCAGAGCATCAGCGTTAGATATTTTTCCTACATCTTCTTTAGTATTTTCTTAGTTTATTTCATACTTTGATTTCGCATGCCTCAGTCCAAGTATACACTCCTTTTCAACCAAATTGACTTATTCCTTCCCCTAGGAAACAGGGCCTTCTCTGAAATGTATGGATCCTCTCCTGCCAAGAAGTGAAAAGTCTTCCTATCTTAATCAGGTCAAGGCCCCTCCTTGCTAGGCCCAGAGGTTACTCAGCAGTAGCTGGTACAGAGAATGATTCCCGCTCTGCAACTGTCTGTTACCATGGAGACATGCTAATTAGTGAATGATGAGAAAGCAGAGGAGTTCAGGGTCTATAAAACCATGAGAAAGAAAGGGAAATGAATGGAAAAATATGGATGAAGAGAAATTAGGGTATTTTATGGGGCAAACTGTAAGTAAAGGAGTCCTGGAATGATAGGATCAGAATAAAGAAGAAGAGGGTTATGAGGAGAGAATATCAATGACAGAGATTCATAGGTTGTAAGTTTGGAGAAATGAGGGGTAGAGACTGTAGCTTAAGAAAAGAAATAGAAAACTGCCACCGTGCCAGGTACAAGTCATAAGATCATAGCATGTTAAAAGACCTGAATTTTACAGGTGTTGAATGACAGGATCATTTTTTTCTGAAGGGAAGGAAATGTGACATTCAGGGCCATCAAAATAGATTGCAAATCTCTGCAGACATTTCTCTGCTATAACTCGAATTCACATTTGCCGATTCAACATACTTCCAACAGGGTGGTGCGTCAATGTGCCAGTGCATGGGATTTCTGTCCAATTCTCTGAGCCAAAGGTGCCCTTGGACTTCTATATCCAGACCTCCAAGGAAGAACAGCATAGAAAAAGAATTTAGCTGAGGGTTTCAGAAACTGTTTTTTAAAAAGATAATACAGAGATAAAACGACAATACTGAAGGGCATATGAGTACTCATACATCTTGGGCATTTTGAAAACTTGACTATGTGATAATATCTATCTTCTACGGAGATAATTTCAGATTATATTAACATAAATATTTTCTATTTTGTTCATTTTACTATACATTATTTAATACACATTATTGCCATACTACATTTGATCTGTTAATACATTTTAAAAGAGACATTTTATGCAAATGCAAAGATATTGTTGAAATTCCAATAAACAGAATAAACAATCTACCCATGAAGGCCAAGGTGTTATGACCAGAATTAGCCCAAATGTGAAGGAAGAGAATGAACCCATTGTGTTAACCAGAGAAAAGTCATGTAGTTCGTTAGGTGTGTCTCATGTGCAAAGTTAATCTCATATGCCCTTGTACATGAACAAATTCACAACATTTCAGACCTTGGAAATTTCCCCCTTGATATTGGAATTTATAGTAAGAAATATATATTTGGTCTTCATTGCCCTTTCTGGCACAGAGCTCCTAACACCCAGAATTTCCAAGTGAAGAAAACAACAAAAGTGTCCTTTGTTATGTTAAAGATGTAACTTTTGGACCTCACCTAAAACTGGGGGTTGCCAAAAGAACCAAGCATTTGATAAGAGGGTTGGAGCTTTCCATCGCCCTCCCCTGGCCCCCAGGGAGGAGAATGGGACTAGAGATTGAGATCGATCACCAATGGCCAATGCAGGTGCTGGGAGAGTTGTGAAATGGAAGAGGGCTTGGAAGCTCCACGTTCTTTCCCCACACCTTGCCCTTGCATTCCTTCCTTCCTTCCTTCCTTCCTTCCTTCCTTCCTTCCTTCCTTCCATTATGGAAACCATAACAGAAATTATGGTTTCATAATAAACCAGGAATCTGGTGAGTAAATGGGCTTCCTGAGTTCTGTGAACCACTGCAGCAAATGTATCATAGCCCAGGAGGGGGTTGTGGGAACCTCCAATCTGTAGCTGGTTGGTAGGTCAAAAGCACAAGTGACAACCTGAACTTGATACCTGCATCTGAAGTGGTGGTGGGGAGGAGGGGGCAGTCCTGTAGGACTGAACTCTTCACCTGTGGGATCTGATGCTGTCTCTAGATAGGTAGGGTTAGGAGTGAATTGAATTGTAGGATACCTAGCTGGTGTCCAAGTACTGCTTATTGGTGTGGGGAAACCTCCCATCACCACCCACACACAAGCACACACATACTCATCAGAATTAGTGACAAGAACCTATTACCCTCTACCTTGGATTTCTTCACCCTAAATTTTCTACAAGTACGGTCTATCCACATTGTCTTCCATTTTACAGATTTCCTCTCATCCTTCAAATCCAAATCAAATGCCATCTTCTCAGGAGAGGCCTGCCGAGACCTTCACAGGTAGTTAGCACTAAGTACCATTCTTATGGACCTGAAGTGCTTTGTACCTGCCTCTCTTACGGAGTTTCATTCTTGACATTATGTAATTCCTGACATTTTGGCTATTTGTTTCAATAACTCTATCTCAAGCTATAAATTCCTCAAGGATAGAGACCATATTTTATGCACCTTATATTCTCCAGTATTCCCAACACCAAGCACGGGGCTTAGAATATAGCAGATACTTGCTCAATATTTATTGAATAAGTATTTATAGTAAATTACAACCAATAACTAATTTGTATAGTGATTTAAATTCTACAAAAGGCTTTTGTGACACTAGTGTGTGAGCTCCTTAAATGTCCATGTGTCTTTGGCTCAGCTCTATCTTTAGGACATTAACTAAACAGGTCCTCAATTAAAATGTGTTAAATAGGGGTGCTTGGGTGGCTTAGTTGGTTAAGCGTCTGACTTTGGCTCAGGTCATGATCTCATGGCTGGTGGATCCGAGCCCCGCATTGGGCTCTGTGCTGACAGCTCAGAGCCTGGAGCCTGCTTCAGATTCTGTATCTCTCTGTCTCTCTCTCTCTCTCTCTCTCTCTCTGCCCCTTTCCCACTCACACTCTGTCTCTCCATCTCTTAAAAATAAACATTAATTTTAAAAAAAACGTGTTAAATAAGTCTCCAGATCCAGAATTATCCAAAGACCCTGACTTCCTTTCAAAATAAATAATTCCTCAGCAACATGATGCCTAAAAATGTCTTTCTTCTGTCAATAGAGATCAAATTCGGCCAATACATGTGTATTAAAAGTTAGCTTTTCCTAGGCAATAAATTTTCCCCTAGAGCTGACAAATGCCAGAAGTGAATGTTCTAGAAGCTACAAGAGGCTTCCCCCAAGCAACTCAGACTCAGACTCGTAATCCGTTGGATGGACACAGTCTGGAGTCAATCTCAGGTCCTAACGCCAGGTGGAGCCAGCATCAAGGTGAGGCCAGGTGGGGTGAAACTCACAAAGTAAGAACATTGGCCCTCTGAAGCCTGGTTACTTCCTTCTTTATTACTTTGCTTTCTCTAAAGTCTTTTAACTACACTGTTAAAAATCACCATGTCAGTGATACTGCATTTAAAATGTTTTTGAAAAGCACCACTTGAGGAGGGAGCATCATGAGCTCCAGGAAATCTACTGTCCTTCCTGCTTTACTCCTAGCCATTCTTCTGAGTTAGCCAGATTAAGGAAGTATTTGGATTTATAGGCATGACATACACAAATCCAAATCACTCTCTAGTCCCCAAATATCTGCCCCCCCCCCAATCCTGCAAGATAATCTAAACTCCCGTAATAGTAATCACTGTAAGTAAAGAATTTGATGGCTCACATTTTTTTTTTGAATCACATTCATTCTCCCCATCAGTACTGAAATCATTCTCCCCAACAATACTGAAAATGAAACACATAGGGCAGATGCATTGGGATGGGGCAAAGGAAAAGAGTGGCACACAGGGTTCTGGGAAGAAGGAAGGCCAAGTGGTAATGCCTCAGTAGAAGATTCTAAGCAACCAATAAACAGCTTGAGAATACTAAGCACTGAGGACCACAAGTTTCAGCCGATGAAGGGAAGGGAGTCAGAAAAGAAAGATGGAAAAAGCTCAGTACAAATTCATTCATCACACAGTTTTGACAACCATGGTGAAAATCAAAACTAGGTCATCTTGCTCTGGGCCATCACACACAAAAGCATGGCATGGCCTTTTCAACATTTGCTACTATGCCATACATCAGACCACCTGCTGTTACCAAAATATATGACATTTATAGATTTGTAAATGTGGTGTGTGTGTGTGTGTGTGTGTGTGTGTATACTTTTTTTAATGTGCCCAATCAGGTGATAAACCCAGGGATCCTCATAAATGAGATGTAAAAAGTCTTCTAATAGAATTTTAAGTGCAAAAGACCCATATACTTCTAAATTTCATTCCCATGCGTTAGGTTTTTTGGGTATAAATACACTCTCCCAAATAAGAGAACATAAGTAGATCAGGATAAACCCATTACCTGAAAGCCTAAACTCTATATTATCTTTATCCCAACAGTATCATCTCCACATATATCAGGCAGCACACTCAGTCTTTGGTTATGAAGGGACCAGTTTATGAAAATACCTCAGTGTTACATAACTATTACTTACAACCTCACACAAAATATTTTTTGCACACTTTCAAAAAATTCTACTTCTCAGATTAACAGAGCATTTATATTTAAGAGGTAGCATGTAGTTTTTCCAGATAAATTAAAGAAATATCATAAATATCATTTAGTCTCAATATTGCAAGTGGACTTTCTTGGTGAATATATTCTACACAGTCCTACATCTGGGCCTTCAGTTAGAACTGAATTCATAATCACAGAAATTATAAATTTAGAAAGTTTCTGACAATATAAGGGGCAAGGGAACAAGTGAACCCCCCAGTTAGTTAATCTGCCTTAAATCTGTCTACCATAAGCATTCAGAAACCCAAGTTCTTCCATCACCAAGAGAACCTCCACTTTTGCTCACGCTTGCAGACTCCCCACGGACAGGCTGGCCTTCTTTGCTGCTGCAATGGTACGGCTTCCTCCTCACCACCTTCAACGTCTTCAGTGGTTTCTGGCACTCTTCCAGCCCTTTTAATTCCTATATTGCGTTTGTGAATAACAGAAAGATTACACAGCAAAATTATGGAAATTCTGCCAACCCATCAATTCCTTCTGTCTTAGTCCATTGGATTGGTATAACAAAATACCGCAGATTGGGTCGCTTAGAAACAACAAAAATTTACTTCTTACAGTTCTGGAGGCTGGAGGTCCAAAGTCAAAGTGTCAGTATCGTCGAGTGAGAGCTTTCTTCTGAGTTGCACACTTTTTGCTGCGTCCTCATCTGACAGAAGGGGCTAGAAAGCCCTGTGAGGGCGACTCTTTTATAAGGTCACTTATCCTCTTCGTGAGGGCCCTCCACAACCTAATCACCCCCAAAACAGCCCACCTCCTAACACCATCACATTGGGCATTAGGAGTCCAACATGTGAACTTGGGGGAGACACAAACATTCAGATCATAGCACTTTCCAACACACCAAAGGCTATGATCCCCCCTCCGAGTGACCCTGTTGAGTGAAGAAGCAGAGAGAAACTAATACAGAGTTTCAGAATGCAAAAAAATACAAGCTGGAAAGTAAATGACTAAATATGAGCAGGGATCAAATGATCAGAAGCTCACAGTGAGTAATAAACTAGCAGTGAGTTAATAACGGGAGGCCCTAATGTTTACAAAACAATTCAAATATTAGAATGTACAAAGGCAATCACTTTCTCCATATGAATCAGTGCTAGTCAAGACCTTATCAAGACGCACTGCCCTCCATCAGGGCCCGAAATGGAGAATTTTGAGAAGATTCCGCCAAATATCGCCACCGAGAGGGTACAAGTGCTGGAGAAAGCTCTGGGGAGGTTTAATTATTGTCTTTGGGTGTGTGAGGCTCCCACACAGAGTACAGAGTCACGGAAGAATGGAATCGAAGCCATGTGTAAGGCCAAAAGCACTGGATTCATAAGGCAACAGCAGAAGGCATTGGATTCAGACATTTTCTGGCTTTGAGTGTTATTGAATAATTGATTCAAACAACAAGCTGGATTGAGGACTCGTTCTCAAAGATCTTCCAGAGCCAGTTTTTCATCTCTCTGCACCTAAGAAAGGAACGGGTAAGATGGAATCTCTGGTTCTCTAGTTCAGTCAATTCTTGATTATCTGTGATTCTGTACTGATTTATCAATTATTCAAACAATTTAGAGAAAAGCTATTTTTCTCCTGTAAAGCTGATATTTAAGTATCAGATACTCAATACCCTATCCTAGCTTTGGGAGCTCTCAGTTGAAAGACACCACAATATTGAACTTTTATTATCAACAATTCTAAAATGAATTTTTAATTTGTGACGCTCAGTAACAAGTCAAAGTTTGTCCTGAACTAGGGAAATATACATATGTTTAAAGAAAGTCAGACTTTCTATGTTCTGATTCTAATGACTTGTTTTTCTCTCCCAGCTCTGCCGAGTCAATTTAAACCAGTGAAATGGAGTAATTTCATAATGGCACAAACAGGGCACAGCTAAAAAAAAAAAAAAAAAAAATCTTTTTCTACTGTCAAAGACAAAGACCTCAAGGAGATAAACTCTTGTTACCTTGTTATTCCCTCCCCAACATCTGACAGGCATTTCTACTATGGGATTTTTTTTTTTGCCTCAAAAGAAGCAAAAACACAATGCATATAGTTCATCAGGATATCTGTAAAAGAGACTATTTTTTTTCTTTTCAATATGACAAGAAATTAGTATTTGAGCTTTCCGAATTTCTTAAAACTTATACTTGTTAACAAAATTATGATGTGAAAATAGTTTTAAAAGAAAAAAAAGACAAAGAAAATCTAATTCTATAAAAATAAACTCTTGTTCCTGGAGGATGGAAATCAGATTACCTTTAGGATCTCTGAGAAAAACATCCAAGGAAAGACCAAACAAATGCGAGAGAACTTAGAAATAGTACAAAAAGAAAAAAAAACAGAGAGACTTTTCAACGTTGTTGCAAATAGTGGGCTTGATCATTTTTCCCATTTGATCCCCATTTGATCAGTAATGAGGAAGTACATGAAATATTTTACAAGAAAATCTGAGGCTATTGAGCGTAAACCTTGAAAGTTTTGTAGTAATTCCTAATAAATAGCACTCTTAAAAGTGTTTTATTTTTAATCTGGCTGTTAAGCATTCTCTGGAGTTAACTGTCTTATATTCTTCTAATGTTTTAGACATTTTCCACCAATGTCAAATAGAAGTTTACTTTTCTCAGTGCTAATATACTAAACATACCAAGTAACTCATAACGTTTCTCTCTTTACAAACCTCAAGTGTATAAAGGTTACAAGTGGTAGAATTCAAATAAATGTATAATATTTTATCAAAGGGAAACTTCACTTTCATGGTGATACACATGCCCTGGGACATTTTTCCCAGGTAAAAACATCTATCTACAGCTGTGTGTATAAAGACAAAATAACATAGTGTGGAATGGCATTTAACTAAATTATATAAGCTACTGAATTACTCTTGCAATTGTTTTTTTTTTCTTGAGTATTTACATGTTTTTATGGGTTTAGCCTAGACACTTCTACGTAGTTAGTGTTCAGTAAATATCAGTGATTTATTTGGGAAGAGGGAGGTGTCTTAATCTGCACAACCTCTCCAGTCTGCTTGCTTACTAAATTCAGACAGGATCAAAAAGTTAGAAACTTTTGCTCTTCGAAAGACACTATTTACAACATGATGACACAAACCCCAAACTGGGAAAAAGTATTTGCAAAATATATATTGGATGAAGAACGTGCATTCAAAACAAGTTTAAAAACGCCCATGGCTTGACAAGAAAAAGACATACAGCTAAATTATTTTCAATGAAAAAACATTTGAACAAACTTCCCAAAACTTCACAGATGGTAACTAAAGACATGAAACAATGTTCCATATCATTAAGTCATTAGAGAAATACAAATTAAACTGAGTTAGATATCACTACAAACCAAGCAGAGTGGCAAAAGTGTTTAAACCAACAGTGCCAAGTGTTGGTGAGGATACGGAACAACTGGAATTCTCATCTGTTGTTCCTGGATTGTAAAATGTTCCAACTGCTTTGGAAAATAGTTTGGCAGTCTTATGATGCATTTTCCATTCGGTCTACCAATCCTATTTCTAGGTATTTGCCCACGAGAAATGGAAAGGCATGTCCACACCAAGACCTGTGAGGTTAATTTTTATAGTAGCCTTATTCATCATTGTTAATAACTGGAAACAACCCAAATGTCCACAAATTAATGAGTGCACATATGAATTGTAACACAAACATACAATGGAATATTACTCAGAAAATGAAAAAGAACAGACTAATGCTACCTGCAACAGCGTGGATGAATCTTAAAAACAATATGCTAAGTGAAAGGAGTCAGGCACGAGAAAACTCCATGACTCGATTTGTATGATATTCTAAAAAAGGCAAAATTATAAGGACAGACCAGATCTGGTGGGTGCTGCGGGCTGGGAGTGAGAAAGGAGAATGATTACCCAGGCACATGGAAGAGGCTTTGGGGGTGATGGAAAGATTCTGTTTCTAAATTGTGATGGAGGTTACCTATTTACTTTTTCCAAAACTTAGGAAGTAAGATATTTTAAAAGGGTAATTTTTACTTCATGAAAATTATACCTTCAACAGACCTTTCCCTAAAAGGAGACGTGTGTGAGTAGGTTTACACACCCATAGGGAAAGTGATGGCCAAGCAGCCTGCCTGCCGATGATGAAGACTGATCAGAGGGATTAGGTCATGCACCACGATTCCACTTAATTTCACTAGTTGACTCTATGCTCATAGGGCGTTTTATAAAGAACCGCCATCACCCCCAAACGCCATGAACCAGCACTGCCCCAACTCCCCCCAGTCAAATAAACCAAGCTTTTCACATTTTATTTGGTTTGGGTTTTGCGCTCTTTCCCTTTAAGTGTTAAATTGTCAAGTTGGTGGCCCGACCACCCCCATCTATCCTAAGATGTTTCGTTTGCCCCTTTTATAGGATCTTAAACTTAACCCGAGTCATTTTCTAAAGAGCGATAATGGAAGTGTTACGGGCAGATTGCGATGCACAAGTGCAGAGTAAAGCTTTTACTTAAATGGAACATACCCACAAAAGGAAGAACCCCAACGTCACCTCAGCAGGGCCATGGCGGTGACGGCGGTGAAAACACTATTATCAGGAGGATTCATTTCCACCTTACTTTAGACCTTTTGCTGTAATTCCTCATATAAAAATCTCTTTCTTTCCTTGACCATTAATACTGATAATTATATCTGTATTTCTTAAGAATATTATGAGTTGCCATTTCTGCATAGTAGCAGATTGAATTTATTCACCTTACGGATATATTATTATCACAGATAATAACTGCAGCATGATAATTATCATTAATTATTCATTTGGATTAAAAGGCAAATAGGCTTGTATTCAAGGGTCTTCCAGAGCACCGTTCATTGTTCCCGAGCCCTGTGTGCCAGTGTGACTAATTCATACTCTTTTCTGAGCCACTGTTGACATCTGACGGGTCCCATATGTATTTATTTGAAAATATAATAAAAGGAATAAGTACACCGTTTCGGGATGGAGTCACTAAAATAGACATATGGTTTCTTCTTTGCCCTTTAAGTGAGGGTGTGCAATTGTCTGTTAAAACCAGGCCGCCGTGAGCATTGCTTCGGTAGATGTGTATGTATTTCCTTTCTTTGCATCCTTGCCTCGGACTATTTAAGCTCATATAAGCCTGTATATTTACATAATAGCTTTTTGCAAAAATAATAATGTGGTGAGTCATATAGTTTATCCTTCATTGAACAAAATGTTTTTAGCAGGGTTGTTTGTGCTTGTGTTTGAAGCTGACTTCAGTTTAATATGCAAAAAGAGCCTCTGCAAAGTTTGGAATATCCGTAGAGAAATCAGAAAGAGAGAGGAGACAGAGAAAGAGGGGATGATACGTCTTACAAATGTGACTGCTTTTTGGTGGTTTGTTAGTAACATACCCCAAAATTGAGACATGTATATATTCGCAGAGTCTCTTTTATTTCTTCTCTTGGTCTTAGTCCTGATTTTTTTTTTGTAACCTGCCATTCATATTTATACGTTTAAAGTAGATATCAAATGATGGTTTGAAGACTATGCCAGGAGAGCTAATATTAACATAGTCTTGAGTGTCCTTGACGTAGTTGGAACTACCTTTTGAAATGACAGTGGAGTTTTTTTCTTTGTCTCCATTGGTGATGCAAGAAAGGAGCTGATATTCTGCACTGGATGTTGCTTTTGAAAGAGACTTGTGCTTGTATTTGTCAAGATACTTTCACGCCGCCCTTCATTTTCTCCTCGTGACATTCCTCTGGGATACTATAGGGCACTAGCATTATTCCCATCTATAGATCGGGAAATTGGGGGACCAGAAGAGTAAGTGGTGTTCAATTAGGGGTACACGGTGGTGGGACTAAATCAGGAACCCACGTCTCCAGACTCATCACCCCTCTTTCTGTGCCCCTCTGAGCACTGCTGTGAATCCTCTTACCCGGAAGATGAAGAAACAGGGAAGAACTTTGAAAACTCTGCCAGATGGAACTGCTGCAGATTTCAGAGCAGGAAGGGACCCCAGGAGCGGCGGCTGTGAGGCTTTGCAGTTCCTATCAGTGCTGACAGTGGGGCCCCTCCTATTTTTCAGCCGGTCCATTTAGGTGCAGTCACTCACGTCTGACAAAGGGGCAGGCTGTATTCCTGAATAGAAATCTCATTTTTAATCTATCATACTTAGAATAATAATAATAAGTACTCAAAACACCATATGCCAATAAATGCATTAAGCGAATTTCAGGCACTTTGCAAAGAAAATGGGTGCCCAGGCAGCTTTCCATCACTAAAGAGTTGTTTAGGAAGAAGTCCCAATCTATGAGACATTTCTCTCTTTGACAATTAACAAAGTAGAAGAGGGGCACCTGGGTGGCTCAGGCGGTTAAGCCTCTGACTCAAGTTCAGCTCAGGTCATGATCTGACTACTCGTGAGTTCGAGACCCACGTCAGGGTCTGTGCTGACAGAGCAGAGACTGCTTGGGATTCGTTCTCTCCTCTCTATCTCTCTGCCCCTCTCCTGCTCACGTTCTCTCTCTCTCTTTCTCTCTCTCTGTCTCTCTCTCTCTCTCTCAAATAAATAAACTTAAAAAACAAGAAAGAAATAGAACTTGTAAACATTTCTTCTTGGGGATTTGGACTTTAAATTTACCATCCATCTACTCATCTTACAAGGATTTATTGACTACCTATGATATCAAGCTCTATTCTAGGTACCGGGGATATAACTCTGAATAACACAAAGCCCCTGTGTCTTAGTTCATCCAGGCCCCTGTAACAGTGTATCACAGACCAGTGGCTTATAAATAATGGAAATTTATTGTTCACGGTTCTGGAAGCTGGGCAAGTCCAAGATCAAGGTGCTGGCAGATTTGGTGTCTGGTGAGAACCCACCTCCTGGTTCATCAACAGCCATCTTCTTACCGTGTCCTCACATGATAGAGGAGACGAGGGGGCCTTCTGGGGTCCCCTTTTATAAAGGCACTAATCCCATTCTTGGCAGTGTCACTGTCGTGACCAAATCACATCCCAAAGCCCCGCCCCAAATGCCATCTTACTGGGGGTTTGATTTCAACATATGAATTTGGAAGGAACATAAGCATTCAGTCTATAATACCCTGCCCTTGGACAGGATGTATTTGAGTGGGGCAGAAAGACGATGCACAAATATTGCATATTTCATAGTAGTGACAAGTGATATGCGGAAGAAGAATGTAGAGAAAGGCAGTAAAATGGACAGGTGTTGATTGGGGGCAACACAAGATGGGGCAGAGAGAAGGCAAAACCAAGGGATGTGAAATGAGAGATGAGCAAAGATGTTGTTGCGTGTAGACTCTGGGGTCATCCCAGGGGGAAGGCCAGCAAATGCAAAGGGATTCACGTGAGTGCGGGTGTTCAAAAGAAGAATCAGAACCCACAAAGCATCGTGCGCCAGATAAAAATGTTCTTGCCGGTGATATTTAATTTGTTGTCAGCCTCTTTAATTTCCCTCTGAACATTTTTCTCTCTTCCTCTGAATAGGATTCTCTTCTGGCTGAGTCTCTTTGATCTGATTGTTTATGTATTTCTTTTTGGCCATGTTATGTTGACATTTCTGTCAACTCCCTGAAATCCGGTTCTAAAAATGGAATATTCTTCTAATAGTCATGATCACTTGAATATAAAATAACCTGGCACATGAGAAAACAGAGCCATGAATTACAACTGCTTTACAATTGAATTATGTTAAGTTTTGATGGATTGGAGGAAGAGGCCAAATTACATGAATTGTCGCTCCTGATGCTTTCCCTTTTTCTGAAAGGAATGCTGACTTTAAATCCATCAGGCTTATTTAAAAAAGACTAGCTAAGAGCTAGTGTTTCCTGAAAGCTCACATTACATAAGAGGCTCCACTGAGCACTCGGCATGTTATTTCTAACCTGCACATAATCCGATGCAGTGCACATCATTACCCCCATTTTCAGGTGAGAAAGCTGAGGTTCAAGTAGAATCACTAAGGCAAAGTTGTCTAGCCAAGTTTCCATTGTTCCAAAGCTGTGCACTTAACCATCATCTCTTCATTACAGTGGGGAAATAACAAGCCTTCTTCAGCACGGGGAGGACATAGATTTCTGTTTCAAACAGAGAATTCCGGCAACAATGGAAAGGATGGATTGGGGAGGGATGACTGTGGGGTTAAGACAAGTGGGAGATAATTTCAGTTCAAGAGACAGACCTTAAACGAGCAGCATTGTCAATAGTGGTTCCGGTAACAATCAGCCAGCCTCTAGAGGACACGTATGGACTCTGCTATCCAAAATCAGGTGAATCTGGGTAAAAATGCCTATTCAAATGAGCTACAGAGTAATAACTTGACCATGTTTTATATAATATTCCTGTAGCAGAAGAACACTGCCCTCTATTGCTTTTTGTCTCTTGGCTCTCAGTGGTCCAACCTGTACCAGGAAAAGAGGTGCCATCAGTCAGTGGGCAAATTGGTTGAAGAGTTTGAAATGTGCCCCTGGATGATCAGTAAAAGGTCCCCATCTAAACGGTCAGCTCACCACAGGTGCTCAGGAGTCTCACCCAGCTCTAGAACGCATACAGGCTTTAGCTCTCTGCCCCGACAAAAGTGATAAAGAGGCTCTGATATGTTTGTACAATTGCACAATTTTCAAACTTTATTGAAAATGTTAGTAACTGTAATTCAGTTCCCTAATCTAAATCGCCATACAGAATGTGTTGAATATACTTATTTTGCCTTCCTCTGGAAAAGATGGAATAATTATGAATATAAATGGTTGCTGCTTCTTTCATGTAAAAAAAAAGACATTATATACATATAAGTCAAATAGAGTATAAGAGAGAAATAGATGCAGTGTAATAATGATGAGAAACCATAATATCTGCTTGGAGGTAGATGCGAAATTGCCACTCATTACTCGAATGGCGAGAAAGTTAGTAGGCAATTAGCAACAGCAAATGCCAAGTGGAAGGATAATTTGTAAGACAACAATAAACACAGTCTATACCAATGAGTCAGAAAGAGGGAGGAAGCAGAAGAGCCAATAAAACAAGCAGAGCAGGCACGGGAAAGACTGCATTCGCACCGTGAGAAAATAAAACAAATCTTCTCCACTCCTCGTCATGACTTCCAGCATTTTCAGTTTGCGGCTTGTTCGGGACTAGCAGTGGCAAGAGCCAAGCTTAGAAAATTATAGTAATAATAAGCCACACTGTGTGAAAAAGTGTGCTTTCCGCCAACTAAACATCACCAGGACCTATTCACAGGGCAAGGCAAGCCCTTTTAGAGAAAGGGAAGCTATGAAAATAGAAAGCAATGATTCAGCCCTTGAAAATCAAAGAACAAATAATTATATAATCAGTGAAGAAGGACCTGAGGGGTGTAAATCAGTTGGCTCGGCTACATCCACACACACAGGAAGTAATTACAGTGAAGAATTTTTAAAATTAAGAAACGCAGCGATTGGAAGGATGATCTCTGCACATCTAACACGTCCACTGACTCCCGGCGCTCACCTGACCTGACACGTTCTGGACCAATCAAAACGTGTCTTAGTCTCAATGATCTTCATAATCTTCCCCCATAATCTATGCCTTATGCAGAGAAGCTTTTCATACATGTGTAGATAGGACTATGTGTGTGGATCATATGTACAGTGAATGAAGTCTGCAGGTAGTAATACATATAAACATTTCTTAAGCAATGTAAGTTATCTCAGAAATGCTTAAGTGCGTACTTTGCTACTCACTTCATATGTGCTATCTCATTTAATCCTTACAGTCCTATAAGCTGGGTGCTATTATTTCATACCTTATATATGAGGACACACCCTAAAATTTTAATTTCTTGCTCAAGGTGAAGCTGGATCTTAAAGTCAGATCTGTCCGATGACTAAATGTGAATGCATAACAATAGAGAAGGACAATATACATTATAGCTGAGAAGAGCATTCTAGAACCCGGTGTCAGACAGACTGAACTAGAATCCTGGCTCTGTTCATGCCCTGCTTCTATTTAAAATCATGCAGCAGCTTAGTTCACTTAATCCTCACAGCTGCCCTGTAAGGGAAGAATGATGATGGTGATGACGCAGATGAGGACGGTGATGATTAAGGTGACGATGACAAGGATGTGACAGAGACAGGGGGTGGTGGTGATGATGACGGTGATGATAATGATGATGGTGGGGAGGATGGTGATGATAATGATAACGTCCATTTTCCAGAATAGGCAAACTGAGAGGTTAACTAACCTGTTTGGAGGCAGCTGGCTAAATAAGAAGCTAAGTTAATGTTGACCAGAAAGCCTGTGATTTTACACATACTACTAAAATCCTGGAGCATTCCCCATCTAAGGGCCATCAGTCACGTCTCAGCTGTACTGGCTTCCTAGCGCCGCATAACAAATTTAGCTGCCTCAACACACGTGCATCATCTCACACTTTCCATGAGTCAGGAGTTTGAGTGCAGCCCAGCGCTTAGGGTCCACAGCTCAGGATGTCACCTGGCTGCGGTCTGGGTGTCAGCTGAGCCACTTTCCTTTCCGGAGCACAAGGTCCTCTTCCGAGCTCATGTGGTTGTTGGCAGAATTTAATTCCTTGTGGTTGTAGGACTGAGGTTCCTGCTTTCTTGCTGGCTATCAGCCAGGCACCTCTCTCAGCTTCCCGAGACCCCCACAATTCTTCACCGTTTGGCCCACTCCCAGACCCTCTAGAAACATGGCAGCTACTGATTCAAAGCCAAGAGGCAAATCTTCCTGACTTCTGGTCTTTTTTAAAAAAGAGCTTGGCTGATAAGGTCAGCCCACCCAAAACAATCTCCCTCTGGGTTAACCTGAAGTCAGTTGATTAGGAGCCTGATTTACCTATGCAAATTCCTTCCACCTTTGTCATACAATGTAGCAAAATCATGGGAGTAACATCCTATCAACTTTGCTATATTCTATGGATGGAAGTAATTGACAGGTCTCGCCCTCAAGGAGGGGCATTACACAGAGGGCCATTACCCTCAAGGGAGGGGCATTACTTAAAGACACGGTTCACTGGGGGATCTTCTTGAAGTTATGCCGACCACAGCAACTCTGACATTACTTTCTTTAGGATTATCTGCTGTTCTCTGCAGTGGAGTTACTCTCTAATTCCCATGTGCCTTCCCGTACTTTCCAGTCATAGAATTTATCCGAGAGTAATGTCATGGCTTACTCCCCACTATGTGTCAAGCCCTTTCCGCCAGAGATTTTCTCTTGCTCACCGTGGTAGTCTCAGCATGGTTCTCAATGCATGTGATGAACAGGAACAATGATTATCCAAACAGCATTTCTTCAGACATATTAGTCCCTGCCAATGAATAAGGTTCAAAGGTCATGTTATCTTCTTGGATTTTTATCCAGTTCTCCTATTCAGCCAGTATTTTCACAGACATATCTAATAACTTAAAGGTCTACATTACACTAACAAATAACAAGCGTAACAAACACATGATAGTTTTCACATCATCACTAACAGCGGATTTCTGAGTCATTTATTTTCTCGCTGTTTTCTAGGTGAAATATGCCCACGTTTGCAATATGAACAATACTTTCCAGTTTCACAATGCCTTATTAAAAAAGAAATCTTCAAAGTAAATCCTTCCGTGTTATATAAATGGATTAAAAACATAGATTTGCCTCATTAAAGGCCGGAAAAGTAGTCCTTGAATTCAGGGTTAAAATGAAAAAAGTGCAAGCCATGGAAAGATGATATTACCACAATGCTATAAAATACCTACAGGCAAGGAAGTCTGTGAGGAAAACACAATAGAATTTTTGGTAACAAAGTAGAGGGCAGAGTTGAGGTGATAGAAAACAGATCCATAAGGGAAGAATGTTTTCAAGTCCCAAGCCATGATTCTACCATGTCTTGAGATAAGCAATTCAACAGCACAGGGAACCTGTGAACTGACATTTATCATTCACTTAAAAACCCACAGTGCTATGTGTTTGCATTCAGGGGTAACTTGAACCACATACTGTTGCCCTTAAAAATATATTGGAAATTGATCTTAGCTTTTTCACAAGTGGAGGCACAGAATCATTTGAATATTTTTTTTCAGGTTATAGCTAAAACTCCCTCAAGTTTGACTATTTTATTTTAGTCTTCATGTGTGGAAGGAACCACCGTGTGGACACTATTAATAAGAGACATTTGCTCTATTTCTAGGTGAGTCTATCACTGGGATAATCACAAAAGCACGCCAGCTCTATAATTATTTAAGACTAAAAAAGATACGTTCAGGATTTGGACGACATTCAAACTATTGCCTACAGCAACCTTTTTAAAAAGTTCTAAGGAGACTCCATAACCAGTTTATTGCTCCATTAAATAAAAGTATATCTTTTCCCTGACATGACTTCGGGATTCTCTCTTAGTGACCTAGCATCAAGATTCCCAAAGAGAAGGCTTGTAAATCATGCATGAAAATAAATGTAAGTCCAAATGCTCTGGGCTGCTCAGAGGGGGGACAGGAGCAAAGGATGGAGAAGAAGTCTGTTGGGTCCTTTAAAACGTCTGACAATAAATAAATGAAAATAAGAAATGGGCCCTATAATACCAGAGTTTATGTCTTACTTTGTGTCCTATCTTTGTTCGCAGGCAGAGCCAGAATATGCTCTGTACCCAGCCATTTGTGTTTAGTTGAGCGAGAGGGAAAGGAAGAAACTCAAGGGCCAACAAAGCTTTTGCGGGCAGAAGAGAAATTGGCCGTATAATGATATCTCAGATCTATATTTGTCAGCCTATTACAGTAAACTCTGCTCTCTACTGTCTATTAATAGTTGGCACTTCTGCAAAACTGTAGTTCAAAGATAGCCAATGTCCATAATGATGACCCGAGGGCTGCAGGAGCCCAGAGGGCTTCCTGCCCCATCCAAAGAGGTCACAGGCCTCTTGTGTCCTGAGCTCCAGCCATTCCAGACAGGTTTGCCCTCTCCGGCAACACATCCTGGGAGGGAGCTCTATGCTTTCCTTGCCATCCATTCTAGCAGCTGTGAATTCCTTCCCCTGTTAGCACAGCACTATGCCCAGAGTCAGGGGCTCCATCAAAACGTGCTGAATTAATGAATGGAAGTCAATGCTCTAGGAATTTTTATCCACTGACACTTATTTTAACTCCTCGGACTACAGTGGAAGGCACTTGCCTACCACCCGTATCATTGGTGATTTTCTTCCAACTGCTTGAGAATTTCAGCCTTTCCTGCCTACAATGTACTAGCATGTTGCTGTACTCTGTCCAAAGGCCCCTCATAAGTTACCTCGTACATCCCGTCCTTTATACTCTCAGTGTCTACAGTTGTACCTGGCACATGACAGGTGCTCAGTAAACAGATACTGGACAAATGGATCAAGAAGTGAATGAATGAATTGCCTCTACCACAATGTCTTTCCTGGATTGCTGCGAGAGATCCTTCAACAGACCCACTACTTACATACTTTAATCTAAATTGCATTGGTCATTATTTCCCAGACATACCTAGATTTTTCCCTATTTTTCCTCCTTCTTCAGGGTCCTCAAGTTTGACTCTATTCTTTTCATTCTCCAAGGCCTAGTTCAAACCTCCCTTCCTCCAGGAAGCCTTCACTGATAACCTTGGCTATAGTCTCCCCTACTCCAAACTCTGCTACTGCTGAGGCTGATCCTTTACTCCATTAATTCTCCTTACAAAGAAACCTGAAAATTAAATGTAATGAGTAAAATTTTATTTTAGGTATTCTAGTGTTTTATGTTTCAGATGAAAACAAATTTACATTTAATCACAGAAATTTGGGATGTTTGGGATAATGCTGCCTATTTTCTAATAAAAGAAGAATGAGAAAATGAGTATATTAACTTTACCCCAAAGTCTGACATTCACTCTCAGCGTTACATAATCAATTTAATTTTATTTCTTCAAAGTATGAAAACAATTACTGATGTAAAAATTTGGGGGCGCCTGGGTGGCTCAGTCGGTTAAGCGTCCGACTTCGGCTCAGGTCATGATCTCACGGTCCGTGAGTTCGAGCCCCGCGTCGGGCTCTGGCTGATGGCTCAGAGCCTGAAGCCTGTTTCAGATTCTGTGTCTCCCTCTCTCTCTGACCCTCCCCCATTCATGCTCTGTCTCTCTCAGTCTCAAAAATAAATAAACATTAAAAAAAAATTTTTTTTTAAATTTTAAGGCACTTTGTTAATCAGCTGAATTTTAATTTTTAAAATAGACAGGTTTCCCAAAAGCCTAATAGGCAAAAGTCTCACCTTTGGATTTTTGAACAAATATCACGGCATTTCATGTATTTAAATGTGTACAATTGATTCGATCAGTGAATGTTTCTTACAAGGTTTGTAAATGGCATGTGCAACAAAAGTTGTGTTTTTTTTCCCCCAAGATAACCCAGTTAGGCTTGACAGCTTGTTTACAATAGTACCCTGAAGACACATTCTACGGTGCTCAACTATATAAATATACATTTGAGATATACACTCTGGCTCGTAACATTTGTTAAACATCTGAAACATGAAGTCAATCCGGTTAGTGTGTTCTTTGTACCTCTTTAAATAGTATGAAGGAAATGGATCTCTAGACCTCACGAGTGCATCTATATACTCCTACTTCAATTGACATATACCACTGTGAAAATCAGAAAATAATTCAAAGACCTCAATAAAGAGAAAAAAATGAGGGATCCAAAGACACATTCTGGAAATACATGGCAAGCAGAGATAGAACACCAGTTATGAGAAATATGAGGGAGGGGCAGGGGTGCCTGGGTGGCTCAGTCGGTTGGGTGCCCAACTTTGGCTCAGGTCATGATCTCACGTCGTGGGCTTGAGCCCTGCATCGAGTTCTGTGCTGACAGCTTGGAGCCCAGAGCCTGCTTCAGATTCTATGTCTCCCTCTCTCTCTGCACCCCTCCCCACTCGTGCTCTGCCTTTCTCTGTCTCTCAAAAGTGAATAAACATTAAAAATTTTCAAAAAATATATGAGGGAGGGGCATAGGGCAAAGGTCCTCTGTTAAATCATACTCCTAGACCATTAAAGCCAAAATTTCCACCATTAAGAATTCATTCCTTTGGATCAAAACATCCCATAGGAATGCTCTGTTAAAATGTGAACATTACACAGACTATTAATACATATTGGCTATTAGTATCATAGGCTCACCACACCAGTCAAGAATATCTCTGTAAGACCAAGAATGGGTTTCACTGAAGACTTGTAACAAGAGTGAAAAAAAATAGAACGTTCATGGCTCTGCTCCCATCGCTTTCTTAAGGACCCCAGCTTTCCCGAGATTCCTTCAGAGCAGACCTGGGAATTCTGAAAAGGGGCTTTCAACCACATTCCAGGAATCCCTCTTCCTGATTATCATTTTGGTCATCTTGTAGCTGCAGATAACCAAAGGAACAAGTGTGCTATGAAGGCACCAAGGCTCTGTGATGAAGTCTCAGCCATCCAAAGATGACAGCTTTGCTGCCCGTCCTTTGATGCTGTGGCTGCTGATGCCTGACGCTGAAGGAATTCACGTCTTTCCTAGAGAGTCATCTTTCCTCTCAGCCAAAGCTCTAGCCAACCATTTCTTCTTCTATCTTGAATCTTAATATATCAGCATTTTACAATTTTGTTCACTATTTTATTATAACTCCTGTGTCCCCGTGCTCTCGGTTGAATTATTTGATTTTCATGGATGACTCAATGGTCAAAATACAGAAACTTCAAAAAGCTTGCATATAATTCTATTGGGTGTGGGGAATTAAACTTATTTAAATTCCCCAAGCATTAACTCACTATCTCGTCTCATGTTTTGGTCTCCAACCACCTTTCAGCAATTTTTATGTTCTTTTTTTCCATTTGAAAACCATTCTCCTTGATGAAGAAAATAGAAACAAACTGGATTAAAGAGTAGGTTGGCTCTTTCTTTGATATGTGTTAACATCATAACATCTTTGAACAGCAGACACATCCACATTTTTCTTAGCCATTTTTAGCGATCTTGAACATTAATAAACTTTTATCTTGTACTGATCTGCAACCATTGTGACTCAGATCTTAAAGGTTTGTGCCTATCTTCTATATTTCTTTCTTAGTCATGAGTTCTTTCTGTCTTTTTTTTTTTTTTTTTTAAATTTTTTTTTTTTTTTTTTTTTTTTTTAACGTTTATTTATTTTTGAGACAGAGAGAGACAGAGCATGAACGGGGGAGGGTCTGAGAGAGAGGGAGACACAGAATCGGAAACAGGCTCCAGGCTCCGAGCCATCAGCCCAGAGCCTGACGCGGGGCTCGAACTCACGGACCGCGAGATCGTGACCTGGCTGAAGTCGGACGCTTAACCGACTGCGCCACCCAGGCGCCCCATGAGTTCTTTCTGTCTTATTTGGTATATTATAAAATCTGAACTCATGAAGGAGCTAATTTTATAACTATTTTAGGTGCTTTAACCTTCAATCTCCTTTCCTTCTCACTTAAGTTAGTCCCACTTGCAGAGTCAGAATTACATATTTATTTAAACTTCCCATTCCCTTTAAAATCATATTCTCTTAAAGAGTCCATGAGGTTTCTCTAGTTTGGGGAAGCTGTTTTCATGGGAAACAAAATGGTACGAGGAAAAGGACTCTGGAGTCTGAAAAATCTATGGCCATCTTCTAGCCTGGCTAGTGCAGAAGAGATGATGCATAAATATCAAATAAGTGAATGAATGAATGAATGAATGGTGATCTCAAACAAGTTAATCCCATTGAGCCTCAGTTTTCATATCTGTAAAATGGTAACACAAGTATCTATTTTAGAGGCCCATTGTCATAAGTAAATGAGCCATATTATCTCTAGGAGCATCTCTAATGACAGCATTTTTCTTTTTAGCTTTGCAGAAGTTCCAAGCTCACCCTGGGATTCAGGTATGCTCATAGGGCTGGCTGTCTTGACATCCTTGTAGAGTTGGTTGGCTCTCTTAACATTTTTAATCTTTCATTTTTATTAAATTTATATATGCACATACTTTAAAGATTCACCCAGGTCTATAAATTTTGTTAATAAGCAGCTGTTGTTAGCATCTTCCCCCCAGCACCCTCAACTTCCCCTTCTTCAGAGGTAACCACTTTTAACATTTGTAGCTGATTGTGTTGGTATTTACCTGTATATTCTAAATGACACGCTTACGTTGCTTGTACTCGATATTTCCAGCTCTGGACATTATCTATTGACTCCCCACATGGAAGGTTAGCACGTTACACTCTTCCCTTCCTAGTCTCCACCATACATAGATGCCCACCTCTCACACCCCAGCCTCTCAATATAGTTATTTTAAATGTTTGATTACATTAACATTCAGCATGGACATTATTTTGAGTCTGCACCATTCAAGGCTAAGCCGTGGGATCAATGGTAATTACCTTTACTTTCCTGCATATTTTAAATTGTTTCTGGCAATTAAAATTGTCTTATCTATTTTCCTAGCTTTCTGTGTTCTTGTCACAGATTCATTTCAAACTTAACACGTCCCAGATGAACACTCTGGACATCCACTCCCCTCCCCAAATGATTCTTCTCCCAGTCTCCCCATCTCTGTGAATGGCCCTCGCTCTAATTGCTGAAATCACCCTTACTCTTCCTTTCCCTTCACCCCTTACATTTGACCTGCATGCAGGATGCATTCAGAATAGATCTTGAATCTATCTTCCCATCTCACTGCCACCCACCAGTGCAAGCCCTTTCTTGCTTCCCTTAGCCTTTGTCGTAGAGTTCTATCATTGGTATTCCCCCTTCACTTTCCTCCATCCCCGGTGCGATCATCATACAGCAAAAGGCCCTTCAAAAACTGCAAACAACACCATTCTGCATCCACTAGATGAACTTCTCAGTGGCTTCCCGTTGTATTGCAAGTGAAACCCATACAAGGCCCACTCTGCTCCAGTCACACTGGCCCTCTGTGAGCTCCGCAGAGCACGCATATGCCATTCTAGCAGCTGGGCTGTAGCTGTTCCTTGGGCTTAGATGCTCTTGTTCCTTCTCACCCTGCAGTCACTCCCCAAGGCCCTGCCTGCTCTGTACTAAAGCAGGTTCTGCCCAGAACTATCTTATCAGTCTGCTTACTTCCTTCGTAGCGCCAATCACAATTAACCTATTTAAATCAAGTCCATAACTGCAATCATTTTATTTGTTTATTTAGTTGCTCACCATGTAAACTCCATGAAAACAGGGGCCTTGTCCCTTTTGATCCTCATTGTACTCATGGCGCCATATAATGCATATTTGAATTCTTTTTTAATTTTTTTTTTTTTTCAACATTTTTTTTTTTTTTTTTTATTTTTGGGACAGAGAGAGACAGAGCATGAACGGGGGAGGGGCAGAGAGAGAGGGAGACACAGAATCGGAAACAGGCTCCAGGCTCCGAGCCATCAGCCCAGAGCCTGACGCGGGGCTCGAACTCACGGACCGGGAGATCGTGACCTGGCTGAAGTCGGACGCTTAACCGACTGCGCCACCCAGGCGCCCCTTTGAATTCTTAATGACTAGATGTTAGAATATAAGGAATGGCTACGTTTTGAGTGTTTTTATTTTAGAAGGACAAATAGCAAATTTGAAGTTTGGTGCTTGTGGTTTCCACGTAGATGTGACGGCTGTGGTGGTAGAATTCACCAGAGTCAGAGCTAGGGGGAAGAGGAGGCCAGTGCGTTGATGAGTGTAAGGATGTATCCTGTTCAATACCTTCGACACTAACCTGTAGGAAGAGTAGACCACACGCTCTTCAGGTCTGCATGCGGCATAGGACCGGGTGGTGTGGCTGGAGTTCTGGAAGACAAGGAGAACTTGCGGTGATCTCAGGTGGCCAGGGTGGCGTCAGCAGTGGAGCTGGAAAGATGCTGTTTGACCTGAAAAGGGGAGACAGAGACCTGCTGGAGTCCAGGGAGCCATGTGACTGCAAAGGGGAAGGGGAAATGCTTCCTTAGCAGTGCTTTGTGAAGTGTGGCTGCTGTTGTTAAAAAGCACTCGGACAACCTTATTCATTTACTCTTCTGCCTGCTGTGACCGAGGCCAGTTCCTGTCCATAAGAAATTCACAGCCTTACTTTTAGCTGTGGCAGCTGGGATATAGGCTCCAGACATAGGCAGGTGACAGTAACACGCTACCCTGTGATCCCGTGGACCCTATGCGGCTTAGGGTGTCCTAAGCCTTCTTCTGGTGTCATATCTTGGGAAATGTGTTGTTAGGCTATAGGATTTTCAGAGGGGAGACAACTCGGATGTCAAGAATTCTAAAAGTTAGAACATATGATAAAGAACGGCAAAGGGAAACGGAGCTGTTTAACCCAGGAAGAGATATGAGTTGAAAAGAACCAAGAGGCCCTTCACACAGTGTGAAAGTGCTCTGTAACAAGGACGGTGGTCCCTTTGGGACCGTTCTGAGCACTGGGACCAGTGTGCACAAGGGGCAGTGCGGAAGCGAGATGCCGCCCCAAGGAGAGGTATGTTGTGACAAAGACGTGCCACTTCTCCACAGTCGAACAATGGCTCGAGCACCCTGGCAAAGGCGTGAGCCACTGTTACCGGCGTTTGCAAGCATCCCCAGCACGCCCTTCCGCCGTTCACAGGTGTGCCGTGGGTGGCTGGTGTTCCTAGGGTGGCTGCTGGCTCTGAAGGCAGTGATGCTAAGCCAGGGGAAAGCCCACAGAGGCCCAGGCAGGATAAGCCTCTATTCAAAGACAGTTAGAGAGAGCATAAGTTAAACCGCTTTTCTGTTTGTTCGAAGATTTACTTCTGTACATTTATTCTCTATGGAAACAGGGGAGCTGGCACGTGCGACGTTCCTCATAAAGCTCTCCTATTATCATTGATCAAGCTACCTGGCTGGTGGTCATAAATGAATAAACAGATATAAATCCCCAAATAAGCAGACACTCCGTTCTGTTTTTATATACCACTAAATGCTTTTTTTTTTTTTTTTTTTTTTTTTTTTGGCCACATCCTGTAATAGCGGAGGAAGTCTTAGATGATTTGATAATACAAACAATTAAGTCGGGAACCTTTTCCTAATGAAAGGAAATTATAGATATGTGCTTTTCTGGCAGCCTTTAGTACTTCACACTACCAGCCGCCTCTCCCCTCCACCAAACACACACACACACACACACACACCCCACATGGTTTCCCTTGTAGGAGTCAGTTGAATTTGGCTCAAGTGCATTCACTGATGTCTTCATCCCAGCACTCACACTCAACTTGCCCTGATAAAAATGTTTTTATTAATAACCTAAAAATTTAATGAGAGCCCTGTCTTTAAAAAAATATCCAGTGCTCCTTTTACACTAAATTTATAATGAGCCTTTGGGAAATTTCTGAAGTTCTTACACACGTATTAATTCCCATTAATTAACTTAAAGGCTGCAATGCAAATAAAAACAGTTCCCATCTTTCGAAAGGGCAGGGCTCTGAGTGGGAGAAGGATCCCTGACTCAGGATGTTTCCCATGCTCCCGTGAGCTGCTGACTGCTCCTTGATTCTGGCCTCCCGCTAAGACCAACACTGAGCTCCAGTAAGACTGAGTGGAAGTTTCCCAAGAAGCTGGCACTCTCTCTCCACAGTAGCAGGCCAGGAGCTGCATGAGGTGACGGAAAGACCAGACACAGGCTAAGTTCAGATCCCAACTCTGTCTTATGTGGCCTTACACAAGTTATTTACTACAGTGAGAAAGTAAAGTCGTATGCCACAACAACAGTTCACGATGGTTGTGCAGGCATTTCCCGATTCTATATCCTGTTAACATTAGAAATATCTAAGGGATTCCCCCAGCTCCACTTAGGAACTGGCAAAAATGACATTATCCCCATTTGCACCAGAAGAAAAACGCAGGTGAAAAGTTAAAGGATTTCTCCCCAAACGTGAAGCTCTGAGATGCATGGAACTATATTTCACAGGAAAGATACAAAACAACCCAGCTCTTACTTCTATGAGGCAAAGATAATATCAATGGTTCCCTAGCCCTAGGGTAATCTGAAACAGAGCTGCACCAGGGTTCTTGCTTAGCAACACGCCCCTCCCCAAACGCACAGCCACGCCAGCTTTACTCAAACACCGCATGGGGACAAATGGCGGAGTCAGAATTTGAACCTGGCATTTGAGAGCTGATGCTTGGGCCGCTAAACCCTTCCTCCAGCACAATAGCCTCCTAGAAGGAGACCGCAGGCAGACATTCTTCATCAGCGGGCTGCTGAACACTGCGGCTCTCTGATTGTCCTCCAGGAAGCTCTGCCTCACGAGGGGAAGTAATTATGCACCCAAGGAAGGCAGAGGACGTACTCTGTACGCTTCGGCATGGGGAGGGATTACAAGCACTAGCACTGTGTTAGAACAAGTCTCTGGCAATCCACTCTTCCACGATGGGAGGGCCCCGACACAGCCCGGCAGGTTGCAGCCATGAGGCAGAGGGCTTTCGCTGCTTTGTGTCAGGGCCCAGGGAAAAGCAGACAGGAGAGAGGGAAGAGGAAGATGAGGAGACTGAATATTGGTTTTCTTAAATGGAAAGTAGCTACAAGTTAAAAAGTTGCTTCAGAAACACCAGGGAAAAGAGAAACATATACAAGCTTAATTAATAGAATTCAGATGAAAGAAGGGTAAAGCAATGAAATATTCATTATAGATCTCATATAACTATGATGGAAAACAAACTCAATCGAAAGATGCATTAGAGAAACAAAACCCTTAAAAATTAAAAAAATTTGGAGGAGGGGTGCCTGGGTGGCTTCGTCGGTTAAGCGCCCAACTCTTGATCTAGGCTCGGGTCATGATCTCATGGTGGTGAGATAGAGCCTCGCTTCCGGCTCCGCACTGAGTGTGGAGCCTGCTTGGTATTCCCTCTCTCCCTCTCTCTCTCTCTCTCTGTCCCTCGTCTGCTCACGCACACATGCTCTCTCACTTTCTTTCAAAATAAACAAACATTAAAAAATAATAACAATAAATTTAAAATGTGGACAAAACAAGAAAAAGCCAGCAAATGGTTCAAGCGTAGGTTCAAGGTTTCCTGGGGCTTCCTGGGCATTTGAATGATTTGCAAGTGGCAGAGCACACATTTGTGAAGCAGACAGTATGGGTCATGGCAGATGTTGTAGATGAAAACTGGACAACAGGATGTCTCTGTGTCCAATTCAATTCACATGCTCCTTGATGAACTGAAGACAGAAAATTCTGGAATACAGAAGAAAATAAAACGGAGCTGGGGAATAAAAATAATGATGACAATAGCAATTATAAAAATAGCTAACGTTTTTGTAAAATGTTCTCAGGTGCCCGAGAGCATGCCAGGCATTTTAAATGCATTATCTTGCTTATTCCCCATAACAACACAACGTAAGAAACAGGTTCCACCATCATCCCAGTTTACAGGTGAGGATAAGAAGATTCAGACAGATAAACTTGTTCAAGGTCACAAAATAATTAAGTGGCAGACGCAATGTTTGAATCCCATTATCTGTCTGACTTTAGTGTTCGAGCTAATAAAATTTATATAAAATTTCATTGTGTACCCTGTGCTTCTCCTCAAAAGCTCCTGAGTACATGTATATTTAAAATCGCAGTTTCCTTTTTTTTTTCTTTCCAAAAGCCATCTTCTAAAAATAATAGGTAAATTGCAAACTGTAAACTTATCATCATGCTTATGAGGGATGTGGAGGTGGGGGCACCTAAAAGATGGGCCGGGAAACTGAGTTATGAATTTATATATTAAAAGATTGGGAAAGTTTTCCTTTGATTTGCATTTTTATCTGAGCTAATTGATGCTTTGGAAAACTTGGAGTATTTCAAAGAGCCAGCCTTTTTTAAGTCCAGGCAAATCCTCTCGTGTTTCTTTCCAGATTGCTCAGCCCTATCTCTCCAGCTCTCTCAAGACATTAATATGTAATCTCTCCACCAAGCAAAGGATCAGGTCATATAGTGAGTCACAGCACCTAGTAACACAACTACTTATCGGATGAAAAAGATTGATCATCCTCCTCCCACCTTCCCCATAGCTGCACTTTGGGATTTGCTATTTCAACAAATCAAAGAAAAGTATTTGCAAATCATGTGGTGTTCTCTGTGTGTATTCGATTCAGAGAAGAAACACTCTCCCCTCCCATGATAATCATCAATAATCTCAAACCACAAAGAAACAGAATCCAAAGCAGATGGACGCCCACAAGGAAAGGAAAAATGCTTCAGCCCTAGCAGTTTAGACCATTCTGGCAGAGAGACTTAGTGGGAACCTAGAGTGACCACTTCAGTGTGGCCCCAGATACGTTCTAGAAATCTCTCTTCCTTTGCAGTGGAGGGGATGGCAGGAGGGTGGGGAGAGGGCAGAGTTACCCCATCCTGTCCAGGAAAGACCTGAAAGCCTTAATACTGTCATCCAACCAGGGGGTGTTCACGAGATTGAAAATAAGTCAAGAGGGGAGCCTGGGTGGCTCAGTAGGTTGAGTGTCTGACTCTTCATTTTGGCTCAGGTCGTGATCTCACAGGTTCATGGGTTCGATCCCTGCATTGGGCTCTGTGCTGAGAACGCAAGGCCTGCTTGGGATTCTCTGTCTCCCTCTCTCTCTTCCCCTGCCCCACTCATGCGCTCTCTCTCTCTCTCTCTCTTTCTCTCTCCCTCAAAAATAAATATATTTTTTAAAAATATTAAAAATGATTTAAGAGTGTGAAATCCGGTTTGTATATTCAAAAATTCAAACCGCATTTTAATCACCTCATGTTATAACCTTTGTGCTAATTATTACACACACTCCTCTCCCACCCTCTCAAAGAGGTCCTAAACTGCCATCAGCCCTTCCTGGATCCCATACCTTCATCCCAGCATTGGCCACTTCTGCAGAGAATCCTGCTTATTGAGCAAAATTCTCCCAGTGCAAGCATATTAACTACGCCCAGGAATTAGCCCTTCCACAGACTATAAGAATTAAGCTCATGATTGGATAGTGACAGCTCGTTCATCAACTTCAGTAGATCAAGGAAGGCCAGTCTTCTAGTCTGTGCATTTGGCCCTGGGAGCACAGGAGATGCTTTTTCCAGGAATCCATTCCATCCTACACCCCTCAGGAGCCCCCTGCCCACTGGAAATCCCCACCTCCCATCCCAGGCAGGGCCTTCAAGTGGTAGTTTTCCATACAGAGCCACAGAGAAAAGAACTGTACAATTTAACCATCAGTCACTCCCCAGAAGACTCCACTTTTACCTGTCTACACTTTCTCCAGGAGCCAAAAAGAAATGAGCACATTAACCTGGTTTATTAAATTAAACAATGAAATACATCCAAGCCTTCTTCCTTCTCATTCAGTGTATGTTTTTCCTCAAGCGTATGAACTGGCTTATCATTTACTTCAATATCGTCAGAAGCACCCATAAACAACAACAACAACAACAACAACAACAACAACAACAACAACAAAAATCCTACAAAATAAAGTCGTAGCTATAATAGGGGAAATTTTTTTTCCTTGAAATTTCTGAGATTCTAAGTCTAACCTCTTTGATGTTCTACCCACCGTGTTAAGTAGTTCATCACAACCCCTTTTTTTCTTATTATATATAGTTTTAATACCCCAAGAAATAAAAGTGCTGAACTCTATCTGATATTTTACTGAACTCCTGAACTATTCTGAGCTAAGTATGACAGATGCCCTAATGCTTGAGCTAGGGAAGTTGTTCTTTTAGTTCACGCATGGAACATTTCCATTAAAAACCAGAGACCTCGCTTCTAACCTTGGCAATGCCTTCTCCATATGATTAATTATTTTTATGTGCACTGTCGTCCATTAGGGAAGTGTCAGTGTGCCTCGGGACCCAGATGCCTTTACATGGATTATTTTGCCCACTTTGTTTTCCCCTCTGTCTTCATTCAGCAAAATAAAGAATTACATTTCTTATATACTTTTATTTTAGATATTCTGTGAAGTTATTATGAATTTTACACTTTAAACTGGGATACTATTCGGTAGTAGTCTCTTGAAGGATTCTGTGTTAGTGCCACTGAACTTCAAAAATAGAAAATTAAAATAGAAAAATTCAATCAGGAAAATCTGGTACAACCATTTAAAAACAATTTAGAAAGAAAACAAGTCACATATAGTCTTTTGTCATTTGAGGATCACTATGACTTTTCTATTTATATAAATAGCATTATCTGCCTTATATATACCCACAGGCCATTAAACTATACTCTTTAGAATTTTTGCCTATTCTGTTCCAAAGCTTTTATTCTCACTTCAGAAATACATTGTTCAGTTGAATCCCAGGAGAAGACAATCGGTGATCTCTTACTGTGAAAGTAAAATTTTTCTGTATGTTTAGTAGAATATTTACAAAGAGCTGAGTATTTTAAGTAGGGTAACATTAATAGTTTTATAATTGAGTTAATAAACAAACTCACTACAATTTCTAATCTAGTTCTTATTCTGAAAGACAAAAAACTGCATCTCTACCCAACAAGCAAATATACAAAAATGCCTCTTTTTTTTTTTTTTAACTTTATCTTGTTCCTTGAAATTCCATTATGGTGATGACTCTCGCTCAATAATTTGATTTTCCAGCCACAACTGTATACAAGGTTTAAAATGTATGGACATTTGTATCATCTTCTCTCTATTTCGGTCAAGATCTCTGGTTTATTTTAAAGGTACTTAAAATGCTTGGTGTTTTGTTTTGTTTTGTTTTTCTTGTATTAAAGATTTTGAAGTTGTTAGATTAATTGTGGCTTCTTACTTTCTCATGTTGTATTGAAGAAAAAGGAAAAGAAGAAAGAAAAAAGAGGGAGGGGAGCAACACATTATCATGATTATTGTTATTATTATTTATTAAGAAGTGATTACGTGTTAGGCATATGCTAGGCACTTACATAAATCATTGCTAATGCCCTCATCCACACTGTCGCTTCTCTCATTTTGCATTTAAGGACATAGTGACTCAGGAAAGGCCATCGGCATATCAGAAGCCACGCAGCTACTAAGTGGCAGAACTGAAAAGGTCTCTCTCCACTTTCTGGTTCAAGCCCACAGGGCCCCCCTGAGGACCTCCGCAGCTCCCACACCAGCTGTCAGACGGTCACTCGGAGCGTCACAGGAGCCTCTCAATCCCACACTCAGAAAAGGCCTCAGCCACCCAACTCTCCAAGAAGTTAATATTGGAGCTTAATTAGTCTGGCTCAAGGCTTTGATAGGGATCAAATTTCAAATGTCCTGTGGACAGAACTAATAAGTGGGGGGGCAGGGGGGACTAACTTTTCCTGCAGGCCTATCATGCAGCAGGTGCAGGAAGAACGGGTGCCCCTTGAATCGCTGTCCCCTCTCACCTGCGAGCCTGTGGGCCTCCCACCACCGCAACACTCGTGGCGGGAAAGAACATCGGGACCCGTTTGGTGAAAGGAGGGTGGACAAGTTTAAGAATAATAACGAAAAGTAACAGTTGCACAACTCTTGTTAATAATTAGCATGGCTTGGGGCGCCTGGGTGGCTTGGTCGGTTAAGCGTCCGACTTCGGCTCAGGTCATGATCTCACGGTCCGTGGGTTCGAGCCCCGCGTCGGGCTCTGTGCTGACAGCTCAGAGCCTGGAGCCTGTTTCAGATTCTGTGTCTCCCTCTCTCTCTGCTCCTCCCCTGTTCATGCTCTGTCTCTCTCTGTCTCAAAAACAAATAAACGTTAAAAAAAAATTAAAAAAAAAAATAATTAGCATGGCTCATTGGGAGGAAAAAGCAAAAGGCTTAAAACTAGACTGTCACAGGGCACCTGGGTGGCTCAGCTGGTTGTGTCCCACTCCCGATTTCAGCTCCAGGCATGATCTCTGGATTGGTGAGATGGAGTCCCGTCAGGCTCTAGGCTAATTTCAGATTCTCTGTCTCCTCTGTCTGCCCTGCCCCTCCCAGGTGTGGTTTCTCTCTCTCTCTCTTTCTCTCTCGAAACAAACAAACAAAATGCCACAGGCCAAAGCCCCCCAACTTAGGGGGCCCTTTAAACTCTTCACTTTCTGTATTTCCTCTCCAATTCTGTGTCTGTGAGCATATGTATAAACATGTATTTATTGAATATGGAAAGAAATATAATTAAAATGTAAATGCCTCATGCCTTATCCCTAATCCAGTAACTCCTCCCCTCAACCCCAAATGAATATTTTTATTATGCTTCCATTCAGATTCAAACAATTTCTGTGTGTCCAAAGGCTAACTCTGCGTCACATTTCATGGAAAAAAACCAAGCACATAAGACACACAGGAAACGTAGTAAGGATGCAAGTAATAACCAGCTTATGTTGACCAAAAAGGTAACGAAGGATAAATAAAACAGAAAAACTTAGGCCAAGATTAAAACACACCCAACGTAAGGAAGTTCTAGCTTCCAGTTGTTTGACAGCAGTGCCTACAAACTCTTCTTCAACATAAGTCAGAAATCTCACGATTTCACCCATTTGATCCCCACCACATCCATCAAAAATTATACTGCCGCTTCTAAAAAATAAGATCAATCATTGTCTGGAGCTTAGAACAAATGAGAAAAATGAAAGGAGATATTTTAAGCAACTAATATGCTTGAATTCATTTATTCGGCACTTTATACTTCAGGCTGACCCTGAAAACACACCCATGTCAGTGATTGTTATCCACATACCCACATGAGAACACTAAGATTAAGGAAACAGCAACTTGCCCAAAGTCGTAAGAAACGGACAGAGGAAGGAAGACTTCCAATTCAGACCATCCGACTCAAAATCTCGTATACATAACGCCCAGCCTTCATAAAGTGTTGTTTTTCTGTTTTAAGGGAATCAAAGGTAAAGGGAATTAATTTATGCCATTTTATACCTGAAAGTCCTCTAACCCTATCGCCTTACAATACTACTTATGCCATAGCCTGAAAATCCCAATCAAGTGTAAGCAATCAGAAACTATAAACTATAAACTTTTATTTCATGAGACCCGGAACTTCAACTATCTCTCACTGATGAATATAATCTTTCAAAATAAAATGTCTCTAGGTCCATTTGATTCTAACAGTTTGGGGAAGTTACTAGAGGATTTTAAGCAGGAATGTTTCATAATTCCTGAAAGTGAAAGATCACATTAAGGACAAAAGGAGCAGTTCACAAAAGGACTGGGGTTCAGGGTGTGCACCCAGGACGATTCTGGAAAGATAAATTGATGGGGACACTGTGAAAAGCTTAATTTGCAGTCGTAAGGGGCTCCAACTTTGTCCTGGAGGCCATGGATGGAAAAAAGAAAAAAAGAAAGAAAAAGAAAACGCAAGGACTTTAAATTTTATTTTAAATGAGGGAGTGTGGCATGCTCAAGGTTTAACTTTTGAAAGGAAAACTCTGGTGGTATAGAGGAAGGATTGGTGAGGACGGTCATGGGCAGCAGAGAAAGCACTCAGCAAGCTAAGGATTAGTCCTTGTAAAATGATTCAAATGAGGGCCACTGGCTGCAGGGTGGAAAGGAGAGAACAGTTTGGGGAAATATCTAGGGGAAGAATTTTTTAAAATGGGTTGTGGTTGGGAGCTGAGAGGGTGGAGGCCATAGAGAATAGTTCTTGTGTTACAGAGAGGGGGGAGGGCCAGGTCTGAGGGGGAAGGCAACGCGTTCAGTACGCAGCGCTTGGGTTGCTTTAGCAAAATGTACATACAGGTGGGTGTCCCCGAGGCCTCTGAAAGTAAGAATCCAGAGCTCACAGTGAATGTAGATTCAATAACTGGCCGTGTACACTCTGCTCTGAAGAAAACCCCGGATGTCCGCAGGCCTTTGAAAATGGGAGCTGATTCTTTCCCTTCCATCACTGTGTTCACATCACACCCTGTCTTCCAGTTTCTCCCTCCATACGTTAGAGGAGCCCCGGTGCAACTACAACCTCTCCGTCCCTGCACACTCTGCAGGATGCAGTAGCGAGAACACTATGAACACCTTTGTGACTTAAAGACCTGAGAGGAATACTTCAATCCTTTAAGTGTAAATAATCCCATTTATCTCAAAGATATGCTTCCGAGTGTTTATTGTGGGCCGGGCACCGTGTTTGGTTCTAGGAACAGCAAGCAAAAACAAATACAAATTGGGCCCAGAGAACTTTCCAGTTAGTGGGAAGAAACAGACTCCAAGCAAATAACCCCACAGAGGACGTCAGGGACCCTAAGAAGAGACGACACTTGGCAGTTCTGTGAGTGTGTGGAAGAGAGCTGTCCTGGAGAAACTTCTCCCAACAAAGTGACGTTTGCATCCGACTTTGAAGGCTGAGCAGGAGATGGCTGGAGAACAGCACAGAAGAAACCCCAGTGGTGAGGAGCTGAGTGAGGCCCGCGGCCATACACAGGGAGGCGGGGGCGGGGGGTATGCTGAGAAGGTGCTGGAAGTGTGAGTGGGGGCTTCAAGGCCTTATAACAAGTTTAGTCTTCAAAGCAAGAACAATGGGAAGCCCCTGGGTGTTGAGCAGACGACATGACCTGATTTTTGTTTTGGGAAACCCATTTGGTGCACAACGTAAAGGACAGATTGGCTCCCTTCTTGCCATGGTTAAAATGCGACCCGACGCCTCTCTTTGCCCAAATTGATTTTTCTCGTCTGTTCATTTCAGCAGAATGCTTGTAACCAGGCTTGGGCCAGGCTAGGGCAGACTTGAAAACAATTCACATTCGTCCATATAAGATACAAGCCGCCATCCCTCTGGTCCTGGGGACACCATAGCGAGAGTTGTTCAACGGCGATGATGGAAGAGCTTACTGCTCACAAATCCATGCCGAGGGGACAGTGTGCAACGAGAAAAATCAGTTCACTTGGGTTCTAGTTCTCTGACTGCCATTTTCTCAGTATAAAACCATGGGACAGTCCTGTGAAATGTTCCCACTAAAGACACCTCATCTTTCAAATGCAGAACAAATGGACAGGCTCCCTTCTGCCCTCCTGGCTCTATTTAACAAATAATGAAGAAAGGGCAATTCTTAAGTCAAACCACTACCTTGTTCCACAAGCAAAGAAAAATGTGTTGATACAACGAAATTTTCATGTCTCTGGATTCTGCACTTGAACATGTGGATAGAGATTCTAAAATGTAATACACTGGCCCTTTGCGGGATCTGTCATTTAAAACTGCACTCTTTACATGTGGAAATAAGTGCACGCCCACAGTCGCTTCTTCTGTTTATTATCTACCAAAAATACCTTGAAATCTGTCTTTGGGCTCCTAAAAATCCTGAAATAGGTGCACTGTTTCCTTTCCAGGTAAACCAGGTTTGCAAATGATTAACAGCCGGAAATGGGATTGGTACTTTCTTCCACAATCTCAAGTCCATAAGGAATATGTAGCTAATTTAAGCTTCATTGTATTAAATTGTAGAACACACCATAAAATACTGATACCACAACTTGCATCAAACAAGTAAACATTTGTTATGGGGACAGTAAAATTTACTTTTCACAAAAGGAGCCTACAGTAATAATGCATTCAATTCTATTTCCCAGAATGCTTCTTAAGTATGTTAATAAAGTCTTTATTGTGTCTGCTTATAAAAGTCGCCACCATTTCCCATTAGAAAGTCTCTGTTTATTCATCAAACATTTACTGACAGTGACTGCTGGGAGCAGCCTCAGATTTCCACTCCATTACACGTTTGTGGCATAAAGCACATTAATTATAGATATATTACAATATTCAACTCATTGAGGAAAAATTAGATGATCAAGGCTCATTTTCCTTGACAATAAGCAAGTTAATGAAAATACTAATTACCTGATGATGGAGTGGAGCCTCCAGGATTGAATGCTTAGCATCTGTAAGAGAGTTCTGTGAGTCTAGCACAGAATATTAAAGCCAGAAGCATTTGAAGTCTATGAGGTGGTCCTTGCAATTGTCCGGTGCTCTTTAATCAGAGGATAAAGGACAGTCAGAGATGAGGCAGAGTTTTTTAAGACATTTGGCAGAAGTCGTTGAAAAGCCACGCTCTTTACGGAAAAATGTTTAAACGGTATCAGCTGGAACACAAAGCGGCTTCATTTTAAATAATTTGCAGGGAGTTGGCTCATTGACAGCGAGGATATTGGCATCTCCCAGTTATCCATTTTGTTAAAATGTCAAAACTGGTTTCAGCCATTTTGAAATTTTAAAGAAGGAAACCTCCATTTGAAAACCCTCTTCTCTCAACTTCTAGACATTTAGACTGAACCATAATAAATTCCCAACACAAGAAAGCCGGTCCACATCCAGTCAGGAGCTTGGAGATCCTTAAGAAGAGGACTTTTCTTAATAAGCATGTGGAAAGGCACTCAACATGTGTTGCCACCAAGGAAATGCAACTTCAAATGACACGGAGATACCACCGTACACGTTTTGGGATGACTCACATCCAACCAACTGACATCAATTGCTGGCAAGAATACTGTACAACAGGAATTCTCATTCACTGCTGGTGGAAATACAGCCACTGTGGAAGATAGTGTGGCAGTTCCTTACAATGCTAAGCTTGGTCTTAACCTATGATCCAGCATGCAAATACCCTTGGGTATTCACTGAATTGATTTAAAAAATTGTGTCCACATAAAAACCTGCACACAATGTTTATATTAGCTATTGCCATATTCATCGAAAACTAGAAGCAAGCAATATGACTTACAATAGATAAATAGGTAAATTATACATCCACACAATGGAATACTCTTCATCAGTAAGAAAGGTAATGAGCTGTCAAGCCCCACAAAGACATCAGTGAATGTTAACTACATATTATGAAGTGAACTAAGCAGTCTTTCAGGCTACATATTGTATGATTCTAGTTATAGGACATCCTGGAAAAAGGCAAAACATAGAAATACTGTAAAAAGATGAATGGTTACCAGGGAGTTGGGGGTGGGAGAGTGTGAGGATTGAAGTGGTGAAGTTATCCAGCTATTAGGACAGTGAAACTATTCTGTATGATACTATAATGATGAATGCACGACATCATGCATTTTTAGAATTTAGAACACTAAGTTATATTATATATAATATATAGAGAGAGAGATAAAGAGAGAGCACTTAATTATACAACTTAAAAAATCACTTAGGAGGTCGGAAGATGTCAGGATGAGATGCAAATGTGAAAAAGGAATCTAAGTGTACACACCAATGCATGAAATAACTTCACTGAAGGTGGTTGGGGGGAAACTGCTAAACCCAGTAACTTTCAAAATGAGTAGAGTCCGTAAGACTAATTGCAAAGCCCTATATGTAAGCATTGTACTGTAATTGATAAAGTTGTCTCCCACAAAGGTATAAGTTAACAACTCTGGACTCACTGTGCATGTATACAGAAGCTGAATAGTTAGGTAAATGGTGGATAGTGACAGCCAAATTCTCACTGTTGTAATAGAAAATTACAGATAAGCAGAGACTAGAATGATCCATGTGGGAACAAATTAGAGTTAGATAACCAGTATAAATGTACATTTAGCTTAAATACAGACACAGGCAGCATGTATTATATATATATATGAACATACACATACACACACATACACACACACAGGTTAGCATGCACATATGTATTTCCTCACTCTCTCAACTGAGAACTACTAGAATCAACTACACCCCACTAGCAATGAGCATACCTAGAACCCAGATCTCAGTTTCGAATATTATTTTCCAATGAAAGAAAACAGAAATAACACAGGAAATACAGAAGATGAGACTGGTGCCTCCTGCAGTGCCAGGAAGTGAGGAAATGAGGAAATGGTAAATATTTATTATGTACATGTATTTAAAAACAAGTGTGTGTGTATATATATATATATATATATATATATATATATATATATAAATGTTATATATTTTAAGCCAAAATGTCTTATTTTATTTATAAAATAAGTAGCTATCAGTCCATACTGAAAAAGTAAATAAATAAGGGAGAAAAGACAAATTTCCCAAGCAGAAGAATTCCAAATAATTTATGTAGATACTTCACCTTCAAGGAGGCAGAGTATAATTTCCCATTCTTTAAATGGAGGCTACACTAAAAACTTCCTTCCTAAGAGTACAGTATGGAAAGGGGAAAAAAGAAGCACCTTACAGCAGAGAAATGTGATAAACATTCCCTCAGCTAGGTGATGAACAGGAGTAACTCATATTGATAGTATGCACGCGTGGTATGCTATGAGAATGGCACTTTGCCTCTGTGGTCTTCCTCCCCCAATCATATGTCTCCAGTCTAATCCCAGTTGAGGTACATTCTATAAAACACCTGACCAGTAGTCCTCAAAACTGTCAAGGTCATCGACAAGGAAAATCTGAGAATCTGTCTGTCACAGCCAAGAGGAGGCTAATGAGACATGATAACTAAATGTAATGTTGTATCCTGGATGGGACCCTGGGGGGAAAAAAAGGGGTATTATCTTAAAACTAAGGAAACCAAATAAAAAACATGGACTACAGTAAATAATAATGTGTCAACATCGGTCCAGTGATTGTAACAAATGTACCCTACTAAGGTAGGATGCTACTAAGAGGGGAGATAGGTGAGGGGTATAAGAGAACTCTCTGTAGTATCTTTGAAATTTTTCTGTTGATCTAACAGTATTCCAAAATCAAAGATTTATTAAAAAAAAAAAGCTCTTTGTATATAAGCCTGAATTATTTCTTCCATTTCTCAAACTGGCAGTCTAAATCAGAACAAGCAAACTGCTGAGTCTATCTTCTGATTTCGTTCCAGCACCAGAATAATTTCCATGCTCTTTTGAATTCAGCTAATAGCTCTGCATAGCCTCTCCCTTTTCCTGTGCATTATCCATTGAACAAGTTCCAAATCACTCTGCTGTGGAGTGGCCAAGGATCCCATTTGATGGATGGTCATTTCACACACCTGTTTTGGGGTCTTTGATGGATGTGCTGGCATCTAATGTAACTTCTCCGAATAGGGGAGTGAGGAAAACATACATTTGTGCACGCTACAGTCCGGCGTGCTGCTCATCCAAAAGGCTTAATTTAGAAATAGTTACTCAATTATTCAACATGGACAATTCCTTGATTCCCATTGACTTTCAATTCAATCAGCAAAGCTGCCTCTTGGATTTTCCATTATTATGAAGACTGATGTATTTTATAAGAGCAAACAGCTGCTCTGGCAGATTAATGTTCCTTCTTGTCACCCTGCAGTGAAGCTTACTTGGAATTCTTCTCTTGTAAAAAGAAGTTTGGATCCGATGTATTTAACCAGCTGACCACCAACAGCTTTAGTGCACTCCTCTGCCCTTGGTTCTGTTCTTATAACCCTTCCTGCCAAAGTTCACCAAGATCTCAAATAGACGGCCTCTCCTGAAATCTAGTGATGAAATGCCCAAGCACTTGGAGGCCAGACATGGGCTCTCATTTCAGACTTCTCATTTGCTCTGGACAAGTTATTTAACCTCTTAATGCTTTATTCTGCCCACCACCCCACATTAAATGGAAACAATAATACTTGGCTGGCCTGTCTCATAGAGATATGGGAGAATCATGCATTCATTCAACAAATATTTCTTGAGGACCTACTACACTGCAGGCAATGTATAAGAACTAGGAATGGAAAAGTCAAGGGGGAAAAAACACAAAAACTGCTGCTCTTGTGAAACTCGGATTCTAGTAGAAAAAGAGAATAATAAAATAAAATATATAGTATTGTGATGGTTATAAGTGTAATTTTTTAAAAAAATAAACAGGAAAGAGGACAAGGACTCCTGGAAGGGGAAGTAATTTTAAATACGCTGACCAAAACAGGCCTCACTGAGAAAGGACATTTGATCAGCGACATCTGATTGAAGGTGAGCCATTCATGAGGGATATCAGAAGAAAGAGAATTTCAGGACAGGGAAACAGCACACGTAAAGGCCCTGAGGCAGGAACAGCCTGCAATGGTCAAAGTACAGCAAAAAGGCCAGTGCGTTGGAACAGAGGGGAGTAGTGGGAGGTAGTTAGAGATGAGGTCAGACAGGTAACCGAGAGGACGATCAGGTCTCATAGACCCTCATCTGCCATTGTCAAGACTTTTGTTTTCCTCTGAGATGGAGAGACATGGAAGATGGAGAGCCATTTTGAATAAGAAAGTTATGTGATCTGTTTTATGCTTTAATTAGATTACTACAGGTAAAGAATAGATGCGGGTCAAAGGCATAAGGAAGACGAGTGAGTTAGCTATTGAAATAACCAACGGAAGAGATTGTGGTGGCTTGGGCCAGGATCCTGGCAGAGGAGGTATTAACAAGTGGCTGGATTCTCGATATATGTTGAAGGTATAGCCAATAGAATTGTGATATTGGGTGTGAGATATGAGAGAAAGAGAAGCATCTCTTTCCAAAAGGTTCGTCTTGAACAACTGGAAGGACTAAGTTGCCAGTTACTGGCGCTGGGAATACAGTGTGAGAAACGACCTGGGTGGTGGAGGGCAAGGACAGAAGCTCAGCTCTGGAAATGCTACATTTGATGTGCCCGTTAAACACCTAAATGAATGTTAAAAGTAGACAACTGGGCCTACAGGTCCACAGTGTAACGGGAAAGTTAAAATTGAAGACAGAAAATGCGTCAGTCCCCCGGGTGTGTCGCTACTTAAAGCAATGAGAGTGGCTGGGTCACCAAGTGAGTTGGAACAGTAAGGAAAGAGAAGAGGTCCTCCAAGGATTCAGCTCCTTAAGGGGTAAAAAGAAGGAAAGGGAACTGGCCAAGAGCTCCCCTGGAAGAGGCAAGCATTGAAAATGAAGCAAAAGGTGAAGAGTATGGTGTGAGTGACTTAACATCTGAGGGAAGAAAGCGTATGGAGGAGGAGAGAATTATCTGCAGTATGAAAGCTGTTGATAGGTCAAATAAGGTAAGGTCTGAGAATTGACTCTGGATCTAGTCGTGGAGGGCACTGTGACTTTATCTGGAGGCAGGCCGCAATTACTGTGGATTCAAGAGTAAATGGAAATTCCTGGTTTTGATATTATGCTATGATTATGTAAGAGCTTAACATCAAGGGAGGCTACGTGGAGAGTGTAATGGGAATTCTCTGTACTATTTTTGTAGCTTCCCTGTATGTTCAAAATTGTTTCAGAATAGTAAGTTGGGAAAAGTACATAGGAAGAGAGTAATTGGAGGCAGTAGTGGACGCAACTCTTTCATGGAATTTTCCTGAAAAGGTGAGAAAAAAACAAATGGTAGCTTAAGGAGGAAACGGGGTCAAAAAAGCTTTCTGGCTTGTTGAGTTTGGTTTCCGTTTCTTTTAAGCAAAGAGAAACAACACCATGCCTGTAGCCCCGTGGGAATCATCTGATAGAAAGATAAAAACTGACCACACTGGCAAGAGTTATTTCTGCAGCACTGTCTGTCCTTGAGGAGGAAAAATGGGCTGCAACCTTGCTTCCTGTCCCACCTGCATTGAGGTAGATGAGCAATGCTGTCTGATTGCTTCAGACATCTCACTGAGGAAAGAAGCAGGGTCACAGATGAGGGAGAGGAAGGCGGCAGAGGTGCAGACGCGTTGGAGTTTTGGAGAGAGGGGAAAAGAGTGAGCCGGTCACCTAGAGAGAGTGGGGCGGGGTGGGGGGAGGATGGGTGACAGCATCTGAGACTCTGGAAAGTGAGTACATGCATATAAGGAAGAAAGCCTGGGACCTGGGGGTGCTGGGGTGAACCGGCTGATAGCCTACTCATCTCTCTTCTGACCAGTAGCGATAGCAGTAACTCCAATTGACAGACTGGCCACGCCCAGGAAAGTTCCTGGGGCCTGGACACAGCCCGAGTCTGTAGTTTTAGTACCGCTGCTAACGCTTACCAAAATCTTCACACACCTCATGTTGAACAACCTCCGTTCAGAATTCTCTTCGCTGCCGTGAAGCAGAAGTCACATTATGTTGCTCCAACATTCCCCTGTTGGAGCCGACCATGCTACATATCACAGAGGTATGCATTGAATTATATACTTTTCAAATATACAGCTTGTTTAAGTAGTGACTTTAAGGATAGAAAAACCAAGAGAAGAGCTGGAAAAAAAAAAAATGGAAGAAGTTCTATCTTCAGTTGACCAAGTGGCTGCCCTGTGATATTAAGTGCCCCTGTTAATTTCACAGGAAGGGGGTGCTTCCCCATCTAGCAGGCTTCGCCTCAGAAGTAGGGTTAGAAAAGAGAAGCATCCCAGGAGAATCGTCTGTCTCCACACAGCAGTCCAAGAGAAGACTCCTAATTGAGTGACATTTCAACCAACGGTCAAGAAGGATTGTTACTGCCTACCTAATAAAGTTCCTTGATCTTCAAGCTGGTTCCTGACCCTTGGGGATGTGAGGGTCCGCAAGTTTCCTGGGCTACTGACTGAATGTCTCCCGCAGAGATTGCATAACTAAGACACAGGCCTCACAGATGGGATGAAATGAAAAAGCTAAATAATTATTGTTTATAATTTGGACTAAACACACCTGTTCATGAAGGGGAAAGCGGGTCAGAAGTTCTATGGAGCGAACCAAGGGAATCGGATTTCCAGGGAACTGCAAGTTGTCCACTTCAACGACATCGAAATAGCTCTGAATCGAGTCCTCTCTCCTCAGAAATCCAGGTTAAGCGAAGTTTCTACCCCAGAGATCCCAACCCCCATCCCCACCTGCTCAGAACAGCCTCCTGGAGCCTGGTTCTTTCTGTCAAAGATTCAGAGTAAGTGTGTTTCTCACAACTGTAAGAGACAGCGGAAGGGTACTTTTTTTTTTCCTCACTGTTTAATTTCCACCAAATTCTGTCTGTACTTTGCGCCAGGCCTTCGCTCTTTGTTAGTATCCTGGTTTTGTTTCTTTGTTTTTTGTTTTGTTTTTAATGTTTATTTTATTTTTTAATGCAAAATTTATTGTCAAATTGGTTTCCATACTACACCCAGTGCTCATCCCAACAGGTGCCCTCCTCAATGTCATACAGAGAGAGACAGATACCATACGTTTTCACTCTTATGTGGATCCTGAGAAACTTAACAGAAGACCATGGGGGAGGGGAAGGAAAAAAAAAAAGGTATCCTGGTTTCGAGCTGAACTTTTGTTCAGTTTGGTTCAGTAGTAATTTGGTCCCTCCAGGGCGGTGCAGCATGCTATAATTAAAAAGTCCGTGGGGATATTAGGAAGAAGTTTTGGAGCTGTCATCCCAGGTACAATTCCAGCAGCCATAAGGAACTCTCTGGCCAGGAAGTCCTAATGCCTCCATTAATAAAGCTATTAATTTAGAAAAGCTTTGACAGCTTTAACATCTTTTCTTAAGAAATCAAATCACTCTTCCTTCATCTCCAAAATGCCTTCTCCTTTGTATGTAGTGGCTGCCTCGAGCCTCATGCTACTGCCTGTTTTAATTTGTCTTTAATATCAGAGGTGCCTTATCGATTTCTTCTGTGTATATTTTCATTCTGAATAATTCAGAGGCATGATTTTTTCCCCATTATGGTCAATAGCAGGAGCAAATTTTGAAGATAATCAATGGAGCCCTGACGGACGACTCCTGCTGTTGATATCCCCAGAAGTGAGGGAGGGGGAACAGCAGGGGATAATATGACCCAACAGTCAATCACAGCGATCAGCAAACGAGCCAACATGGGTTTATGTGAAGAATGGAGATCCATACTGCTGGCCCAAAAGGTCTGCTAATAGTCTCTCTTTATACTTTTCATCACACGGCCCTCCAGCTGTGCCAGGGAGACCTATGGCCCATTCTCATATACATTTTCTTTTCTACTAATGTCTAAAAATCATGTTCTAAAGGTGTCATCTTTTAGAGGAATACGTGCATCATTGATGCATCAATTCTTAATGATCTGTTCATATTTTAGCCAAGCCTATTCCAAAATAGGGTAGGGAAACTGGAAAGGTTCCAGGAAATCAGTCTAGGGAATAAATGTCACTTTTTAATTCAGATAATATGGTTGAAATTAATTATCATGGAGCTGACAGAAACAATGCAAGTTTGTCTCGCTGCCTCTCACCTGCAGGAAGAAAACACTTCCCGAGCCTGTTTTGATGTTGGCCCCCATCCAAGTCTTTGACACACTCAATTTACTACAAAATTGGCAACCTTCTATCTCATAAAGGAATCCAAGTGTAACAATAAATATTGGTCCCTCTGCACAATATGACTAATGTGAGTCAGAGGAGACCTAATAAGTATCAGATCATTGGAGTTAATAATTATAGTATTCGGTTTTCAATCTCTTAAGACATTTTCATAAAATCCTGATTTGACAGGATATGCTAGAGGCAGGCAGGCTCTTAGGGATGTTGAGATCAGAACAAGTGAGGAAAAGAGGGGGGCCCAGGTTAATGCAAGCAGTTCAATTTCAATTATGTGAAGTAAATGGTCTTTTTCGGGTCTGATGGTTTTTGAAAACTGTTTGAAGGTCTGGTGTGATTTACATGCAGTTTGCCTTGATTTTTTAAAAAATAAGGGCTTTCACACTACTCAGTTCAAATATTTGAGAGTAAATTATGATATGCCTGCTTGTTGTAAACAGATACTCCTAAAGTAATTTTTAACAAACAACCAAGCAATCCCTAAAGGATTTTTGCTTATAAAATAAAGGCTATGGGGTTAATATTTTTCCAGAGGAGATCCATAAAATTACGAAAACATCTGTAGTTAATTGCTAAATAGCTTATAGTTAAATACTACCTCAATGTATGCAAAGTAAAAGAAGAAATTAGAAGTCCTGGTCTAGTTTACCATAGATAACTTATTTATAAATCTCTGTAATTTATTATTAATATCCTTATACAATAATCGCTCATGCATACAAACACGGTTAACCTTAAAATGTTATTCTGATTCCCGTTTCTTTACAAAAGAGGTATTTTGGCTTTAGGAGTCATTAGTCTTAAAGGTTTTTTGAAGACATTAAAGAAGTATGTTGCCACTACATTTTATGGGAAAAAATAACAATTCTTTGTTCACGACCTTACTTTATTCATCAATAAACTTCACAGAGAAAAAAATTATTCTCATTAAAAACTACAATTTCCTTGGATTAATTTTAGGGCTAAGGCTGATAATCTCAAAAAGAAAAGTAAACAATATTCAGGGATAAATTATTTGTAAAATTAGGATTTATTTTGCATATGTCAGCAATGCTTTCCTCCTGCAAATGACAACATCAGTACTCATCTGCTCACATGGCTTTCCCCAGAACAGGTCATTATCTGCTCATGTTCTCAAAGGGAGAAGTTACAATGTGGCGGTGACAAAGTCTGAAAGAATTATGCAGTGGATCAAGCTGACCTGTTGCATAAAAATGGAGAATAGAAGGAAAAAACTGTTTTGTGTGTGTGTGTGTGTGTGTGTGGTAAATGGTTGGTGTCACCTAAGAGCAGCAGATACTTCCCAGAGTTGATTGCTGAGATAATCAATAGTAAACTAGCAAATACAGCCTATTATAATTTTTTTTAATGTTTATTTATTCTTGAGACAGAGACAACGTGTGAACAGGGGAGGGGCAGAGAGAGAGGGAGACACAGAATCCGAAGCAGGCTCCAGGCTCCGAGCTGTCGGCACAGAGCCCAACGCGGGGCTCGAACCCACGAACTGTAAGATCGTGACCTGAGCCGAAGTCGGACGCTTAACCGACTGAGCCACCCAGGCGCCCCAAACACAGCCTATTCTAAAGTAACAGAATTATTCAAGAAAGCCAAAGTTAGTAGTATAATGCTGTTAGCCTCTCTTTCTTGGTCAGCCATAAATGTTTTATAGGTTGATATTGAAAGTTGGTATCAAGGTTGATATCAAAAGTCTAGATCTGTCTCAGGTTGAAACAGCGAAGAAAAAGAATTGGCCTGAGGAAGGAGGCATGGGTTCTAGGCATGAGCGCCACAAGTGTTCCAACCTAGCTACATGATCTAAGTTGAACGTGGTAATAACAATCATAAAGGCAGCTACCATTTATTGGGAGTTTGTTTTGAACCACAGATCATCTCATTCAACTTCCAGCAGAACCTTATGAGGCGGGTGCGATTATTATTCCCGCCTTGCAGAGGAGGAACTGGGGACGGAGAGGTAAACAATTTGCCTGAAGTCACACTTCTAGTAAGTGGCAGAGTCCCCTTCGCCACGATAAACGTGTGTCCTCTGGACGAACATGGAGGGTGGAGCAAATTGTCACCTTCCACTTCTAAAATCCCTCATTCCTCTTTTTTTTTTTAAAGCTCTCTTACATCTCTACTAGTTACTTAATGTTTTTTAATTGAAGTATAGTCAGTGTACAATGTTACATTACTGTCAGGTGCACAACACAGTGATTCAACAAGTGTATACATTGTGTGAGGTCATCACAAGTGCAGCTACCATCTGTCACCACACGACACCATTTAAAATCCCATTATATTCCCTGTGCTCATTCCACATTTTTATATGTACTCCCAAGCAGAGGATTCCCCGACTTTTTTTGTTGTTTTTTTGTTTGTTTGTTTGTTTGTTTGCTTGTTTTTTAATGGAGGAGCTACTTTTTTGTTGGCCAAATGCTCCTGGCCATTATGAAGGAAGGCACGTAGGAAAGTCACTGAGAGAAATGAGGGAGGGTCACAACAGCCGGCTCACTGCCCTCCCCTCAGGAATCTCGGCAAGTAGAGCGAGGGGACCATGGCAACAGCTGATGATAATGACACCTGCCACAGCTGGGACATATAACCCATTTTAAGAGGCCTCAAGAAAGAGATGCAGGGCTACGACAAGGGATAAGAGTATGTGGTATATCAATAGCTGGGGGACGTGCTTCACTGTAACTTCTTTGCTGGCAATGTCCGTGGCCGAAACTTTCTAACTCACAGCCCAGGCTGTCTCCTGGCAACATGAGACCGATTTAACGATAATATCTCATATAAAGAACATCTCTGTTCAGAGTAGTTCCACATCTTCAGAAAGTTAATAGGGAGGGAGGGCTCCAGAGCCCTGGTACCTACAAGCTCAGGCAACGTGTTAGTGAGGTCAGGGTATATGTGGTGGGACAAGCATGGGTTTGGGTCAAAACCTTTCTGCCATGGTTTATGTAGTCTTGGGAAATTTATGTCACCTCTTTGAGCTCTGGTTTTCTCATCTAGAAAAAAGCATAACACCTCATAAGTACATCATCAATATGTACATCACCATAAGATGGTTGTGAGGAGATAATGGGCATACAGTGCCTGTCACAAAACAGAAGCTCAATAGCGACCGGTTCTTGTGTTTCGCCTTTTCGCGTTCCCATCACAGAGATGCCTCTCTCACTAGGTCATCAGGGAAGATACTACTTTATTTGCTCCGAAGTTGAAGTACTTAAGTATTATTTGGATTCCACCTTTAATTTGGAAAACCTAGGGGTACTATTTTCAGTACATCAGTCCTAAGACTTGGAACCCAATTAATACTCGTCCGCTAGAATACTAACTGTGTTGTTACTATTTAAAGCACACTTCAAAACCACAGGTGAGTTGTCATAAACTTTTTTTTCCCTAATAATCTGCTTTCATCAGATTTGTTTAAGGGGAAGTTACCACCATCCCACACTGACGGTACCCGGTATAGTGACAGGGAATATAAAACCCACAGGTAATTGTCTCTTGGTTTGCCCTTTCCATCAGAAGCTGGAGTAAGTCATTTACTCCAAAGTTGGACATCCTTACAGAGTGGGAAGCTAGTACCCAAAATCCTGGGTTGAGAGTTGCCAGGGTAAGGGAAAACAAGATCAAGATTCCCATTAGGGGCTTTAGATTTCTAGTCATTTGTCCAAGCCAGTCCTGGAAGCCTGAACTCATTCTAAACTGCACCTTTCAAGGAGCAGACACACACATGCATCCTGGGTCCAGATGAGACCCCATGGATCTCTACATACTCATACGATACATCCGGGTCTATATATTTAGGCTTATAGTCATTTAATAGCATAAAGATGCAATGAAGCATTATGGATAAAATTTCAACAAAGTAAACGACAGCTTTTTATATGTGCATTCAAGAAAGAAAAATGTATCTCTTATGCAGCCCGTAATTGTGGAACTTATGCTAATGGAAATCATTGTAACACTTTATTCATAAGGGTCATTTATAAATGATGTATGAATGTCCATAAAAGTCTCTCTTATTTGCTATTAATAGTTAGGAATGCTATTATTTTTACATAAACCAAGCGAGATGTCTTTCAAATGGAAGCAACAATAGGTATAATCTGTTGGAACGAGTCTACAGACAGAATGAGCATATTTTTGCTTGGTTATTAACTACAATAAAGTATTTCCACATGGGTTATTTAAGGTTTTATTTAGATTTCATCTTTAATTTGGAAAAACCTCAGGGTGCTATTTTCAATGAAATGTATCAATCCTAACACTTGGAACCCAATTATTACACTTCAGCTAAATTACTTACTGTGATCTTACCATTTAAAGCACACTTCAAAACCACAAGTGAGTTATCATAAAAAAGATGTCTTTTCTCAGACATTTTTTTTTTTTTACTCATAATCTGCTTTAATCAAATTTGTTTAAGGGGAAGTCACCATCACACATTGACAGTATCCGGCACAGTGACAGGAACATAAAACCTACAGCCATTGCTCTTGGGGTGTGTCCTTTCATCAGAAGCAGAGAGTCAAATGCAGTCTTGCCCTTCTTCCTAACATGCAGGAGGGATGGTCTGTGAGTAGAAGTGCAAGTTCTTGGATGATCTCATTGGAATTTAGTATATCTTGTTCAACGTTCTTCTGATAGAATTTCATGAGATGATTTGTTTCAGACGAGGACGAAAGAGTCAGCCTTCCCCAGGGTGACTTATTTAAAGGCAATGCAGCTAGTATTTTGCACAGAGGAGCCTTCAGAGCTAGCACAGGCAGCGGTCCCTCTGGTCTGCTGCTTCCGTGCTTCCAAAGCAGTCCAGGTCCAGGCTCTATAGGGCCAGGGGGGCGCAGCTCTTTGCAAACTGGTGAACGCGTCCCAAAGGAAGGGAACCGCCACGTACATTCTAGCTCAGAATAAAAATTGCGCCATGCCAGGGACCCCTGGGGGGCTCAGTGGGTTGAGCATCACAACTTCGGCTCAGGTTGTGATCTCCAGGTCTGTGGGTTCAAGCCCCGTGTGGGGCTCCGTGCTGACAGCTCAGAGCCCGGAGCCTGCTTGGGATTCTGTGTCTCCCTCTCTCTCTCTCTGCCCCTCCTCCACTCCTGCTCTTTCTCTCTGTCTCTCTGTCTCTCTCTCAAAAATAAATAAACAGGGGCACCTGGGTGGCTCAGTCAGTTGAGCGGCCGACTTCAGCTCAGGTCACGATCTTGCGGTCCGTGAGTTCGAGCCCCACGTCGGGCTCTGTGCTGACAGCCTGGAGCCTGTTTCAGATTCTGTGTCTCCCTCTCTCTGACCCTCCCCCGTTCATGCTCTGTCTCTCTCTGTCTCAAAAATAAATAAACGTTAAAAAAAAATGTTTAAAAAAAATAAATAAACATTAAAAAACAAAAAAAACTGTGCCATGCCACACAGGCTAGAATAGGGGAGAGGGGGGAAACAGGAGCCTGCCATCCCACCAACCCTACTTTTCTTAGCTTTCTTGACGACTTAGCCTTCCTCTCTATATCTGAAGCTTGGACTCCAGGGAGGTCCAGAGCAGACGCTGCCCGACCCTGGCGACAGTTTCCAAGCTGAAATTTCCCTTAACGGATGGCTTTCACGCCTATTTTAAAATGCACAGCGCCTCGAGTGGGAAGCGTTTTTAGTTTCTTCTGGGCCCCGCAAAGAATGACAAACAGCACTTCCTGAGAGCTGGCGGGAAGAGTGGACACTGCTGGAAGAGGCAGGATCCCAGGCTCGGGCCCGCAGGTGGAAGACAATCTCGGTCAGATTCACATTTTTGCCCGGGGCCAGATTTGCCTAAAAGCTTCACGCTTCTGCACAGCCTGTCCCCCAGGATTCCCAGCGCACCCAGGGTGAGCATGCTTGTCTCCCCAGGGTCAGCCCTCCAGGTCCACATCACAAAACCTGCTGATGTGCCGTCCAGCGACGCTTCCGTCCTTTGGCCTCTTGTGGATGATGGTTTGGGAGGAGGGAGGATTGTTGACAACACAGGAAACTTTCAGTTCCTGTGACTAAAACCTGGAAGACTTGTCAACACCTCCCAGAGCTGTCAGAGGAGTCAGGCAAGGCAGATGGGCAGTGATTCTGGTTAAAATGCTGCTCCTTATTCCAGGGTCAAAAACTTCATTTCTCTGGCTGGAGTTTGGGATTTTAACTACAGAATTGCAAGGGCAGGTGAAAGGAAACTGTCAGAAATATTAACTGAATAAATAGAGGGATGGATGGAGGCTAGGAAGGAGGGAAGAATGGAAAAATGAAGGGAGGGAGGGACTGAAGGGAGGAAGGGAGGAATGGAAAAATGGAGGGAGGTGTGGAGAGGGATGGAGGGGGGAGGGAGGCGGGAGGGAGGGAGAAGGAATGGACTGACTGGATGGTCTAGGCATTGCTCTATTTAATTCTCACAATCCTAGGAGGCAAGTGCTGTTGTAACCGTGCTTCATAGATGAGAAAACGGAAACTAATACAAATGAGTTAATAGTCACATCCCAGTCTTTTTTATTCCAAAATCTTTTTTTAGTAGGTGTCATGCTTACTCTACTCCCATTCCTCACCTACACCAGAAAACTGGAATAAGCAAAACCCTAATGGGCCAGAATCTGACCCCAGTTGCATTGAAGAGTAAGGATAGGAGGTAAGTAAAAGGCTTAGCCTCTCTGATCACCAGGAAGTCACAAAGCACTCCCAGTTGTCCTCTGCATCTTAGCTCTGCTACGGTGTAATAAGAATAGCCTAAGGAAATAAGGTACTTGTAGTGGTGGTTACTTGTTCAACTTCTTTGATTTTTTCCCCCCTTACTCTTGATTTAGTCTATTTTAGACTTAAACTCATTGAGAGCATTCGGTTTCGGACAGTACGAGAGAACCTCCCTTACGGTAGAAGTGGCTTAGATATTTAGGATTCCAGTATCTTTAGCTGGAGAGGAAAGTTGAGGGAGGCAGTGGCAGCACAAGTGGGAAATCAAAACTAGGGCTGCTGAAAAATTGGAAAATTTAATGTGGAGGGGAAAAAAATAAGAATGTAAAAAGTCGTTTCTGGATCCTTTAGAATGAAGTATAAGGAAGAGTATCTATCAAACCTTTTCTCCATTTTTTATTCAGTCAAAATAAGAGTGTGAGATCAAGTTACAGTGGGAGGAATGCAAGTAACTGCATACCTATGCCCCCTTGCCACCTGGAAGAGTACTTATGTGTCAAGTTCCTGAGCTACAAGAGCAGTTTAAACCAAGCTGGTCTCTCCAACCAAAGCCCACTTCCTGAAGGGAGTACGGGATGCCCGGCAAGAAGGAGCACCAGCTGGCTTGCAGCCTTTACTGGGGTCCCAGGCAACATTCAACAAAGAGGGACACAAGACCGGGATAAACTAAACCCACCAAACTCTATTGTACATGTCATCGTGCAGGATAATAACAATGGCTGCCGTGTACTGCCGGCATCCAGTTAAGACTCTAATGACATCACCTCACCTAATCTTTACAAAAACCCTATAGACAGGTGCCATTTTTACCCCCACTTAACAGGAAGTTAAAAAAAAGAAAGAGGGGCGCCTGGGTGGTGCAGTCGGTTAAGCGTCCGACTTCAGCCAGGTCACGATCTCGTGGTCCGTGAGTTCGAGCCCCGCGTCAGGCTCTGGGCTGATGGCTCGGAGCCTGGAGCCTGTTTCGGATTCTGTGTCTCCCTCTCTCTCTGCCCCTCCCCCGTTCATGCGCTGTCTCTCTCTGTCTCAAAAATAAATAAAAAACGTTGAAAAAAAATTTAAAAAAAAAAAAGAAAGAAAGAAAAGAGAAAAGAAAAAGATCAGAGAGGTTAAGTAATTTAACCAGGCTTATACCACATGTGGCAAAGTGATTCAAGTCTCTAATTTCAGGTACTAACATCTAAATCCAAATAACTGACTACTCAGTCAACTGAATTTCTTTTCCCTGATATGGACTTAGGAAGAGCAAACCAAATCCAAAGATAACAGGGATTTAACTTTAAAAATAAAATAAAATGCATCTAACCTGTGTTCTCAGGGCAGCACGGGGTCAGTTGTATTACCTCAGCGTCTCGCTCATTCATTCATTCAGTCCATAGGAATTTATGTTTAGACTGAACAAAGATCCTGAATAGACAAGTCTATTATATGTTGTATATGCTCTGCGTGTGTTATATATATATATATATATATATATATATATATATATATATATATATCTACCATAAATTTATTAACAATAAATAGGAAAGTTATACAAAATATTTTAAACACAATGCTAAACCAGATTTTTTTTTAACAGGGCAGGGATTTCTGTTTTATCCACAAATCAAATCAATTACCATTCTCTAAACATTATCGCTTATTGAGGTTTCACTATAGGGTTTGATGTGTACTTAGATGATTCGCTAATAACAACTAAGAAAATGTCTAACTAGCTATCAGGGAAGTGCAACCATCTCTAAGCCTCTAATTATTAAAATCCAGTAACATACAAATCAATATCAAGATAGGAAGAGGCAAGAGAGGAAAATCTAAAGTGTGCCTTGAGAAGATGGCTTCTCTTAGGCTGATGGACAAGTGGTGTCTATTTACTATGCAGCTCATTGGAGAAATGCTTTTGAGGAGTGGAGGATGTTTGAGGAAATACAGCTGGCCACTAGCCAGCTATGATACTGCTTCCGGTCCACACATCAGACTAGAATAACCCAGCTCCTTCGGAGGAGCCCAGGGAGGAATTCCTGGAAATGGCAAAGCGTATTAGATTTCACATTATCCAACAACATAAAATGATGTATTAACATTCTCCCTGAATTGAAAATATGTATTGATCGCTTTAAATCTTAGGTAATTTAACTAGGTTATATTTGCATTATGCACTATAAAATAAACATTTCCAGTTATTTCTGCTCCTATCATGCGCTGAGTATTTTGTCTAAAATATTTCTGCATTGCCTGAATTTATGGTATAAACTGAGATGGTACAAGTCAACCAAAGTTAGTCATCAAATATTTAGGTGTGTTAAATACTACAGTTATTCACAGAGCCCAAAATAATTTTTAAAATGGGACTGTGTCTGATAGTAATATAAAATTGAGAGAAATGCATGAATGATTCTGTGCCATCTAATAACGAAGATGAGGCCGGTGTTATGTAAAAGAAACAAGAAAAATGTTCTGCATAAATGTCAAGGTGAAAAATGACAGGAGACGAGAAGAGAGAGGCAGTGTCTGATGGGCTTAGCTGTGATGCTGAAGACTGGGCTTTCTGGTGGTAAGATTTACATTTCGGACAGGCTGCTGTGCTGCAGGGTGGCGGCTGGCTTAGAGGGGAGCGAGACTGGAGAGAGAGTCTAGTCAAGAGAGGAAGGCAATGGTCTGGTGGAAACCTGAGGAGGGACTGAACTAGGTGAAGCCAGGGGATATTCATCTTTGCATCCCCGGTGCCTGGTATAGTTCCTGGTACACAGAATGTGCTCAAATAATATTTATTAATTTAGCTAAATTTATTTTCCTCACCCACATTGCAACAAAACCTCCATCTCTTGGCTTTAAAACCGCATTTCTAGTGACTATTATAATGCATACTGAGGTTCTAGACAATTCCACAAATACGTCATATAAAAAAAAAGCACATTTATGAATGTTGCTAAAAATTAACTGGATAATCTGCTTAACATGATCATAATTCATTCCACAAACATTTATTGATCCTTTCCACACTTTGCTTTTCCTGGACCACAGGGATGTGGATAAAAATACGGATTTTAAAGGATTGTTTCAATGCTCATTGCAACAACAACAGCAACGAAAACTAAAGCCAGATGGCCAATTAACTAAGCAATCCTTCGTGCCGGAAATAAGCAAACCTACAGCTGTCATTGCCTATAAAAGTTCATATACCTTGTTGGGCACATGGAATGCACACAATAAATAATTATAGATTGAAAAAACAAGGCTCTGCCAGAAATTTTTTTTTAACAAAGTGTGATCAACAGCTGAAGTAAATGTAAGCTAATCTCATGCTATGGTGCAGCCTCACACCTGGCAGTCCTGCATCCTGGAAGCTCAGTTATCCAGAAGGGAAAGCACCACGATACAAAAAGACTTCTACGCCAACAAATAAACATCAAAAATGCCAAGTCAGACTGGAAGGGCTCCAGTCCAGGCACTGCCACTCAGAAGCTATTTTTCACACGAGCTACTTAGTCTTCTTGAGCATGTCTTCAACTGCACCCTAACTTCAGGGGCTATGATTGGGGCTAGTGTTCATACAAGTACCTAGAAATTGCTGACACATGATAAGCTCTCCATGGAAAGTGATTAGAATAGTGTTATAAGCTGTTGTACCAAAATTCATATGCCCCCACCACACGCCTAAAATTCATATGCCAAAGCCCTGACTCCCAATACCACAGAATGTGACTGTGTTTAGAGATAGGGCCTTTTAAAGAAGTAATTAAGGTAATGTGATGTCATATGGGCGGGACCTAATCCAATTTGACTGGAGTCCTTATATAAGAGGAAACTTGGATGCACAGAGAAACACCAGGGGCATGCCTGCAAAAAGAGCAACCATGCGAAGAAGCCACAGGAAGGCAGCCATCTTTGAGCCAAGGAGAGAGGCCCCCAAAACAATCCAACATGCCCACACCCTGCTATCAGACTTCTAGCTTCTAGAACTGTGAGAAAATATGTTTCTGTTGTTTGAGCCACCCGGCTAGGTGTCATTTTGTTATGGCAGCTCTATGGCAGCTCATGTATTCTTCAAAGTAACTTTGAGGGGGACAAGAAGTCTGACATTTGAGTGACAACGTGTTGACATAAGCATCTAAACTTTAAGTCTTTTTATGGGTTCAGCATTTATTTCCACAGTTAGTCTGGTGGCCTGGCACACACAGATTCTTAATAAGTATTTGTCGAATGTATATATGAATGAATGAATGCACGCCTGCATGATTGAATGAATGAATATTAAGAAGGTGATAAGCCTCTGGTGCCGGGCACACCACAACAGACAGCTGACAGATTCACAGGAACAATGACTAAATGCTTATTATATGCCAGGCACTGTGCAGTAAAAACTATAAAAAGCAAATGCAAGAACATAAAACCTTAGGAGTCTGAGGGCTTTTAGAGTAAGGAAAATTGGTCCATGTTACCACTTCATTATCTTTGCAAAACACCACTGTGTAATCACTGGCCCAGAGAGGCAGGGCTGTTCGTGGGAAGGAGCACTAGGCTTGGAGCCAGAAGACTTCAGTTTGCTTTCTTGTTCTGGCACTCATGAGAGATCCTTGGGAAAGTCGTTTCACCATCCTGAGCCTCAGTTTCCTCTTCTATAAAACAGGGATATTGATACCCACCCCACCTATGCCATAAAGCTGAGGCGAAGATCAGAATAGGAGGTATGTGTGTGAAAATGATCGCGAGCCCATAAAATGTTGTGTACATTAAAGGTATCCTGTTAATAATGATAACCTTGAATCATTAAGTAAACATTAGCATGTATTCTGGACATTAAATCTTATATGAAAGGGCATACACAAAAGATTTTTTTAAGACATTCCATTCAAGTTAATAATCTCCTTTAAAAACTCAGGTCACCTAGGGGCGCCTGGGTGGCTCGGTCGGTTGAGCGTCCAACTTCTGCTCAGGTCATGATCTCACGGTCCGGTCTGTGAACATGAGCCCCGGGTCGGGCTCTGTGCTGACAACTCAGAGCCTGGAGCCTGCTTCGAATTCTGTGTCTCCCTCTCTCCCTGCACCTTCCCCACTCAAACTTTCTTTCTCTCTCTCTCTCTCTTTCTTTCTCTCTCTCTCTCTCTCTTTCAAAAATAAATAAACATTAAAAAAAATTTTTTTTAATTCAGGTCACCTAAAAGTTTATTTGGAAAAGTCACGTAGGAGGTGGCAACTCACGCCTGATGATACTGATAAATGTGGTCACCCTTCAGTTTTTAAGACGGTATTTCTGATGGTAATTATTTGAAAGCTTTTTGCCATGGGCAATTCTGACCTTTAGATTTCTGGTTTTCTAAAAGTGTAGTAATAACCAATTAGCAATTTCCAGTGAAAAATAGAATTTATTATTTTGGCCGATAGATGCAGAAAAAAAACAAGACATTTGTGCAAATAGTGATGTATTTTAGATTTGTTGAATTGTTCATTGTTAATATATTTATATTTCTTTTTCACTTTAACAATTTAATACAGAGGGGCGCCTGGGTGGCTCAGTCAGTTACGCGTCTAACTTTGGCTCAGGTTACGCTCTCGCAGTCCATGAGTTCGAACCCCACATTGGGCTCTGTGCTGACGGCTCAGAGCCTGGAGCCTGCTTCAGATTCTACGTCTCCCTCTCTCTCTCTCTGCCCCTCCCCCACTCATTCTCTCCCCCTCCTTTCTCTCTCTCTCTGTCTCTCTCAAAAATAAACATTAAAAAATTATTTTTAAAAATGTAATATAGAAAACCTGATTTCATAGACATAGCCACAACACATTTTTTCCTGCATTACACAAAAGTAATGGAAAAGAAAGCAAGACATGAGAGGAGAGGAACAAAAGAAATGTAGATGAGTAAAATCAATATTTAGCAAAACCCCAAGGTGGAACTATCTAATTCATTTTTTTTGAAATACTGCCAACCCTTGAATATTTTTCAATAAATAGTAGCAAAAAATAATAAATGTCTGGATTTCCACTTAAGTATTTGCAACACAAATCTTTTCAACTTCTCCTTTTCTTTATTTTCACTGGAGAAAATATCTAGCGTTGTGCTAGAAATGTATGCTGTATTGCATTTGTTCTTATAGAGGCAATATGGCAGCTTTAATGGAGTGATGTCGTAAGAACATGGTCTGGTAGGACACCATAGCTAATAAATTTTAAATCCAAGTTGCTTTTTTCACAACTGCAGGCATAAGCAATTTCAAAATATCTGAGTTATAATACAGAAGATTGGATTACTAATCCAGCGTATTTTTGTCAGGTAAATCTGATATGAAATGTTCGCCATTCACCCTAATTAAACAGGGAGTAATTAATAGTCGGTCCTACTTCCACATCTGTAACCCAGGTACCATCAAAGACCAAGTTTCTTCAATGATACATTGAAGCAGAAATTCTTGGCTTATTTACCTCCCAGAATAATGTATGAATATAGTCAGATGATTGGATGCCTTTGGTGTGGATATCTATGCAACTGTGAATGCATTCAGATTAAGAAAATAAGGAATGCTTTACAAATAGACATGATACTGTTAATATAAGTTCCTGAATGCACCCTAAAACATCATTATCTAGATTTGTGTTCAGACCAGGAGGATGACAGACCAATTCATAAATCTAATAAAACTTACATTCAAAAAGAAACGTTTTTATATATTTCCTACGTGTTTGACCGTCTTTGAACTGTTTTTTTTTTCTATGTGATTCTTACTTCCTTTTGGAATAAGTTTTTTCCTGTCTTTGTCAACCAATTAGTCGACAACTTTCATTATAGATACATTATACATACTATTGATACATTAAAAGTAGCTTATATTCTTCATAGATTTATAATTAAGTACCTTCCATATATTTCCTGGGTGTTTTTCTTTTTGGTTTTTCTAACTCGTGAAAAATTCCAAACACAATAACTTGAGAAAAATAACATTTAGATACCTTCCTTTTAGACTTAACAATTATTAATATTTTCCATGTTTGCTTTCTCTTTCTCTGTGTATATGTATGCATAAGGACATTCTCAAATATACCACAATAGTATCTTATAACTAAAAATTTTTAATTACTATTGAATTTTTATGGAATAAAAATTGTTGCATAAATGTCACCTAGATCCAGTTGCACTCACATTTTCCTAATAGTCCTTGCCAAAAAAAGAAGTCATCCCATTGCTCGTTTGCCATTGACGTTGTTGTTGTTATTTTACATATTTCACGGAGTTGTTATAGTTCCTTATTCTCTTTTAATTCAGAACAGTCCCCCTGCCTGCCTTTTTTCCCCCATGATATTGAACTTTTTTAAGCATTCAGGTCCAATTGTCTTACATAGACTATCCCACTTTCTGGATAAAACTGGTCACTTCTTCAAGATGCACTTTCACTTGTACCCCCTTCCCCTGTATTTCTTTAAACTGGAAGTTAGGTGAGAGACTCAATTGGATTTAGATTAAACATTTTTGGCCAGAATAGTTCATGGGTGGTACTTGATACCTCATGTTTGATTATCTAGTAACATATAAGGCCTTCTTGTCCCTCTGGAAGTCACAAACTTGACTATTTGGTAAAGGCAGTGACCACTTGACCTCTCCATTGTAAACTTACATTTTGTCCTGTTTCAGTCTAAACCATGAATATCCCCTTCCTCAACACCCAATGACTTAGCATCTACTGACCGTACTCACATGAGTTGATTATGATATTAAGGACTGTAAAATGGTGACTTTCTAATTTTATCCTTTATTCAACATTTATTATTGACAGTTTTCTCTAAAGAATTATCCTCTTTTTCTTGCTTTGTTTTGTTTCCCCTCACATTGGATGGTTATTTTTAATATTTTATCTTTTAGTCCTCATAACTTCTCTAATGTAAATAATATCACCCCTATTTTACGAGTGGAGAAACTGAAGCATAATTAGTAACTTGCTCAGCTAGCTAGTAAATCGCACATACAGACATGGAATTCAGCTGTCACCCATATTCTTATACCATGGCTCATTATATCACGGTTACCTCATAATATACAGGCTCACTTGATATAAGGCATCTGTTCAACCCCTTAATTACCAAAGGTCTTTCTCTTCAAATACTTCTGCTGTGGAACCATGACTAAGCTTCCCGTTAGAAAAGATCAAGAACCAACATCTAAATGCTCCCAGCACAGGCTCTAGGGTCTGGGCTCTGATAAATGAAAAATAAAAATAGGTGATGTGCTGGCCAGTAATGGGATGACATTCCTCACTCCACACTCTAGTAACTAAAGATGACATTGAAAAATCTGGGATGCTCTTAGAAAGGGGGCAAATGGGATATTGACCCATCAAGAGTTTGTAGACCAAATCCCTTGAAACCACCAGTTACACAATTTCCAGGTGATTCTCTTATTGGCATTGGCCGTGTCTCATAATTTGGCTGGGGAAAGATGAGTTGTTCAACGTGAAGCTAATTTTGTTCTATTATAATTATTTAGAACTACAAATGTTGGGCATATATGCACCTGGGCAGCCAGTACAGTTTCCATCTACCTATTTCCTCCCCCTCTACTCTTCTTTCCTTCATCTACAAAATATAATTATTAATAAGAGCACATGAGTTATGGAAGATAGTATATAAAGGTTCCAAATAGCATCTGGCACTACCCCTCTTTATTTCAATTCCAGTTTTCCTTTCTCCTTTTTTCCTCTTTCTCATTCTCCTATTATTCCTTCCTGGAAAGAAGCAAAGTTTAGCCACTGGTACAAAGAAAAGGGGGTTAGGTGACCTAAATTAATTCTTCTAGGAAAAACATTTAATACTAAGTGCCTATGAGGATGGCCTGGGTAGCTTAGTTGGTTAAGTGTCCAAGTCTTGATTTCGGTTCAGGTCATGATCTCACCGTTCATGAGATTGAGCCCCGTGTTGGGCTCTGGGCTGACAGCACAGAGCCTGCTTGGAATTCTCTCTCTCCCTCTCTCTATCCCTCCCCCACTCATCCTTGCTCTCTCTCTCTGAAAGTAAATGAACAAACTTAAAAGAAATACTAAGTGCCTATGATTAAATAGGTATGGTAAAAGATCTTAGAGACAAAAAAATGTGAAAAATTTCCCCCAGAAAGTGTAGAGCAAATATCTGTTACAATGTAAATGCAAAAATAAAGGTCTGCACATGGTTTGGGGAGCTCAGAGGAAGAAACATCCTCAGCACTGTGACTCTGTGAGTTCTTGAAGCCCGGCGTGTCTCGTAAGCACTGATTAGGGAGGAACAGTTGCTTCATTTCCTTGTAACAACAAAGAAAGGTTATGGGATTTTGTTAGTTTTAATTAAAGAAGAATCTAAAAGGAAGGTTAATGTGAATCTGAACTGATCTCAAAGAGTAGACTTGCAGGAAAAGGTTTCCTGTGAGATTTGTTGAAAAGTGAGAGCAAAGACCCTAGGACCCCAGAAATTATTTTCATGAGCAGAATTTGCACAACCTCAGCTCAGTCAGGAAGGCCAGAATGGTGTGTTCCCAGAATTGTTCTTCCAGCCGTCAGCGTCATTTTGACATCCTTCAGTCATGGGGATGTTTGCGCTCATTTCATTAGAAGATCACGGACCCACATCAACTCACATTTAGACAACAGAGCCCGGGGATGAGCGAACTCCCCTTGGGAAGAAGCCCCACCCCGAATATCCTGAGCCAGCTGTAGACAGCCAGTTTCTAAAGTTCAATTAAGGTTCCTCAGCAGTGAACTTGTTGTATGACCTTGAGTGAGTCACTTAATATCTCTTGACTGTGTTTCCTCATTTGTACAATGGGGACAGAGATGCTGACCTTTCCCTCATGCCCACTTTGAGGAACAGCTCATTAGCAATCACAAAGTACTTTGAAAATGTAAATGCTGAATTATAATTTTAATCAACAAATTAACCTTGGTGCTTCCCACTCAATCACTCCCTCCTGGGTAAACGATCAAAAATGTTGGCTGACTCAGACACTTCTAGTCCGGAATTCACCCCACACACAAAACATGGCTCCTCCAGAGATCCATTAGAAGTCCTTTTCTGCCCCTGTCACCACACCGCAGGTGCTTTTCTACCAGTGATCAGGACACAGGAACCCCAATGTATTTGAAGAGTATTCAAACTCGTACTTAACAGACACTTCAACTCCAAGGAAATTATGATAAAGAAAGTAACAAGCCCAACCCCAGGGAGGTGTAAACTATATCTTCTCTGGGTTTGTGAAGGTTTTCAATTATGAAACTATGTAATTATTAATTTATTTTTAACAAATATTCACTGAATACTTAAAATGTGCACGTTAGAATGAAATTCTTTTATAGCTCAGCCAGTAGGAATCCTGTAGCAATAAGATCAATGGGCCAGTGGTCGTTGGTAGCAAAGTAAAGAACAGTCTCATAGCCAGGGCTGGGTTGTAGGCAGGGTAGTTTGCGCAAACAGCAAGTCTCCACCGGGTGGGTGCCTGACGTGGCCTGGTCCTCACGTCACTCAAAGCACTTAGTGTCAAGCACATCTTTGTAAAAATGACTCTTCATTTACCAATAAAGCAAGCAATCCAGTCCTGGATTGGATTCTTTTTTAAATTTTTTTGAGAGAGAGAGAGCATGAGGAGGAGAGAGGAGCAGAGGGAAAGAGAGAATCCCAAGCAGGCTCCACTTTTAGCACAGAATCTGACACAGGGCTCAATCCCACGACCCTGGGATCATGACCTGAGCTGAAATCAAGAGTCAGACGCTCAACTGACTGAGCCACCCACGTGACCCTGGATTGAATTTTAAGCAGACACTCCCCAATCTAGGAAAAGAAACATGCCAGATCCTCTGACACAAAATACTCTGAACTGAAACCAGAGGTGCTTCCCTTCGAGCTGAAACCAGAGGTAACTTGAGTCATAAACCCAACTAGAAATAAATGCCAGGAATATATCCCATTAGGGGAAGTTGCATACATACATTTACTAAGTTCCATTAATAGTTGCAGGTAGAATAAAACATAGAGTCTTCATTGAAGTGGTTATATTTTCTTTCAGACTTAATCTGAGCCATTCAAGAGCTAGTGTGCTTACATGAGTCATTCACTATTTCAACACCTATTATTAATTACAAAGTTGTTGTGGCTATACCTGTTACGGATTGATAAAATACAACCACCTCTGATAGTTAGTAGATAGATTTGGAACCCAAGCACAACACATTCTAACACTGTGATTTGGGGAATCACTCACACTCTCTTAGCTTGAAATTCCACCTTGATGAAACAAGAATAATAATAAATGCCCTTCCTAAACCAGGGCCATTGGGAGGCACTAATGGAATGATGTATGTAAAAACATTTTGTAAGCTATAAAGCACTCTGAGTTTAAAGGATGATGATTATGATTACTTCTGTTAAATCTTCACGGAACAGGTGAATTTGGAAACCCCTCATTAAATGAATAAAAAGGGCACACAGATATTAGAACGGTGCCTGTAGACAGTAATAAATAAGTGTGGATCATCATGCATAGAATAATAAGAAAATAATATTTTCTTCAGATTATGCCTTTGATTAAAAAGATATAACTGGCTTCAGTGTACTTTTCACAGCTATCACATTTATGACCTTTACAATTAACTTCTAAAATATTCATATTTAAACGGCATACCATAAAAATAATGGATTCAGAAAAATTACCATATGTGGCAAGAACAAAGAAAAAACCAAATACTTCTCTCTACCCCCAAAGAGTTTCAGAAGTTTCAGATTAATGAAATTCAGCACTCTCTCAGACGGTATAGACCCACAAACAGAATACCATTTTTAAGAGAATCTAACTCCCTGGTGTCACCAAAACCTGTGGATCACTGCTACTTAACTGTGATGAGATACAGGACAAAATATAGTAAATGGGTAAATAGGCAGGTGAAATGCAATACGGATTTCTAAAACAGTCATCGAACAAGTTTACATATGTTAGCAAATATCTACATGTATTAGTATAAAGTATTATGAAATAGTAAAATGACATAAAATAAAATGATATACAGCAAACCTTATAACAATGTAAATTTAGTCCTTGGTTCATTTTCTTCTTAAAAATTATTTTTTCACATTTTCCTAAATACTTTTGAAAATATTCATGTGCCATCTGTTATTGATATACAATACTACAATTTTTTGTTTTATAAGCCTCTATTCTCTTCCGCAGAGAAGATACAGACTAATTTTTTATAGTTCTCTATATAACCAGCCTTCATATCTTGGGAGACATGTTTGGAGACAAGCATGCACTCAATTTTGCTTCCCCAATCTGCTCTCTTAAGAGACAGGGGAGATACAACGTTATGTCCTTGATGGTGTGAGTAGAACAGAATCGATCTCTCTCTCTCTTCCCTTCTCTCTTTCTCCCACCCTACTCCTTTCCCCCTCTCTCTGTCTTTAGGGCCCTCTGGAACAACAATTAAAGTGTTAGAAAAAACTAAGTCTATTTTTCAAACATTTTACCCAAGGATTTTTTCTCTACTTATCTAACGGTGCATTCAGTGCATTTTTCTCTATTTACCTAACAGTGATTTGATGCATAACAAATCACTCCGATACTCAGCTTCTTAATATAACAAACATTTATCCTTTCATAGTCTCCATGGGTCAGGCATCTAGGTATGGTTTAGCTGGGTCCCTCAGACTCCAGGTCTCTCATGAGCTTACAGTCAAGCTGTCAGCTGGAATATGATCACCACAATCCCCAACTGGGACTGAAGGTATTAAGTTCTCTCTCAACTATTGTAGCCAGGCTGAAGATCTGCATTCCCCTTTGGCCTCAGCTCCTCCATATGCCCTATGGGCATCTCCATAGGACTGCTCACAACATGGCAAGTGATCCCGGGGAGTGTGCAAGAGAGCACCACAAAGGAGGCCACAGTCTCTTTATAACCTAACCTCAGAAATAACATCCCAGCATTCTTGCCATAGTCTAGTCATTAGAAGGGTCCAGCCCCACTCAAGGGGCTTATATAGCATTGCATATCATTCTTAGATCACTCTAGAAAATGCAAAACAGTGACAGATGAGTTTATTTCCTAAGAAACAAAATTAACATACTCAGCGTGACTAATTCCACTCGTAAAATGCTTTTGACGAATCCAATTTTTTTTCCCAAAAGAACCTAATTTATTCATTTCAAAATTGTTTCTGATCAAACCCCTAAACAATAGAGTACCTAAGATGTGCTAGGCACTGGGCTTGGTGCCGACTGTACAAAGAAACAGACAGCCTCTGCCTTCAAGCACCTTTTAATTTTGAACTTTGTTGTTTATTTCCAGATCTTTGAAAATCTTTTTAAATATTTTAGTTATTTGGATTTTGTTTTGTTTTGTTGAAACAAGAAATGATTACCCTTCTAAATAAATATGGAATTAATTGTGCCCTTCCAAAGAGCTTCAAAGCTCTTGAAGTGTCAATATCTCTCTGGATCTTAGATTCCCTAAATAAATAGAGATTCAGTTTACAGTTACACAAACTAACACATAAAAGAATTAGGTTGCCTGTCCTGTGCCACAAAGATAAGAAAGATAATGGAATAAAAGACTCTGTCTTAACCTTAGTGGCTATCCACTTCCTTATTCACCAGGGATTACTGGCTTTCTCTGAGCTCAACAAGCCAGTTAGAATCATCATTAGTTTCACAAAACTACTCATGTAGTTCATTTTTACTCTTTTACCTCTTTATCCCTTGACTTACTGTAATGTACCCCTTTCACCTTTTCCCTGCTCTGATCTTTGCATTAAAGCATTTAATTTTTGCATCATACAGTTGTTCCTGATCTCTCTTTCATTCCAGACACACTGTGCTTTACACTAAATCCTTGAGACCACCTTCAAAAATCCATGTCACATGTGCTTTTGCTCTTGAGGATTCTTGTTCTTTAGTGGTATTGTGATCAGGTTGGCTTTTATTAAATCTTAGTTGACAACAGCGTTTTTCCAAAGAAGAGAATTTGAGCTTCACCTCCATGCACAAAACCAAGTCATGCCTATTTCAACCATTCGTATTAGGATTTGCACTACCTCCAGAGTTTTCTCCCGGTCTGAAATCAGATAATGGGAGAGTCTTCATACAAAGTAACAGTCTGTGAAGCAAGATACAGGAGTCCTAAGACAGAGTTGGCTCCTTAAAATAATTTAAGGGGAATTATAATAATATGGCATGCTAATAGTCCACCCACATAAAAGTGAATTATTTCAGTTATGTTTCTATCTATTTTAGTGTAACAGGGTAAAGGTTACAGAGCAAATAGTTAAAGAGTCTACTCCATTGATATTCAACATCTTCACGGCAATATAAAATGCCATACAAGACGCTTTTCTGGTGTTTGACACCACATCTGCCTAAGCTTGTAACATTGCTGGTCTAATTCTTAAGAATAAGCATTATGACTTTCAGGTATCTGGAACTCTGAAAAACTTAAAGAGAAAAACATTTTTGGAAAAAAGGATTACAAAACAAAGATAGTTGTTGTTCATCCAACCGAATTATATAAACACCACTGGATCCATGGGTTAATGACATAAAATCTAAATGTGCTATAGCAGTGAGTGGTCATAAGAGCATAAATTGCTGTCACTGACAATCAGGCAGTCTGGGACCTGTAGAGAAACCAGACGTGTTCATGGCTTCTACCGTGGTTAGCAATATACAATAAACAGCAAAAATGGGCCTCCAGAGGGAATCTGCAAAGGGTTGTAGACAGATGTTCTGAATCTTAGAGTCCAACAGAAGTGTATTTAGGTCAAGGAATAAGGTTGAACAAGGAGAGAAAGAGCAGAAACAGAATTTGTTGTGTGACCTCTAGAAGCTGTTTCAACAGAAAATTGTCTTGATATGTGCTTTCTAAAAGAGAAATGAGATTAGTTCTGGACTACAGTTAAGCTAACATTAAAAATATGGATCTAAATGAAATTACATTGAAAATGTTGTAGTGTTTGAGAGTTCTATGACAGGGTCCACAGAAGAGAAATTTTTTTAAACAGAATTCATTGCCAACAGAACCAAATAGCAGTGTGGTTTTCTTAAATGAGGCTTGATTTTATATCAGTTGTTCAGTTAAATTAAACTTCCTGAGAAAAGTCATTTTAATTCTTCTACATACCCTTCTTCTTTCTAATATCTATGCAAAGATAAAGAAATTGATGTAGCCAATAAAAGCATGAGTCACACTGGTATGACTGGGATTTTTTTTTCCATTATATATATAATGTTATAGATATAATTATTTATTGATTTATAATATAGGTAAATATTTGTACTTGTACTTAATTCTATTTATTATCTATTATATATTTTTTTCTATTAAATATATGTCTGTGTATATAAAATCAAAATTATGTTTGATTCTCCAGTGAGAATTAAGAAACATAGGAATAGAATCCTACGTAATCTCATAGATCCTAGGTATAGTCTTGCTACTTCTGTATATTAGGAAACTGTTGTAATAGGTAATAATATTAATAGCTCAGATAATAGATTATTTAAGCAATTATTCTAATAACTACGTTACCAAATTTCCATCTTTTTCCTTTACCCCAACTTATCGCTCCCTTGTCCCCACTACTTGGCTCTCCTAACCTCTGTCTCAGACACACTTATGACTCACTCCAGGCCAGATAGGCTCCCTAGACTGTGCTTGGTTTCTAAAACTTCTTCTAGAACTAAAATATTGGTATTTCTAGAATCTTCATCACCCCTACCCTCTAATCCTATCCACCCTTATCATGAAGAGAATGAGAAAATGACATAAGTTGTCCCCACATAGGAGAAGGTCCACGCAACTTCTCAGTATAGACAAGGCTCATCAAATCATATTCCCACTCATTCTCTCATCCATTTTTGGGTGGTCCGGATGAAGGATAGTTTGCTGATGCTAGGCTACTAACTCCACAAGATTGGACCTCCTATAAAACGGAACCCATGTAGTGGTCTCAGGTTAGATTATTCCTGTTTCTGAAAAGTACACCAAAGAGTAGCATTGAAATATCAAAATATTACTACCATGCCCAAAGTGACCTATTGTGAGAGTAATAAAAATATGTTTGTACATGTGCACTATATTTCTACTCCTATGTTTGGAGTCATGGAATTCAGGAAGATGAGGAAACAGTAAAAAGTGAGTTAAAAAATAAGGGCTGTTTATACCTCTTTGTTATAATGGGGAAAAGAACTTAGTTTTCATTTGAAATTTTTGGAAAAGAGTGACAACCAAGAATACATCATACCATATCAAACTAAAGTATGAAATTTTTGTAATTCAGTTATGAAGCTAAGGGCTACAAAATCCTTGAACATTCATGGAAAAGTGAAAGAAAAAGAAATGGCTCCTATCAAACATCAAAGCTGAGCTTTTCTGCACTACCATTTAGTGCAGTTCCCTCCATGACCCTCGCTTTTTTTTAAAGTAAGCTCTACACCCAACATGGGGCTTCAACTTATGACCCGAGATCAAGAGTCTCATGCTGTATCAACTGAGCCAGCCAGGCACCTGTGCAATTCCCTTTTGCAGTCCTAGTTTACACATTCTGTTGACCTAGTTTACCAGTTACTTTCTTTTCTTTGGTAATAAGAAGAAAGGCCAAAGACAAAATCTGAGATAAGTGGGTGGTGGCACTTCATCTGGTGGCAGCATTGTGGGCCATGGACAAGAGCTACAAGTCTCTGAACCAATGAGTTGTGCAGATGCCCAGTCTCCTGTTAACTTCTGCTTAGAGATTAGGGATGTTCATAAGATTCAGTAACATATTACTTCTAACTGACTAACTCTTGGAGTAATCTTCACGGTGAATTTTTCTTGCCATTTAGCACATTAGAAGAGACATTTTAATTTAATTGACACAATCAATCCACATGCAAGTGGTTAAATGTCTCTTTATTCTTAGTTCTCTCTTGGCATTTTTTGGGAATAAAGAATGACCTCTGCTTTCTATTGTTTAACATATGACTGAACACAAATACAAAACACAAATTATGACAAACACATAGTACTTATTCTAAATATGCACTGCACTGATTTGATTGTATTAATCCCCTAAATTCTCCTACCACCCAATAAAGTAAAATACAGCTAACTCTTGAACAATGTGGGGGATAGGGGTGCTGTATAATTTTTTGCTACCCCCAAAATTAACTACCCATAACCAGCCTACTTGTTGACCGGAAGTCTTACCAATAAGATAAATAGTCAATTAGCACAGATTTTGTACGTTATATGTATCATACATACACTGTATTCTAACAATAAAATAGAGGAAAGAAAATTTTCTTAAGAAAACCATAAGAAAAAATACAGTACTATACTGTATTTATTCAAAAAATCTACATGTAAGTAGACCCATGCAGCTCAAACTTGTGTTGTTCAAGGGTCAACTGCATGTTATTACCTCCACTGTACTGATGTGAAAGGTGAAACATGGAGAATTTATATAACTTGCCCAAAGTTATATAGCTAATCAGTTGTGGATCCAGGATATAAACCCAGGCATTCTGATTCCCCAATCTATGCTCTCATTTAGCATGTTCTATTTTGAAACAGTCACGTGTTACATGAATTTACAGGAAAAGAAGATAAATGACCTGGAGAGGTTCATGGATAAAATGGAATGGACTTAGAACTTGGCAAATGAACAGCCCATGGCCAGGCAAGGAGCAAAGAATTCTGGCAAGAGGATGAATGATAGGCATGGAGTGTCCCCGGGGGAGTAGAGAAGCCGATCTGACCAGAGCGGGTGGGAATGAGGAAAACTCAGATGAGATCATTAGGATGGAGAATATTATGGAAATTTCCAGTGAACATTTCAAGTGAAAACTAAATTCCTAAGAGGGTAAAGTTATAATTGGGTTAAAAGACATTACCTCAAAAATGTATTTTGTTTTAATTCAATGCAAACAAAGCTTCTGTTCAGGTATAGAGATCTCTAAATGATCATTTCACAATCGACAGAGTTGAACAGGGGAAAATACTGTTGGCATACTGAATGCATGTTTATTTTTAGGTAGCATGGGAGAATGGCATCCAAGGAGCTGGATTTTTCAGTACTGACCCAGAGTGCATTTTGATCTGGATTCCATCTTTGTGCTCTCTGACCACTAGAGATATACCAGACTTGTATTTAAACTGAATTGGGTTAAAGCCATGAGGCCTGCCTGAAGGAAGGCTTACAGAAGGAAATTTTCTCAATGCCGCCTTTCTTTTGAAAGCTCACTCCTAAAGGGAAATCAGCAGAGAGGCAAAGAGAAATTGTGGCCTCCCTGCCAAAAGCAGAGAGGGAGGTGAGGGAGGAGAAATAGAAACACATCCAAACCAACTCTGGGGGAAAATGGATACTATGGACAAGTTTGCCAAAAATAAGAGTGAAGCTTAAGAAAGCAGGGGGTCTCAGTGGGTCACCAGAAAAGTTAAGCAAGAGGGTGGAGTAGGCTGGCTCAGGAACACGGCCAGACTACTGGAAGGAGAAGTGGGAACAGTTTCATAACCTCTCAATCTTTCCAACTTCTCACAGTGTTCTAGAAAAGAGAAAGTGTGCTTGATAAGAATGATTTATCGAGCAATTATCTCTTTCCGCCCTCAGCTCTCTGGAACTGGACAGCAGACAAGTCTGGTGACTTATATTTGTGGAGTTCTCCGGAAGAGCTTCCTCTCAAGGATGCACAACTTTCCAGTTAGTCACAAGGCAGCTCTCCTTTCTGCACGTTTCTGTCATTTTAACTTCCTCTTCTCTGTCCCTTTCTTGGTCCTTGCTCATTCCCCACTGATTTAGGATTGTTTACTGCACCCGCCATTATAATCATTGCTCCCCCCCCCCCCCCCCCCGCCGCTGCATGCTTATCCAAAGCACTTGCTCCCTTTTTGCTTCTCCCACCGTTGCTATATGCTGTTCCCACTCTGTCTGGACTGCCTGCTCCACAAGCAAATGGGGACGCCTGGTGCCACCCCCTCTGCCCTCCCTCCTCCAGCCATGCTCTCTGGGTTTTGCCTTCCATCTCTGGGCAAATACCCTACAAAAGGAGTCTTCCTGGGTTTCTCTCCACTAGTAGAGCTCTTCACACCCCAGGATCTCAAGTCTCCACTTACTCCTGTCCATCCTGGCTTCATAGAACTGCTGTGGTTACTGCTGACAAGCACACGGGGTGGGGGTGGGGGTGCGGTAGGGTGGAGCAGGATCTCGGGGGAAATTGTGCTTTAGGTTCAGTAATTACTCAGGTTTGATTTGGGTAGCCTTAAAGTGCTGAAAAGTCTGTTTCAACTAAACATCCTACAGTCCCAAATGTGGTGAGCTGGTCTCGTTTTTCATCTGCTGTCATGGTTAACTGGCAACTTCCAGGCATGGGGTGACTGTCTGGCACCTCAAGCACACAATTACACACAGACAATTACATAGAGAATGCCAACAGATTACAGACCATCAGGTCGTGTTTTAGCGGACGTCTTCTAGCGGGGAATGTGTGCCAGCATCTTAGATCAATTGTGGCACATTGTTTATTTCAGAAGCTTTGTCCCAGAACTGTTGGGCACCTGATCATTCCAGTGTTTTCTGCATTACAAAGTTGAAGGAGAAACAAGTTTGGGCTGAGTATTCTCAATCACCAGTGACTCAGTGACAGGTACCAAACTCATTCCACTTAAGACTGCAGGGTGAACTCAAATTGGGGTCCCTGAAGACAAAGATGGGATCCTTTATCCAGTGCATTAAAGGAAGCATTTCTTGTTTCTATTAAACAATCAGGAAAGGAAAGATCATGCAACAGCGGGAAGAGCACTGCAAATATCAGGGTTACCAGGAGTCACCCAGAAACCTTTAAAATAATTTAAAGTGGTGATAGAACAAGTAACACAGTGTGTTTCTATTGATGCAGTAATCCTTAACCCTTGAACTTAACTTGTACTTGCACCAAGAAGTCAGTAGAATGGTTTCTAGTTGCTGTACCAAGGCAATTCCCCATAGTTTAATTGATTGGGAATGGTGCTGATTTTCTCATTTAAATTGTCCACAAAGCACTTAAAAAAAATGCGACTCTTTGCTGGAATTATTATTCCATGATAATAAAAAACAGAGAAACTAGTAACTGGATCAAGATTAATACTGCGCTGTGAGATCTAAATACATCAAAGATAGATGGATATATCAGAGCTATGATTTCCTCAATTCTTTGCAAGGTAACCAAAGCAATTCCAAGAAGTCTTACTTTATTAGAAATTGGATTTCTTAAATATTATCTAAGTTCACAGTGAGCAGACAGCTACCTTGAAAGTGGGGCTAAGAGAAGATAAAATTCAAAGGTTTGAAAATAAGTAAAGGAGAAGCAAGATGCTTTGAGTCATTAACAGCACAACGCAGGCACATAGAGATACAAAAACAGCTAAAAAGGCAAGGACAAAATTAAACAGTAATGATGATTTATAGTAAGATACTCTGAGACATGACAGAAGTCTCAGTACACCAAAAGGAAAATCTTGTTTGCTCAAATTATTTGTTTCTTCTGTCTAATGAATGTAATTCTATACAAGTGATAACACTGGCATTTCTTTGAAATGTTGATTCAGTTTAATTATGAAAATCACCAAGGTATTTTCTAGCTGCTGCATCACTCCCTGTACTAAGATTAATCACATCAACATCATTCATTTAATCTTCAAAGAGGAAGCAGTTGTCCACAAAAGCCTTCAAATAGCTTCATTAGTGCAATTTTTCAGTCTCAAACACTTCGCTGGCAGCCTATGATTGAGAGTAAGGTCATTATGTTCATCTATTTCCTAATCTAATTTTTTTAATGTTTCTACATTTAATGTAGAAATGTGCAAGTGTGGAGTTTTTGCCTTCTCTTTGTTTGGCAAACAGCCCAAAACGTGAGGAAAATATGGATTGTGATTGACAAAATATTTGGTTGCTGGGGCTTCAATTCAAGAAATGTAATGTGGCAGGCCCCAAACTGGCACATTTTCCCTTTTGGGGTTTGTTTAGTGTGAAAAGGGCCGGACCTAGAAGTGTCATGTTTTCTTGTCTCTTACAAAGAAAAACTTGAACATGAGAGACATTCCTTCCATTCAGGAACTCCAGTTAAAAGAGACATCGCAAATAAAATTTATTTAGTGTTTTAAAATGCAAGATGGATTTTATATTTAAAAACAGAAATGGTCAACCTCACTTATGTTTCATTACTAAAACCACTTATAGCATCCTTCCCTTTGTTAAGAGCATTAATAATTTCTTCCCCTATTGGAAACCAATAAGCATCAGAGTCCCATAAAATAACACCGTAATAATTGATGCGTTGATCAAATCACAGTATCAATCATTTAAAAATTACCAATGCAATCAAAAGCATTCTCAGAGACTTAGAGCAGAGCCTGGCACCAACAGGGGTGTGGCGGTTGAGTTATTTATAATTACTGTACCTACTTTGAAGTGTTATAAGATGTGTCAGAAAGTAAAATTTGCTGAGCCCTATTACCAAGAATCAAAACTTACTAACTGCTGCTTTAAACTCTGCATCAAGAAATGATTTATTTGACTCCTGACTGGTCCACTTGCAGAAATGATTGCATTGCAATATTCAGTGACTGTGCAAAGGAGAAGGAAAGCATAAATCATGCAAAGACATTCTCAAGTTAATATCTGGGGACCATATGATGCCAAATTTTTAAGGCAAGATCTGCAGATGATGGGACAAATAATAGATGGGATAAAAATGCTGTGGGTAAAGGCAAAGGATTAGGGCTTTTGGTCATGAAAACAGTTCAGAAGCACGCAATGACCTGCGGCAATTATACAAATTTTGTTTCCACAAATGACATATAGACGATTACTGTATTTAAAGTACTAACTTCTTTTAAACTGCTTTAAAATAAAAACTATAATGAGTTTTTGTGGAACTAAATTCTAACTGACAGGACATAATTTTAAGATAAATTATAAAGATCAGAATAACCCCAGCTTGAAAAAGCCAGTGTTGCCATTTGTCCAGCCACAGGTGAAGTCACCAGGATAAAATGCAACTACATTTGGCCTTTGAACAACACGAGTTTGAACTGCATGGATCCACTTACATGCAGATTTTTTTTTCAATAAATAGAGTACTGTTCTGTAAATGTGTTTTCTCTTCCTTATGATTTTCTTCATAACAATTTCTTTTGTCTAGCTGACTTTATTGTAAGGATACAGTGTATGTTACATATAACATACAAAATATGTTACTCATCTGTTGGTGTTAACAGTAAGGCTTCTGGTCAATAGCCCTCTATTAGTAGTTCTGTTTTGGCTGAGTCAAAAGTTATATGCAGATTTTTGACTGAGCAGGGGGCTGGCGCCCCTAATTCCTGTGTTGTTAGCAGATTACCTGTATATGAAAGAGGAGCAAGAAATTGCATTATTTACAAATGTGTACGTTATCTACATATGTACATATATTACAATATGATGATCAGGAGAAAGAGCTTTGTGCATTCTTAACTCATGTTGTGTTAAACATTCAGCCAAATATACAGATAAGAAAGATAAACCCTGTTCTCTTGAGATGCCTTAACTCTGGTAGAAAAACAGGAACACAAACATATCTTTGTAACAGAAGGCAATGTGAGGTAAGTACCTAAGGAGAAGAAAAACATGCCTAGGAATTCATAAGTAGGTTTCCTGGCTGAAAGATCAAGGAAGGCTTCATGGAATGACAACATCTGGGGTTCTAAGGATGGGTAAGATGTTAAAGGGTCAAGACAGGGAAAGAGAAGATTACATCTTAGAGTTTAAAATATTCTATCTACCCTTCCCAACATCTAATGCATATCTGCAGAGAATGATAAAAGTTCTCTTAACTTCACAAGCGTCAAAATGATTTTTTGTAACAATATACAAATAAACTTAGAAAGACTCAATGCTCATTCCAGTTGATATGTCTAAAAATGAGCCTAAAATATCCAGTTTAATGGTTCATGTTAGGCAGTTAATCCAATTAATACAAAGAGATTAAAACAAAAACCAGTAAACCTGAGCAAGTGTACTTAAACATGTTTCGAAAAACAGATGCATCTACTTTTCAAATAACAAAAAGAAAATTATTTTATTCATGTAAAATCTGGCTGGAAATAAAAATTATAATTTAGAGAAAATGTTTAAAACTGTAAATTATGTAATTTCATGGATTCTTTTATTGTTTCTTCCCTCCCAGCCTCCTTCCCTCTTTCTCTCTCAAAATATATATACATATACGTGTGTGTGTGTGTGTGTGTGTGTGTGTGTGTGTGTGCATTCCCCTCACTGAAAGCAGAGCATTCCTATGAAAGTTTTTATAAGCCAAACTGGTGTAGAGGAAAGACTCAATTACCATTAATCTATATGGAAAATTTTTTGAGAGTCCCCAGACCCCAAAAATTACCTCTCTTAGATTTTTCTTATACCTTAGGCCACGTCTTGTTAATGGACACACACAATAAACTGAGATAAAGCACAGATGTTCACAGGCACAGCTCAAAGGCTATGGCTGCTTGATGCTGAGATGCTGAGGGTGGTTCCCAGGGAAGGGGATTGGGGGTGCCGTTCTCGTTGCTTGGGATGCATGCTGCCTCTATAAGGGCACATGCAAAACAAACTCTGAATGCCATGTTTGCTTCTCACCTTTTTTCATAAAACAAAAATCTTCAGATTTCTTTTGGTCAGCAAAACAAGTCCTAATGTAGGTCTTTCATAAAAGCAAAGTAGCATAACGTGGACTTTTGAAACTCAGGGGATACCTGCATGCCTGAGGTTGGAGGTGGAAATTTGCTAACAGATAAAAGTGGATCTCATCAAAACACCTGTAGTAATATAGAATCCAAATATTATTTAATAAAGAGCAGAAAATAAAGCAAATAATGAATAGAGCTTACTGAATCCATCTAATTCACAAGCACCTCTGACGTGCTTCTGTTCATTTCAATCATCATCTTAAAAGTAAGAAAGCTGTCTTGCAGTATTGGACAATATTGGGAAATCAACAAACCAAAACAGTCTCAGGAATAATAAATGTGTATTCCTGTTTGCCAGCATATAAAGGACAAATACAGGTGGTTTGACAAAATATGAAGAGTTCATGAAACAAAACTAATCATATACAAACTAATACCTAATTTGGGTCCTATTCTGGAATGTGTCTCACTAATATGAGAATATGAAGTGGCTCTTTTAACTGCAAGTAACTGAGAAGCCTCTTTCACAGAACTCTAAGGAGCTTAGAATCACCTTTCTGACCATCTTTCCTGTCTTCTATATATCCTCATAAAATATTTACTGTTCTTCTGAATGACCACTCTGATTATCCTTCGACTCCTTTCAGATTCCCTGATGATGTCATGGAAATGTTAAACCCATTATGCTAAGTTAGGACCTCCATCTGCAGTGACCTCTTGGCACAAGCTTCGAGGACAGCATGATATTTTTACATAAAAGTTAGTCTTCATTCAAATCCTCGAGGTCTGATCCTGAAAAAACACTGACAGCTCAATCAACCCTAATAAATACTTAACTAGGTCCATGGAAAAAATAATAATACAATTCCCCCCAAAAATCCATTACATATTCACAATTGAGTCATAAAAATGTCTATTAAATGTACAATTATTTTACCACATTTTTATTGGAAAACAAGCATTTATCCTAATTTACAGGTTTAACCCAAAGGTGGTACATGACATTCCTTTTCATTAAGCTATTAGGGGAGTGACGAGTGATGGTGCTCAGCTCTAATTATCTTTAATGTAGTGTTTCAAATTGATCATGCATAATGCAATTACAAATCATAATTAAATTAATTTGTATTGATTTAAGATTTTATAAGTTGTTAATAACTACAGTGTAATACATCTATTTCCATGAGCTGACATTAATATTTTCAAATGCCAAAGCACTTCCTCCTTTTTTCCTCCAATTTTGTTCTCGTTAAAAAGTTCACAAACATACTGGGTGTTGTATGGAAACCAATTTGACAATAAATTTCACATTAAAAAAAAAGTTCACAAACTTGTCACTACTTTACGGCAGGGAAAGCTAACTTCAAAACCTTACAAGTAGAAGTCTGAGTATTTAAATAAGGTTTCTCCAAGAAATGATTTCTAATGCATTTGTAGCTTGAGGGTCTTCTACATTTAGAAGTATACATGTCTTTGAAACACGCTTGTCCTCCCCCATCCCCTGCCTATCCAGCCCACCACAGCTGCCTTCTTGGCTGGCTAGTAAGTCTTTGCACATCATACCAGCTTCTGATTGACTGACTCCCCAAAACCAATGGAAATGCAGAAGTCCTTTCTTCAGTATTACAGGGGGTGGAGAAGAATCTGGACGCCACTAGGAGGCTCAAGCAAACTTTAGCCAGCAACAAAACCCAGGGAGGTGGGCCTTCCTAGAGACTTCCCTGGTCTCCTCATAGTCACCACATTCAGGGAATAAAATTCCCTCAGAAATCTCCACACCTGAAGACAAAGTCCTAGTAGACATCTGTTCTAGTAGATGGCAGTCCAGGGAAAACCAGGAGCACCTCCTCCCCCTGTTTTTCTCAAGAACCCACTGGGAAGATGGGACAAGGAGAAGAGTAAGAAAAGAGTGGGATGGGTTAATGACTCGAAAAGCCCCCAGCAGTATGTTTTTGTAACAGGAACAAATACTGAGCAAATTTGCCAATTCGGTCTGACCTGTTTTGTCACATTCTAAAAAAGTATTCCTTCACCTCCTAAAGCTGAAACTGTAAATCCAGCTAGACCCATGGCATAAACCACAGAGAGACATAATCTCCTCTATCCACCTTCCACAAGCCTGGCAACTGGGGGAGGGTAGATGGTCGCTTTCATGCGGAAGGGTGGGCCGAGAGTTGAAGGGGATATTTTAGTGTCCTTCTCTAAGTGTATAAAATGCCTTAATATTCTATGAGGGGGAAATGAAGCGATCAGATTGGGGGGCGAGGTGGGGGTTGGAAATGGAAGTGAAATGTCTATGAGAAAGGCTCAGAAGTGAATATTATGGGTAGAGTTTCCTCATCCCAGCGCTCCTCTCTAAGACGGGTCAGTAACAGGAACCTACTAAGCTTCAGGAGTGCACGGTCATAGCAAGTTGAGGCCGGAAGTCCCCTAAGTCCCCTGGTGGTCTTGGCGGAGTGCGAGGCTTGCTGCTCACTAGCGACCCCTCCAGCTCTCAGGGGGAAACAAGCCGATGTCCGAGCGCACCCCGACACTGGTCCCGGGCGCTGCGCCCAGCCCCTTTCCGAGGGTCATCCCAGCAGGACAGTCCCATCCCGGAGCGCCGCAAGCCGCCCGCCAGCCCTGCCCTGCGTGCGAGCGGCTCCGGAGCCGCGCGCTGGGATCGAGTTCCAGGGCAGCCCCGGCAAGGGAACTCGGACACTTTCGAGAAGAGCACCCCTTTCATCACCGCGAGACAGAGGCTGATGTCTCCGGGATCCTGAGAGTAAACTGAGCAGGAGAGGAAAACATGCGAACATCCAACTCAGGTGGAACCGACGCGGGGGTCCGAGGAAGGGAAGCCCAGCGAAGAGCGAAGGTGGAAGCAGAGGGTCCAAGGGGCTCTTCCCCTGTACTGGCCACCTTAGGCTTGAACTCTAACGTGTGGGGTCGAACTACCGCGATGGTTTCAGATAAAAACAAGCTTGAGCAATACTTTCTCTACACATCCCCTAGTTATTGAAAAGTACACACACACACACACACACACACACACACACACACGCGCCCCCCTTCCCCCACCCCCCTACCTCCCTCCCACTCCCTCCCCGCCCCCCCCCCACCCCTGGGCAAGAAAGCAAAAGCAAAGGGGGTCCAAAACTTGACTGGGTTGCCAGGCCCAGTTCTTCCCTTAGCCGAGGTGCAACCCAGTCTACCCCGCAGCCACCTTGCCAAGTAGGCGGGAGTGCATCCATAGGACACGCCACGTGGACAAATGCAAGCGTTAGGTTGTTCCAGGTTTCTGAGGCCTCAGCCCAGTCTCGTCACCAACTGGCAAAATCAGTTCTCCAGACTGATTTCTGAAGGCTTCTCTTTTGAGTCAAGCATAACAGAGGGGTTCCCGGTGGTGTCTCATTCTCCCCAACACTACACGGAAAAACTCCAATGGACCGTTGTTCCCTAGTCTAATATTTCAGAAAGAATCTTGAGTTGTGAAGGGATCTTTGCATTAAAAGGTGCTGGACGGAGAAGGGGTAGGAGTGGGGCGGAACAAATATTTTCAAGCAATCTCCATACACATTGCTATATCGAAGAGTAAAATTAATTCAGTCAACACATTATTTTCCTTAACTCCGAATACTCAGAAATGGAAATACGGATTTCCTTGAACTTGAGTTACAACTTGGCAGTAGACTCAACACTCAGATTCAACCCTGAGTTTGAAATGCCAGCCATTAATTCTCCTGTGTGCATTGTCCCTGGGATGGTGATGATGAAGCCCTACCCTCCAGGAATTAGAACATTTGGGGGGGGGGGAGGGGGATTCCATCCATAGAAGATTTAAGATTTAAAAAACAAGACTCTGGTTTTAATAAAGTCATACAACTGAGGCTGAATGTTAAGTGTTTGGAAAAAGAAGGTTTCGTATTTTGTGAGGTTTAGGGTGGGTTTCCATTTTTGGGTTTTGGTTTTTTTTGGTATCGGTATGTGTGACTAGCAGTGCGGGTTGTTAAGTTTCCAAGCAGGAATCAGCTTAAAATGCATGGATTCTATTATATGTACAATTTAATCACAAGGTATTTAAAATAGACATTTCCATCTAAAATCCAATCAGAAATCAACACAGTTCCTCCAGGCATTAGATGATCATCTCGATTTTGCATTTGTAAACTGGGAGAAATAAATGTGACTTGTGGATACCAAGAGGTCAAGTACGGCTGCTCAAATATTTTTCTTACAAAATGACGGATTTATTAGACAAATAAGTAGCCCGGCTGATGCAAAACCCCCAGTGATTGAATTTTGACGTTAAGTCAACAACAACTCGAACTACATCAGTGCTTCAAGATTTAGTTATGATGGTAGAGATTACTGAACAAATAAGAGCCAGAAATGAATACAGATTTCTGAGGATCTGCCCCTGGCACCCTCTTCTTGACATTCTCCTCCATATGCTTCCCCTCTCCAGACTGTATTATAATTAAAGGACTTGCCTGTGCCTTGTGATTGGAAAATAACTTTAAAATAATTAGGCATATTTTTCTGTTAAAAGCAACAACAACAACAAAAGAAACAGGCTTAGAGAGAAAGCCAATTGAGTTTCATTATAAATTCCCTCATGGCCTGAAAGTCACCCACAATTAGGAGGGAGGGAGCATGCAGTGGGTGCTGAGTTTTGTTTTGTAAAGATCTTATTTTCATTAAGAATTTTGATAACCTACTCTCCTACCCTTTCCCCCCTTTCTCTTAAACTGCTTTCTAAAAGAATTGAGGGCTTGGGCCATGTTAGTATCCCACTCGCGGATCTGAATCCACTGCTAAATAATTAAGCCGACCGTAGACTTTCAGGAGTATTTAGATTTCACCTTTCCTGGGTCAATGGCTGAGTTTCTCCCCACAGCGGCAGACCCCGACCCCCCTTTCCGGGGACTGGGGAGGGGGACTGGCCATGGTGCTGAAAATCCTGCGTGAATCTTGTGGGAAGGAAGGGCACTATTCATGAAGGCTTTAGCTCGTCATAAAAGGGGGCTTAAATAATTGAGATTACATTTAAGCATAAAACAGTTCATTTCTCATCTTTTCATGGAGAAAGGGGCTAATCTGCTCCTAGTGTGAAAATGTCTTTTATTTATTCTATGTGGGACTTCCTTATTGCAGTGGAATTGGTGACTTAATTTCCATTTAAGTCTTCTTGAGCCAGCCAAGAACTCATTCCTTCTACCCCCTCTTTCTCTTATTCATCAATTTTCGGCCATAGTTTGTTCCCCCTATTCTATGGAACTGCTTATTTTGCAAGGATAAATCTACATTTGATTTTAAGGCTACATTTGATCAAGGGCTTGACACAATTTTTCTCTGTAGCTAGAAATTTGTTTTCTGGGTATCAAGGCACAGACTGCTAAGAGGCAACAAACTGGTACCAGATCTTTATCCCAGATTTTATTTAAGTGCAGTAATAATTGTATTCTGTAAAATAAGTTGCCCATCCAGGCTCCTCTCCCAGTCTGCCATATTCTCCTCCCACGTATGCATATACCCATAATTTCTACAGATGTTTTCATATGCTGGTTTTTAAAATCATCTATTGTATTAGTTTTCCCAAAAAAACCTGAAAATACAAAAATTGCTAACCCTACAATAGTAATAGAATTCATAAGTAGAAAGAAATGTTTCATAATTATTTGCCATTCCTCAGGATTAAGTAATAAGTTGTGCAATTGAAGCCCTTCTACTACTTCTCTATTCTTCTTCCTTTTTTAATATTGAATAGTATCTTCAGTCCAATAATGCATCTGTTTACAGTTTGCCTGAACTTGTTTCTGGATTTATATTTCAATATGCTCCTTAGGATGCAAAATCCCTGTCAAATTAAAGAGTGCTCATGTCTTGCCCGCTTCCAGCAAATCACTTGCAGCATCTAATAAATCCAGCTGGGGTTCCTTCCATAGCCCGATGCTGTTGAAATCATTATTGTCCTGCCTTGTTTCATGTCAGAGGCCTCTTCGCCTCATCTGTCATGAAACCAATTTCACTTTATTTACATCCATTTGCTAGTTTAATTACTGTGCTGATGAATAGCCTGAAGGAATTAAGTTACGAGTCTTTGGAAACCCAAAGCGACAGATATATGGGCTACCTTTTAACTACAGGGAAAGAAATGAAGGCCAGTGTGCATGCACCAAAATTTAAAGATAATAAGTGTTTCTGTCTACCCAGCTACTCTTGAAATTCAGGATGATCTTGTTTTTATGTATTCATCATCTTCTGGATGAAATATAGTGCTTTAGAACCTCTCATATTTACAGATTCACTGCAGTTCTATACAATACCATTCTCCATTTTTTAATGGTTTTTTTGGTTTTGTTTTTCCAAAAGAGTTACAGATGATTTTCCAGCCAAACCAAATAATACAATGTGCTGGTGTTTTGGCACTTCCAATGTTAACCTTTCCTTGTAACTGAGAACCTTACTTCTACATAAACACAAATAGGTGCCTCTGTAAAAATTAAGAATATTTAACATGTCCAATCTAATATACAGCATAAAGTATTCCATTAATATTCTATAAATAATGTAATAGATGACATTTATATAATTTTTGTTTATCACTGAGCACAATCTCACAAGTATCTTTTTCAATATATTTTTTAATCATAAATAAGAGCATTCTGCTCTCTTTTTTGCAAGTCCAATATAATAGAGTCCTATGAATCTACGTTAATGACAGATGTTTTGTGATATGGATGTATAATCTATGCTTTCAAATATATATATATAAGTAGTCAATCATTTGCATATATATTTTAAAACCTACAATCAATAAACTTTTTGGTCATTCCATTATACTATAAATTAACACTGTAAATAATGCCTACTAATCATGACATTAAAAATCATTTTCAAGGGTATCCTTTCCTAAATTTTATAATTATACACTTTGAAACTTAAAATTGATAATCGAGAATTAAGTCCTCATATGGTTCATCATCATTGACTACCAATGAAAACAATAACAATACCTTAATTGATATTTGATTTTATATTTTCTGTATCCCCAGGTAGCATCACACATGAAAACAATGCAACTTTTAAATCTAAGTGTCTATATGTTTTCCTTTCATTGCTCTGTTTGTGATTTTAACATCAGCACTTTCATGTTAGTTTATGGCACATGAAAAATATATTCACCATTTCAAGAAAGAATGTAATTTTTTTCTTATAGATTCAATGTTTCATTCACCTGTAGCAGACTTACTCATCTATACCGTCTCCATGTTGAGGACATAATTACTTCTAAGGTTGTGCAAACTTTCTAAACTATTTATCTAACCGAAATTTGTTTTTAACATTCAAGGACAAGAGATAGTTCTAAACAAAGCAGAAATGAGAAAGATGGGAGTTTTAAATACTTTGTCATTTCCTCTCCCCTTAAAAGAATTAAATACTTTTTGTACCCTGTAGACTCTGAAGTTTCATTGATCATAAAGCCAGCCTGAAGAAAGGGATAAAAATGTAAACACTTTATATTTACTCTCAGAAGAACTACGGTGGTGAAAACTCTACTGTATACATAGATCTATATTAATAAATTACATATTCATTACAAATGCTCCAGGTGCCTCCCTCCACACCCCCTGTCATCCCCTAAACACATATTTGCCCCATTCCCCCTCCCCCTCTACTTTTAATAAAGCTCATCTACAAAACAACCTATATAACAAAACAACATTTTTTTGTATCAAGTCTTTCTTATAAAAGTTTTGCGATAAAGGAACCCTAAACAAGATCTTTCAGATGAAATTCCTTTCTATTTTAATAGAGCCAGATACTCTTTCATTTCTTCTAGCAGAGATTTATGAACAGTCTTTAACTCGACAGAAAAAAAAATTGCATTGGTTGAATCTTTAGCTATTTTTATTCATTTTTTATAAAAGAAATGGGAATGATGGGGATTTAAAACGCTTTCTCTACCCCTCTTCCCCTCCCCCATTGCTCTCATTCTCCCCCTTTCGAAGACCCTCTCCTCCCTCTCCAGCTCTTTTTGATTAATAGATCCATGTGGCTAACGGCCTGACATATGGTGTGCGAAGCAGCTTGAGATAGTACCTTAGGCATCCCCTACGGCCATTAACATATTAGGGGCTTATGTGCAGTCAGACAGTCAGACCTCATCGAGAGCCGGCGTTTTCAGAAAGGCTGCACCCCAGAGCTGTTTGATAGAGAGTTTCAATAATGCACCATTCTTCAATTTTAAGCATTGCTTCTAGTGCTGAAACACTGGGACAAAACCAGAATAAAGTTTAGAAATGAGACTCAGTTACATTTAACAACAACAGTAAAATTGTGCCTACATCTGTTTGTACATGGATATGCACGTGGAGATACAGCTTCAAGCTCACAAACACACGTCAGCTCCTGAGTATTATCAGTAAACAGGCAGCGTCGTCTGCCTGGATTTATTTTGTTTAAAGATTTGTTTAAAGTCCTCTTTATGCCAAAAATACTAACAATGCGATTACAGAACAGTTACTGATAGGGATGATAAAGCAAAAATAAAATACAGTAGAATGTTTAAGAAATAAACTTCTCTGAATCATGTAGCTTGATGCTTTTCCCTCGTAGAAGAACTTAAGTGCATTTTTACATCTGTAGCTTTGAAATAAGAAAAAGAGGAGGAAAATAATGAAAATTTTAACTTTAAAAGATGTGACAATATTTTAGATACATTTGCAGATCAAAGCTCTTGGAAAGGTAACTATTCTTGCTCTACAAAACCTGGAAGTTTACAAACAAAAGTCTTGACAATAACTCTGAAGGTGGGGAAAGCCTCTAGTGTATATATATATATATATATATATATATATATATATATATATATATGTGTGTGTGTGTGTACACATACACATATACATCTGGTGAGGGAGATGATATACAAAATCAAAGAAGGCAATCCCACTTGAAGCTTATTTCATTCACTTTAACGGTTTAACGGCATAACTGAAGCTAGAAATTCGCTTTACCCAACGTTCTTATTCCAGCCTCCTGCTGATAAACCACTGTACCCCTTTTGAACTGTACTCTGGCTGTTTGCTTGGCAAATAAATGCTGTTCCGCCCTATTAAACCTTTTAGGTAGTTTCATCTTCTGATTTCTCAAATACAGAGCTAATAAGGTGCTTTGATGCTGTTTTACTTTCAAACTATAGCCTCGAGGCGTTGAAACGCGCAAAAGGTAACCGAAAAAGTAAATTGCCACGAGCAAGGCGCACCCTCCCTTTCAAAATCGCTCCGACCCTGTGCAGTGCACTGCGTGGCAGCCGAAAATCGCCTGTTCCTGGGCAGAACTACGTCCCGTCGGCAGCCCCTGGGGTTCTGAACCCATGCCACGTTACCAGGGGGATGAGGAGAGGGGGATGCACTTTTAAGTTTAAAAGCCCTAGGATCCCTTGGGGGAAGAGAAAAGCAGAGGAGGTAGAGACTGGAAAGCTTCTCAAAAGTTGATTCTAGGCAAACAAATATCAGATGGGAGTGAAGATTAAGATACAACAACTTGTTTAAGCAGCTAGTAATAAAACTTTTGCATGAGGCGTGGCGGCGATGCGCAATAGTCTGCTCACAGGGGCTAAGCCCGCTCTCAAACACGGGGCTCAGTTTACACTTTGGAGGGAAGACCCCCGCGCGCGCTCATGTCTCGCACACACTTGATTCTCGGAGGCACGCGCACACACACACACACACACACACACAACACGGACGCGCGCGCGCGCGCGTACACACACACACACACACACACACACACACAATCCTTTAGTTGAACATAAGCAAATGAAACAATCGAAACATATCTGTTTTCTTTAAAACTGGGAAGAAAGAGGCTCTCGCTCAAAGGCGTTTCATTTCCTCTCATTTAGGTACATTTTCAGAGGAAATGCACGCCCCCGGGAGATAACTCTCTGCCCAAGTTAAATAGGTCCTACCTGCTTTTTAAAATGCCTGCATTTCCATTGCTAACTCATAAAACGTATTTTAAGCAAGATAGTTGAGGTCCAATCTCAGCCTCAGAGCCCCTTGTTACATTCTGCTTCTCTTTCTTTCTCTTTCGTTCATGACAACGCTTTCGTAAAGTCGCATAAATGATCAAAATTAACATAAATCATTATTAGTTATTAGGATTTGCTCTAAATTACACTGTGAATATCGCACCAGCCCCATCTGCCGCCCCTGCTCTCGCAGCAATAGATTGCAGATAAAATAAATGTCCTTACCCCATTAGAAGGTTCCTGTCTCTGTAGCCAAAAGCCAAACAAAAGCAATAAATACCGGGCTTTTTCTCTCCACTATTCAGCTGTGACTCTTTTCATCAGCTCTTCCTCTAGAAAAGCTCGATAGCTGTCTGAAAATATTGCATTTTATATCACCAAAGGGCGATTAATATTGCATTAACTGTATTTAACATTTTTTAAGCACGAGTAATCTACAATGAGTTGGTTTCTGTTAATCGGTACGGGGGTATCAGAACTACTGCAGACCGCTTAAAATATCCGTATAAGCATATTATTTGTCTCACACTTTGTTTTGTTTTGTTTTAAATATACCGTTAGAGTGTAGCGCGCAATGTTTGAAGTGGAAGAAGCCTTGCTAATGGTCTGCTTAAAGTATTCTGACACTGACTGGAGACAGCCAGGTCCCTGCCTTCATTAAATGTTTATTGTCAACACTTGGCGGGGGCGGAGGGGGTACAGGGTGGGAAGAGACTGGTGAAAGTGTATTTCCTCGGCTGGAAATCGTCAACACTTTGTTTAATTCTGATCCGTGCCTACAAAAGTTTGTGTACATTACGCTGCACTAAAACCAGGAGTCAGAGTTACCAAACTTTTGTTTGTAATTCATTTTACCTAACCAATGCGGGCAGTCTGTCTTCCTCCTCCCTCCTTCCATTTGCCACTTCTCTGTCCTAGCTCTCTCTTAGCATCCTTAGTTTCCCTTCTGGTCTTCCAATCCTCTTGCCTTTGTAAATCAGAGAGAAGCGACCTCCGGGGCATTCCGGCTTGGGGCTGGGAAGGGGACTGGGCGCTTTTTGCAGGGGCAGGACGCTGGACGCACGAATTTGTGCTTTGCCAGCTTCCCTGGGACCGAGATTTTTCAACCTCCGTTTTGCGATCCAGGATTCTACTGAATTCTCCCGGACGGAAGCAGAGTGGCCAGGCTTCCTCGCACCCTGGGTACAAATCGTTGCCTAATAAACTCAAATCCATAACAGGGCTTTGATGGTGTGCACCTTAACAACAACAACCAAAATCTAAGGTCTTACTCCTCCCAATTATTATTTAAATGTAAACCAGTTTTGGAAGTTTCTTGGTGTTTTAAGGCGTCCAGTTGACTTAGACAAACTGTGGGGAGGAGAGTATTTTTAACCTCGGTAAGACACTAGTCCCTTCCCTTTTCTCTCGGGACGTCTTCAAAGGCACTTACATGGCGGGAGAGGACCCGAGAGCGCCTAATTACCAGCTGCGGAACTCCAGCTCAGCTCGCGACAGGAACTAGAGTACGCAGCGCGCATGTGCGAGCTCGGCGCGCTCCCAGCGCACACCGTGCGCGCCGCGTCCGCCCCGCGCTCTCCCCGCGGTCCGCGCCCCGCGCGCCACCTGCCACCGCTGCGCAGGCGCGCCGGGCGACTGGGCCTTGGACCGCTGGTGGGTCGGGGCTTTTTGCGGCCAGGCCAAGTCCCTGCCTGGGCCTGCCCGCCAGTGGCTGTCCCGCCGTCCGAGAGAAACTGCGGCCTCGGGTGGCTGGAAGCTTCCAGGCCGCGAGTCTCCCGGCAAGCGGTGGGAAGGTGCAGACCCGGCGCCCTGCGGTCGCTTGGCGGAGGCTCACACGCTTGGGGCGCTGGGATTCCCCGCGCGGACGGCCCCGGGTGGGCGGGTGTTTCCATGGCAGAGGGAGAACCCTACACGGGTCGGGGGAGGGCGGGTCTCTCCTGGCTGCAAATTATGACCCAATCAGCTCTGCCTGTGGTTTGAAACGGCACCCGCCAATCCACCCGCTCGGAAGTCCGAAGTCTACCCCGGATGACAAGTGAGCTGCGGACCGCGGCAGCTGGAGGGGAGGGAGCAGCCCCACGAGGAGGACGCCGAAATAACTCCCTGAGTCCAAGGAGCGCTTGTCAGCTCCAGTTTCGAGGCCCTTCCCCGCCGGAGCCCAGCCCTACAGATCCTCCAGATTCGGGCCGAGGGAGAGGGAGGGCTGCCCGTCTCCCATCAAGCTGACTTGACAACAATTATGAAAGTTTTAATTAGCTTCTTGTTATCATTCATTTTATTAATTTCCAGAACTCTCAAGCCATGAATTATTCAAAGGGCAAGGCAACCGGAGCGGGGCGGTCGCGCGCCCCCGCCGCACGTTCCCGGCCCGGCTCCGGCAGCGCCGCTCGACTGCCGCCCCAGAGGGCGTGAGCCGGACCGGCGCCGCCAGCCGCGGTGGCGCGAAGGTTTGATCAAATATTAAATAACGTAATTATTGCGACAAGGCTTATCGCGCAGGTGGAAAAGAGGCTCCCCGCGAGAATTAGAATTCGGCTGCTATTTTTTAAAAAATCAATTAAGCTTGCGGTCTCCTTTGAAACCGCCGGCGAGATCTACGTGGCTCTCTCATCGTGGGGCTAAGACCCAGGCGCGAGTAACACCGATAAACAGAACCGTACCAGATAATAGATGTGGTCGTCACCCGTATCATCCCGCTGGCCACCAAGGCAGCTCGAATGGGGTGGGGAACACTGCTTTTTAGCCAGAGTCAGAACTCGCAATTCCAACTTCAAGGACTCGGCTATGAAAGCTCATCCCTGTTAAAGATGGAGCAGGGATGCTTCATGCAGGGTTGACGCGAGGGGCCCGGGCGACAGGGCAGAGGGCGGTGGGCGCGAGCTGGCCAGGTGAGTCCTGGGGCTAGGGCGCCCTGGTTTCTCTTGGCGTGGCTACGTGTGGTAACGGGACCGAAGTAGTCTTAGTATCACAAGAACGTAAAAATCGATACAGTCACGGCAGTGGGTGCCTACGGTTTATTTATGAGAGTGTAATCGAAGTTGAGAGCAATTTCAGAACACGCATTAAACAATCTATTCAGAAGTTAGTTGATGTGTCTTGAGGACATCATTTCTTAGACCTATAGAAGAGCAGGACCCTGAGCTAGGGCTGGGGAAAAGAAGAAATTTAAAATGAATGGATGACATAAACGTTGGCAGGTGCATTTCATGCTTGCTTTTCTTTTGCCCTTTCTACTCTTCTGCCGCCTGGATTTCCTGAGAAGCTGAAATATAAACGGAGCACAAGCCCCCCACTGTCTCCAACTTACTTTATTTTTTTAATGTATGGGAACCACACATTTTACTATTTCCACTCACCGTCTGGTTTCAGAATCTGCTTAGAGTGGAGTTTTTCTTCACAACCAGAAAACTTTGAAAGGACAGCTACCGCTGAGTGACCAGCCTTTGCACTTGCTTAAGGAGGACGTTTGCTTGCTTCTTCATAAATTGACAAAGGTGTCATAGAATAGTCTTATTATGCCTTCCCGCAATACACAGATTCACTCACCAGATAGCAAAGCATTTCTTGTTTTGCACAGCTTCCTACTACATAAAATAGGAAACTCTGCAAAGCATGTGTTTTCGTTATGTTTTATTAACATAATATTGTCTTTTTATTTGGTAAGGATTTTACTTAATACAAAACAAATGCTTAAGTTCTTATTACATACATTGGTCATCATTATATAATACAAATGTATTTGCCTGCAACATTCCTGTTTGGAGCAGATTTAAAAAAAAAAAAAACAGCCTTTGTTAAATCTTTTCATTTGTTCATTCCTGGTTCTCCAACAATGAAATCCGGTCATACTTTCCTATAAAATAATGGTTTGTTTGCTTCTTTTTTTACAAATGCATTTTATTAAAAACTTTGATGACACTTCAAGTCAACAACAGAAACAAATCAATTTTGATGGAAGAGATGTATTTTTAAAAATACTTCTAGTGCTTTTTTTAAACATTAACAACTGTTTAAAATCACAGCTTTTTAAAGGTACTATTCTGTTTTGAACATCAAGTGTTTTGTTTCACAGATCTGCCGGTGAAATTAAAAAGATTTGGCTAAACTAGGATGATGTCAGAAGATATAATCCCAGCTATTAAGAAACTTTGTACATTTGGCATCTGATTTAGTCTTGGGTCACCAGGAAATAAAGTATCTCTGGTCTTTCTGGAGCAGTAGGTGGCACACTAAATGTTCCAAATGAACAGAAGCATTTGACATGGTGGCTGGGCAGATCAGTGGATGATTTTTTTTTAATATTTATTAACTTCCAAAGGAAAGTCATTTACTTTTTAAGAAATGTTTATAGGCTAGGATAACATACACAAACCTTCAAATGCCTCTTTCCCTGAACCTCAATTTAATTTGGGGGGGGGGGTACCTGGTTATTTATTACCTCCCAGCACTCTGAAGTGAGGGCTGTGGTTTAAGAGTTTCTGCAGTTCAAAAAAAAATTGATAAACACAGGCAACTAATATAGAATTCATTTTATTCAGAGCACCGCTTTTCACATGAGTTATCTGAAAGTGAATTCTGATTCAGCAGAAAAATACATCATTCTCACCCCTTCCTCACTTTTTATCCCCCTTTCAATATCCTCCCCTGTATTTGTGGTTGAATTGAGTCTTGTTTTCTGACCGGCTCTACCAGGATTTGGCCCAGTATAAACAAAAATGCACCCAAATCATAAAACTGCTCTTCTTTCAGTTATGTTTTATTTGTAAGCATACTGGGACACATCCCCCTGTTGTATTTTGGCGCACAGAAATGGTTCTAATAGAAGTGGGGAGGGGGGGAAAGGTAATAGAGCAAAGACATAACCAAGGAGAAAGCTCAGCAGACATAACATGGACAGGTAGATCAATCCGTGAGACATTTCAGGATTAACACTGGCAATTTGTAACCACTGTGTGAGTGTGTGCATTAAAGAAAATATTTACAGTAATCTTCCTTTTTTTCCCCTCTTCCTCTAAATACAAGAATATGACAAGAATGTTGTGTTTTCGGTGAAAACAGGCAGTAGACTGTGAAATCACACTATCCACAAAACGGTCTATCAGAAAGCTAGCCCAGTTTAGTGCTCAGTTTCAAATGCATAGAATGTTTGCGCTGCAAACAATGATAATACAACGTAATTAAATAAATAATACCTAACCAGAGTGAGACCTAATTGTGTTTCTTTCTGCACCTTTCAGATCATGCATGATTTCAGTCTTGTTAAATGGCAGAGTTTTCCTTTTCTCATTTGTCCGGTTTTTAATTTTTTAGTTCTTATTAAAGGATGGTAATAAACCATCTCCACATGAGATCGAAAGAGTATCTTGTGCACCAAGCACGCATTTTACCTAACCACCTTCAACTGTCTTTCTCTTTTTTTTTTAATCCAGTTCATAAAGTATCTTGATTATTACTATGAAATACTATACATGATTTTCTATTTGGGAGACTGATAGTGCAAATTAAAGTTCTTGCTACCCAACATTTATCCCCAGCAATAAATTACTTTTAAATAATAATAGTAATAATAATAATAATAATAATAATAATAATAATGAAACACAGTTGTTCTGCTTTCCACCCCAACATGCAGACCCCTTTGAAACAAACGGAGGGCTTTAAACCTGTCTTCCTCTCTTCTGGGATTTAGTTGATTTTTCTCCCAGCCAAGTCCTGCTCCAATTGAAAGCAGAAACTTCTCGGATTTCAACGATTTCATGTTCTCTAAAAGAGAAAGAAAGGGTACCTAGAAGAGCAAGACGGGTCTTGTTCTGGGGAGAAAATGGGACAGAGTATCTCTCCTAGTGTCTTCTTCCACCCCATCAGTCTAACTGAATCAATGGGGGGGGGGGAATCAGCAGGTAGTTTAAAATAAACCACACTAAAAAATAAATGAAGGGGCAAGCACGGTCCATGGGGAGGGGGGGGCAGGGAGGGGAGGAAGCTTATTTTGAAATAATGTTTTCCAGATCTTAGATACAAAAGCAAACATGAAAAGAGAAAAACCTTGCTAAAATGGTTTTACTTCACTAGAATAAAATACTTCGGGGCCCCTAAATTCTGCCTTTTAGTCAGCTCAAAGACTGTGTGTGTCTCTCTCTCCCTGACCGTCCCCACATGACAGTGACCAGGCCACAGTAGAGGCCAGGTCACCAGAAAACTTGGGACCCCTGAACAGCCACCCTCCCCCTTTCACCTGTGCTCCCACTCACTTTCCAGCAAATGGAGAGCAGCTATTGGATTCTCATTGGAAGCGAGAAAAATAAATCAAAAGAGGACAGGGATGGGGTGGAAGTGACACTTGGAGGGAAAAAGTAAACACTGAGAACAACTAGCTTCACTACCCAGAATTTCACCCTCTGGTTCGTTTGGTTTTCGGTTTTTAACTCAGTTCATGTATGTAGGGTTGGGGTTGGTGGTAATAATGGTGGTGCTCTTTTTTCTCTTCCTTAGGGGGTAATGAAGCTGCAGAATACGGCTCCCCAGACTTAAGTTACTAAAGCATTTTTTCTTTGCTTTTGTTCTGTTTTGTTTTAGTTTGTCTTTATTTGTCTAGGTTTTTTTTGTTTTTTTTGTTTTTTGGTGGTTGGTAGGTTTGTTTTTGTACGTAGTTCCTTGGTCCCCAGGAAATTTTGACAAGTGTCTCTGGTCAAAAACAGTCCATTTCCCTACTCTTCCCCACTCTCCCCCCACCCCAACCCCCAGAACCAACCTGCTCCTCAAAACCCCTCCTCCAGTCTCCGCTTTCCTTCCCCTCAACTCCCCGCTCACCCAAAAGGTCCCTCTTTTTCCCCCACCTGGCTCTTGGGTGTCCACACCCAGCACCCAGTCCTCTTTGCTGTGGAGGATCAGGGGCAGAGGGAGCACAGAGAGGGTGGAAGAGAGTGCTCGAGGAGGGACTCCCCAAATGCAAGCAGGATAACGGACACTCCAAGTCTAGGGGGAAGCAGGCCCAAAGAAAGCTCCCGAAAAGCCCCTTCAGCTCCCCGCTCTGCCCCGCCCCGCACCTCCCACCCCCTCAGTAAGTGGCGGAGAATTTCATCCGCTTCTGCTTCTGTCTCTGGTTGCAAAACCACACCCGCACCACGTTCTTTTTGAGGTCCAGTTTCTCGGCGATGGCGGCGATCTTCTCGGAGGAGGGCCGGGGTTGTACGGCGAAGTAGGCCTCGAGGGAGCGCTTCTCCGGCGCTGCGATGGAAGTCCGCTTGCGCTTCTTCTCGCCGCCGTTGAAGAGCTCGGGCTTGTTCATTTTCTCGCGCTGCGCGCCCTCGGCCTCCTCGAGCCACGCCTGCAGGATGGGCTTGAGCGCGATCATGTTGTTGTGCGAGAGCGTGAGCGACTCGAACCTGCAGATGGTGCTCTGGCTGAGCGAGCCCACGCCCGGGATCTTGAGGTTGGCCAGCGCCGAGCCCACGTCGGCCTGCGTCACGCCCAGCTTGATGCGCCTCTGCTTGAAGCGCTCGGCGAACGCCTCGAGCTCGCGCGGGTCCGTGTCCGAGTCGCAGATGGACGCCAGGCCCGCCGCGCCCACCACGGCCGCTGCCGCCGACGCCGCCGCCACCTGCCCGGCCGCCGCCGCCGCCGCCGCCGCCGCCGCGCCGTGGTGCGCCGCCGCCGCCACCAGCCCGGGGTGCGGCAGACCCGACGGCATGTTCATGGCGGCCGCCGCCGCCGGGTGCGACAGGTGGCCTAGGCCGTGCATGTGCGGATGCGGGTGCGCCGAGCCGCCGAGCAGCCCGCCGCCCGGGCCGCCGCCGCCGCCCCCCGGGCCGCCGCCGCCGCCGCCGCCCCCGGGGCCGCCGCCGCCTGGGCCGCCGCCGCCCCCCGGGCCGCCGCCGCCCCCCGGGCCATCGTGGGCGCCGCCGCCGCCGCCCGCCGCGCCCGCACCACCCGCGCCGGCCATGAGCGCGAGCGAGGGCGACGAAATATGGTCCAGCAGGTCGCCAGGCTCGAGCGCCTGGTGGTGGTGGTGGTGGTGGTGGTGGTGCGCCAGCGGCACGGTGGACGTGGACGTGCATGGCACGCTGTTCATCGTGTGGTACGTGGCGTCTGGCTTGAATGGGTGGCTCTTGCCCTGGGACACGGCGATGTCCACGGCCGCCAGCGCCTCTGCCCGCGCCAGCAGCGTTTCGTCTAGGCTGGCGAAGAGGTTGCTCTGCAGCTGCAGGCGACACAAACCAAACCAAAACAAAACACACACGCACACACAAAACAAAAACAAAACAACAACAAAAAAAGCAGAAACGCAAAACAAAACCACACACAAGCCGGAAAGCACAAGCAAAGGGCAAACCAAACACAAAGCAACCAAAATAACAATAACGGGGGTGGGGATAGTGGAGAACAGGAAAGACGGAATGGGGGGCACATTGGGGACGAGACAGGGGGGATAGATGAGTAGGGACGTATGTGTGGGGAGGGGGACAGATGCAGGGGAGAGGGGAACACAAGAACACATTCCGGGAACCGGCGTGGGAGACCAAAAAGGAGGGGGAAAAGAAGAAGAAATGGAGATGTAACTCGCAGCTGGGGACCCGTGTCACGCACCCGAACACGCACAGAGACCGCCTTTCCGAGGCGTGAAATTAACAGAGAAAGTGGAGGGAAGTCGAGAGTCACGGCCCCGGCGCTCCCCACTCTGATAGCAGGCGCCCGACACAGAGGCAGAGGCGACGGGAACACGACATTAAGCGCCACTGGACAAAACGTCCCTCGCAGCGGGATTCCTCTAAAAATCCCTGCCCGCAAATCCCCGCACCTGGACCTGTGCGCACACCAGCACCCGACATGCAGTGTCTCGGAGACGGGGAGGGGGCAGGCGCGCGGGCCGGGGCCGCGGGCGTGGGGCGCTTACCGGCGGCGTGGGTAGGCAGGCCCGCCGGATGGCCTCAGAGCTGGAGTGCAGCGACGGGTACTTGTGCTCAGGGAGGGTGGGATGCATGGCAAAGTGAGGCTGCTTGCTGTTCATAGACATCATCTTGATGGCTTGGCATGTAAATCCACAAACACTCCGAAAGTCTGCGGGAAAGTGCGCACGCCGGCTCCCCCGGCCTCCCTTCGGAGGCTGCAGCCGCGGCGGCTGGCGGCGCGGAGGCGGCGGCCGCGCCGGGGGCTGCTGCTGCTCCTCTGCTGCCGCCGCTGCCGCCCGGCGCTCCCTTTGACCGTGCAGAGCGCCGCGCACCGGCCTCGCGATCCCACTTCTCCTACAGCTCTAGCCCCGCGCGCCGACGGGATGCACTCCTCTTACACCTGAGCCCCACTTCTCGCGGCCGGTTCGGGGAGCTCTCGCGAGAGCTCCGGGCCCCGCAGCGCTGACAGGCATCAGCTGTCTCTGTCTGTCTGGCGCGCGCTCTCTCTCTCCGCGGCGCCGTGCGTCTGCGCGCGCGCGCGCGCTCTCCCGGCCGCGACAGGCGCTTGGGAGCCGCTCTTATAGTGACCACCAGCAAGGACAGCGCAGGTGATGCACCTGTAGCTACCCGGGCATGCGCACTTGCATGCCTCACCTTTCCCACCGCGGCTCTGGAAAGATCAAAAGGGCTAGCTATTGTCTGAGGGTACGCACCTTTTAGGGGGAGAAAGACAAGATGCTCACAAGCCCGGTGGTGTTTTCCCTCTCTCAAACTCTCCCCCATCCCCACTGCAAGCCCTGAATATATGCGCATTACTTAGGCACACCTCCACTCCGGGATGTCTAACAAGCTGTTATATAATGTATACAGCTGGATATTTGTATGTTAAATTATGCCCGCGCATTCCTCTGTATACAGTATAAATAACAACACAGAAATGCAGAAGATGCTGTCTTTTGCTGCAAGAACCCGTTTCTTTCAAGGTTTATAAATAGGTTCCTGGAGGATAATCGCGGTGACAGACATTTGTTTGAAGCAGTCAGACGCTATTGATTTCCATATAATTTAATTTCCTCCGCATACTTTGTTGTTGTTGTTGTTGTTGTGAATATAACTGTGTCAGGCACCGACAGTGACAGCCACTTAGGAGCCACAAGGAGCGTGTGCGTTCTACCAGGGAACCGCTGTTGAAATGAAATTGTGCATTTCTCTTATTGTTTGTCTCCTTTAACCGTGTACAAACCCACATTTCAAACGAGCTCCGGGTGATCTGAGGCTTCTAGTAATCAAAAGGAAAAATAGTTAACAGGGTGTTGGGATCTTTTCCTCTCCTCAGCGTGTACACACACACACACACACACACACACACACACACACACACACACTTTATGCTGGAAACTCCAGAAAAGGAAATTGCTTTAGAGAAAAAAGAATAAGATGTTGAAAAGAGAACTTTCTTTTCCCTTCCATCGTTTTGGCTTCTTTGCCTCTTATCTCTGCCTCTCTCTCTCCCTCCCTCCCTGTGTGTGTGTGTGTGTGTGTGTGTGTGTGTGTGTGTGTGTGTGTGTTTCTCTTTTCCAATAGGAGATAGGATCAAGCCAGTTTATAGGAAAATGTGATTAAAATATTAATTCAAACCAACTTGAAAGAAAGAAACCTAAGCTCTGATCCGGACTTTATTTTTTATGTATGCTCTTATTGTGAAATCAAAACCTAAGAAGAATGAATCAATTAGCCAACCTGTTATATGGCCCTTGTGTGGCAGGCAGATCAAGGGCCTCCCGTGAGAACCACAGTTCAGGTGCCGAGTCCCCAGGGATACAGCACTTGCCCCGGGTGATAATAACAGCCCAGATGCTATCACATCTGTGGCAAGAGAGCTGGAGAGCGGCAAGAGGCTACTTATGGGAGGCAGAGATCAGATAAATAATCTTTCTGGTCTTTCTCACATCAAAGAGGTCTGTATTTCTACCGCAGAACCGATCTTACTTCTATAAACCTTAATTTGAGTTCGCGTGGATCTTTTCTTCCAATAAACGCGTCCGTATTTATCATATATTAGCACTCAATACTCAAATTCCAAGAAGAGCCCACAGGCGTCACCATGGCTTTTTCTTTCTTTCTATTCTTTTCTTCTACCCTCCACCCCCTTTGCAGCCAGAGAGGGGAGTAAGAAAGATGTTCACTTGCCGGTGCGAGGAGCCGCGTTTCCATCCATTACGTAGTCCCTGGGGAGTGCTAAATGCAACTTTATCTCTGCAGGGAATGGAGAGGAGCAGGACTTCGCTGGAGGGAGCGAGTGAGTCCTAAGGTAGTCGCCGCCCCGGGTGTCCAGGCTTAACCTAATCCTTCTTGACACCCCTCGCAGCGGTTCCCCGAGCTCTCTCACTAGGGGAAGGAAGGGTCCCACAGAGGGCGAGCGCCTAGATCCTGTCTGCCCCCCAGGGAAACGCTGGCCTTTAGGGACCCTGAAGCGTGCACAGGAGACAGGATTTCAAACAGCGCAGGTTAGGGCTGGGTGGACCTCCAGAGAGCGAGGCCAGCCCCTGAGTACCGGAAGCTCATCTCTGCTCACACTACCACCCTGGGAGGGCACCAGGAAATCCAGCGGGGAGACCCCCTGACGGAGATCAGAAGTTCACCGCTCCCACCCCCCACTCATCTCCTAGTTCACATTTCTTTGGACACCTTTCTTAAGACAACACCTAGGGGTGGGGCCAAGACCTCTGCCCAGAATATCTCAGCTTTTCCTGGGGTTAGAAATAGGAGGGCTATGGGTTCAATTCCCAATCCACCCCCCAACCAATGGACTGGAAGCCCATTTAGGGCACATCTGTGTCCACCATGGTACTTAGCAAGGTGTTTGTCACAGAGTAAAAACGCCCCATGAAATAATATGTGTGTCTGGGAAGGAAGAGAAGGCAGATGGAGGGGCAGGAGTAAAAGCCAGAGAATTCAACAAGCCAAGGTTAATGGGGTGGGGGGAGAGCTAGAGGAAGATCACTGAAGGGTCTCCTCTCCTCCTAAAAAGGAGATGAAGACTGGGCCAGAGGGGTGTGTTGTCCCCACACAGAGCTGTAAATCTGGATAGCAGCTTGTTCTTTTTTTGGAGTTCAATTATTTCATCTCTCCCTCATTTACTTTCTACTTTCCTTTCCTTCCTCAAATGCTTGGTAATCACCAGTCGGGGCCAGGGCAAGACACTGGAGAGAAAATGAGGTATAAAATATGGGTATCTGCCCTCCAGGAGGTGGCAGTCTAGGAGAGTGGGGCAGCCCTAAGTGAAGAGGTGTTTGTGGTATAGGTGTGACAGGTACAACGAGAGGGCGTTGTACAGAAATATGGGACAGGCTGGGAGATGATGCTGGGATACTTATCTTGCCACATCCCTGCCGGGCCTCAGCTCCAGGCTAGAGAATGGGGCATAGTGGCAGGTCTGCAGGCAGTTCCTTGGTCCTTCTCTACCTACCCCAAGGCTGAAAGAAAAGGGTGGTGGACTGGGGCTCACCAATATGTTACTGCTTTGTTTTCCTGGATTGGCAAGCTCAGTAACTAGCTGGCCCCTGCCTGTGCTAATGATGCCCACATGGGGTCTGAGCCTTGGCATAGATTCCTGGAAAGATTCCCCCCACCTTCCTTCTCCTTGTTTAATGACCACCACAGATTCTCCCCTCCCCCTAGCTCATAGCTTTGCATTTTATCAAGAGGGGGATAATGAATGCACAGCTATTGATTTCCAAGGAATTTCCGCCCCCAGGGATAGGGAGTCTATCATCTGGATCAGAGACACATTTCTTTCCCTCATTAATTAATTTTCTCCTCCTCCTTTGGCAGGCCCCACTTCACATCTCCTTTGGCAGCTCCTTCCTCCCCCACCCCGCCCCCCCCCCCCCCCCCCCAGCTCAGAGAGCAGAGATTCCTTGGTTGGAGTGAGGGCCAGCACTGCTGGGAGTGAACTCTCCTAGCCTTGGACACCCACGCACCCACCCACCCACCTCTCCAGCTCTGGAGAGAACGCCTGACAGCTGCTGCCCGCTGGGGCTACCTTTCTCCTTCCAAAGGGGTACGGGGAAAATTAGCACTGGACTCCGCAGCCACTACCTGCACGCATACACACACCTATGGGATTGGACCCGAGTTATTTGTTCGGATTCAGGGACAGGGTTTTGGCCCTGAAGAATGTCTACTTAAGTGCGTGGAGGTTGTGTGTGTATAGGGAGGAGAGGATCGGGCCCCGGGTTCTAGCGTGAACCCAGAGATCTGGCGCTACCAGCAGGACGGACGGCCACCTCGGGTTCTGGCGCCTGGAGCAGGAGCTCTGCACCTGCCAGATTCGGGGAGCCACGTTTCCCGCGGGCACTTGCCCAGTTTTGAAACTAGGCACATTGCACAGCGCAGTCAGCACTCTGCGCGCAGAGAAAGCCCCCAGAGCCCAAAGCTGGCCGGTTGCAGAGGCCGCTTGGGTTGTTTTTAAGCAGTGTGAAGGGGCAGGCAGGGGAGGAGCAGGCCCAGAGTAGGGGCGGGGGTCGGTTCTCCGAAGAGGAGCTGCACTTGGGTGGGCCCTGCACCCTCTTGCGCCGACACTTTCTGTCTGAAGGGTGGAATGGAGGAGCTGCTGGTGACTGTACTTTCGCTTCCTCTCCAGGCCGCCTTCCCGGGCCAAGCCTGGGCTGCCTCTCAGCGCTTCCCTCGAGCACGCCGGTCGCGTCTCTCCTGCTGGCAGGGGCCCGGGATCCTCGCGGGTCCTGCCGGGGTCCTCAGACCTCCTCCACGCAGACCGCAAGGCCGCAGCACCCACCGGGGCCGGCGCTTGGCGGTGGCCCTACCCTCTCTGCCAGCTCCAGCGCCCAGCTCTGCCCCAGCAGCGAGTTCAGAGTCACGTCCTTGCTGGCGGGAGCTCGGAGATTTCCTGAAGGCCCCGTCCTCCCTTTCGCGCCCGGCCCGCGCCCGGCCTGCACCCTGGGCTGCTTGTCTTGCCCCCAAAGCTGAAGGGGGTGACTTATTGAGGCCCACGGTGATCTCCCGTAAGGATCCCGCCCCGCGTTCAGACCGGATTCCAGATGGGACCTGAGGAGAAGGTTCTTGAGGGAGCCGGTCGAAAACCTACTGTTTTCTTTCTTCTGGCCGTTTAATTCAAGTGCAACTTCCGTTGGGAACATTTTCCTGGATGTCGACCACCCCACCCCGAGATGATGCGCCCCCAGTAAAGTTCACTGCCGGTCACTATCACTCTTGGCGTTACACGTGGAGATTATCTGTGTTTCTCTGTATCTATCTATCCATCCATCAGCTCCACCTTAATCTTAATCTCTCTCTGGACTTAAAACCAACCTACCTTGTGAAAGATCTGCGGGTGAGGCCGGACAACTACATGTCCATCCTAACAGGGGCATGGCCTCCCCCGCCCGCTAGCTGCCAGAACCAGTTACGCTGTCCGTGTGAACAATGTTGTATCACTAAACGTGGCCACGCGCCCATGTGGTCTAGATCCCAAGAGGAGGCAAGTCGCCCCCGCCCCACCCAGGCTCTTTCAAAACTGGAAGAGCGCGCTGGTCAGAGAAGGGGTTCGAGGTCCCCGGGTTAAAAACAACAACGAACGAACCAACTCTACAGCAGGCACTCCCGCCAGTGACCCTATGCGACGAGATGGAAATTCTGTCGCCTTCCCTCTGCTCAGCCGCCTGCCCATCGCTGCGACTCGGACGCACGCAGGCCCCAGGTGGAGGGAGCTCCGCGGGCGCAAGTGGACAGCAGAGGACCCCCGGCCCTCCACGAGTGCGGTTCCGGGGAGCCGGAGGCTGGCGCCCATCGCCCTCCGCAGGCTCAGCTCTGCCTGCTGGAGCAGGATCCCTAGGAGAGCCGGGAGCCGCCGAGGAAAGCGCGAAGCCGCCAGTCCAAGCGCCAGAAGTGCGGAGTTGGGTCCTGTCGCCGGGCTCCAGCGCTCGCCGGCGCCGCCGCCAGCCGCCCCTCCTCCTCGCCGCCCGCACAAATCAAAGCCCCTTGCGAGGGACTGGGAAATAGTTGCCTTGTCATGTAACACATTGCCCTGATTTATTATAAAATTTTAACGAAATCATGCATATTTTAACAGCCTTTAATCACTGCATGAAAATTTAATTCATGGACTGTAGCGCGTTTAAATAAATGAAGTGTTAATTCATTAGGATTAATTAATTTGTTAAAGGATTGTGTGCAAGGTTAAGGTGGAAAGAAAACTCTTTGTTGGTTTCGCGTCTTAATCGCCAGGTTTCGGGAGTGGTAATAAAATGAAAGGAAACCTCAAAGCAAGTCGTTTCTTCGGGTGGGGTCTGGGCGGGACCAGCTGACAGCGCTCTCGAGAGAGCGGGATATTCCGGCCCGAGGGGCCTGGGCGGGTGGGTCCCCCCCGGGGCACTGGGGGGCCGGGGGTTGGGGGAAGAGCAGCACTGGCTGCGGAAATCCCGGAAGGTTGGGTTCCTTGGAATCAGAGAGAGGAAAGGGGGCTCAGAGCCGAGGCTAGCGGGCTAGACCTCACCTCCCCACCTTCAGCACAAAGATGACCCTGTGAGTGAAGCGAGGTCGCGCCTTCCGGCCCTCGAAGCGCAAAGCCTCGGCTTAATGGACAGATGATGGGCCAGCCCTGCCACCTCCTGAGCCTTCCAGCGCCCAGGGAGTCACTGTCTCGCCATCAGGCCGCCGGCCCTGGCGGCGAGGGCGAGCTTAGAGCCTCAGGAGACGCTTGGAAAGAGGAGGCGGAGCAAAGCCAAACTTGCAAGCTCAGGCTGGAGCAATCTAGAAACCTTTCTCAATCAGGAGCCTTGACATCAGAGAATGGGTCCTTCAGCATCTCTTCTGAGACGTCTGCTAAACAGGTGCTCCTTCAAGGATAGCGGACGAGCAAGGGACGTTCTTTTCCGCACCGAGCTCTTATTCATCCTTAAAGACCCAAAGCTAACAGCACTTCCGGTAAGATGCCTGATTTCCTCCCTGCTCCAACCTACCCCCAACACGGACTTTTTCTACTCACCAAGTTATTAGAATCAAAAAGGGACACAACTAGCTCCTGTCCTCATAGAAAGTCTCATCTACATGCCTAAATTATTGCCCTTGGGAACTGGATCTTTACACCCCCAAATTACAAGTGTCACACAAGGCACACACTTCTTTCTCCACAGTTGGTTGATCCAAGGACCATTTCTTAGAGGGGGGTCTGCTCCCTGATAAGACACAGCAAGCCTAAAAATCTACCGTTTCATGAAGTGGAACTTCAAGGTATTTCTAGGCTGCATCTGTCACATAAAACTGAAGATCACCCTAGCTTGAGCTCCAGAAGGGTTCTTCTTAAAAGAAATCTGCATCTTAATAGATGTTTCCTCGCTCAGAGTGGGGTTCCGAGAATTAGGCAATAAATGTTCACTATGCACTCTGAGATCATTGCTTAAAAGGTTTTCTCTCTGCCAAGTATTATTAAAAGGGTAGGGTTACATCATCACAGGCAGACAGTGTTGTAGGACTCGCACAAATAGGAATGAAAGACCTTATGAGGCTTTGGGAAATACTTTTAATCTAATAAACCACATTCCATAAAAGTTAAACTGTTATCTCAGTTTGATGTTCTACAAGTGTCATTCACAGGTACAAAATCTAGTGTATGTATTACACTTTGAATAACTGAAAATCATTCAAGTATTAGAAACAAGTTTCTGAAACATCTTAGGGTGTAAGACCAAAGTTCTTCCCTTGTTCAGTGGTACCTTTAGTTTTGAACCAAATGTAGATACAAAAGAGATTATAGAAATACAAAGTACATTTGAAATTTAAGGGACTATAAATCTTAAAGTCTCCCATTTTCAGTTTTAGTCTCATCTGATCCATTAAAACAGGAAAAAGACATGTCATTATGGATAGAATTAAGATTTTGAAAATTAAAAGATGAACACTAAAGGTCATGTCAGAACAAAATCTAGCATCATGTCACATTTCCTTAGCCATTACATTTTAGATGAGCAATCAAAAGATGCTGTCTTTATAGACATGAACTGTTAGTGTCTGCTTCTCTTATCAAGAGTGCATCTTTTTCTAACATAGCCTCTCAGTAGGGAGAGGCTACATGTCAGAGTTAATGTGAATCTTTCTACACTTAAAAGTGGCACACAACTCCCATCCTTGAGCTTCTACCTTAGTAGTGGAGTTAGACCCTGGAACACTGGCAGGAATTAAATGCTACTTGAAAAGAAACATGCTAATACTTCTAAAGTAGTACTTTAAAAAGAATCCGTGGAAATTTCAATTCCATTCATCCTTTGGCCTACAAATGCGAACTCTCATGCATGGGGGAGGAAGAGTACAAGGTCTGGAGTCAGAGGCCCAGCTCTAAGACATGGTTCTGTCCCATTCCAGCCATGTAATCACTAATCTTCAATTCACTTATTTGTAAGGTGGGGATAAGAGTTCTTGCCTCACAGTTTGAGAAGAGGATTATTAGGAAATAAAATTTAGCAAAGTACTTGGTTTCAATAGAAGCTTTTATTTTGTGTTTACAGTGTGCATATAATAGATGTACTTGAAAATACGAAACCACTGTACTTATTATGATATATCAGATTATGGTAAAAGAGTACAAATGAGAATATGTGATTAAAATAAAACCCTGCAGGGGTGGCTGAGTCGCCCAGTTGGTTAAGTTTCTGACTTCAGCTCAGGTCATGATCTTGTGGTTTGTGAGTCTGAGCCCCACATTGGGCTCTGTGCTGACAGAGCTCAAAGCCTGCTTCAGATCCTCTGTCTCCCTCTCTCTCCACCCTCCTCCCCCTCTTCTCATTCTCTCTCCCTCTCTCTCTCAAAAATAAACATTAAAAAAATAAAATCCTGGAGGTTATTACCTTCAACTGAAAAAGTCACAGGTTTAATTTAATATATGAAATATTGTTTTAGGAAGGATGGAGCAAGGTTTCTGAAGCAGCTGGGAAATACTCTGGTCCAATATAGACACTAACCCTGATTAGGCATTAGTAAATCAGGTTACACATTCTGGACTGCCATGGCACACTGTCAGTTTATACTGGATTAATGAATTAAAAACTGACACATTCATAGTAAAGAAGAGTTACAGACAGAATTAGAGTGAGGCTTACCCCCAAGTTTACTCTGTGATTACTGAGAAAAATTGTAGGTTTTTATATTTAGTGAAATTTCAAATATATTTACCACATTGTCAAAGACACCTAAACTATTAATATCTCTAAGAGTATCCATTAACATATCAAAAGAAAAAATACCACACAAATACTTATTGGAAAACATACATGATAAAATAAAAATGATGCTTTACATTAGCTTTTCTTTTTGGCCCTTATTATTTCCAAAAGTGGAGGGCATGATTCTTCAAATCATAAAACTGATTTGTTATACTTTTATGGTTTTATTGAATCCTTAGAATCTATTATAACAGGGGTCAGCAAATTTTTCTGTAAAAGGCCAAACAGTAAATATTTTAGGCTTTGTGGGCCATACGGTCTCAGCGGCAACTATTCAACTCTGCCACTGCAATGCAAAAGCAGTTACAGATATTACGTAAACAAATGAGTGTAGCTATGTTCTAATAAAGACTTTATTTAGAAACACTGAAATTTGAATTTTATATCATTTTTCTGTATTAGGAAGTATTTTGGATTTTCAAAGACCATCAAAAAGCGCAAAAACCATTTTTATAGTTCACAGAACTTCCTTCCACAAAAAACAGGTATAGGCCAGATTTGGTCCATGCTCCATAGTTTGTCAACCCCTATATTATCATGACCAATTAAAAATTACAAGTTTTACTGGTCTTTATAGGCTAATTCAATATCTGAGACACCATCAAGGATTACAGTGCTTATGACATCCTTTATTCAATTCACATAGAAAAGCATGCAGTATTAATGTAAAACAGTACAGTATTAATGTAAAATGTTCAGTGCACATTAGATAAACAAGTCATTAGCATACAAACCATTTTGAAAGGCCTATATAGGCATACCAAACATGTTTAGAATATACTTTTTTGGAGCCCAAATTAAAAATTGTGCTTAGCTCACCTATTCTCATCTCCTTAACATTCTTCATGAAAAAAATTTTTATCCTACATAAAAGATATTCTATTAGCCAACTAAAACTTTTTTTTCTTAAGGAAAACAGTGCAAGCAAGAACGCTACCATGCATACAGAGTTTCCACAAAGAATAGTAACATGCAAACAAGAACTTGATCACTCCAAAAAAAGCTCCACCAGGATAAAAGTGGATCAAGAACTTGGCAAAGGGCAGTTCCGCACCTGTGTATCTGGAACAATAAAGCTACCATGTTAAGGATCCTCCAAACCCAACCGTTCTGTGCCTTCTTTCCAAAGTAGGCTCAATTTCTGATTTTCGACGCACACAAAGAGATGAGCAAATGAAAGCTACCCGATATAAAACAAATATTTTCATATACAAAATATATTCTTTCATACTAGCAAAATGTTTTCACAAAAACTGGACAAAACACAATGTTAAAAATGCAAACATACATAAAACCTAAAAAAAAAAAAAAGCAAATGAATACTGGACTAAGCTTAGAGTGCTATTTTTCCACCATGGCCTTGCCTAAAAGTTGGGCCATCACTAAACATAAATAAAAAGGGGCAGGCAAAATAACTTCCACCCAAGGAAAGCTTTAAAGAAACTCAAGTGTCTTATAAGCAGTGTGTAGACAATATGAAAAGTTTTATTTAAGAAATCCACGTTCTGAAGACAACTGAGGCTCATTTACAGGCCACTGTATCTAACAGCTAAATTAAGACTCAAGAAAACAAAATACACCCAAACCAGATACATACAATATTCATTAAAAGAAACCCTCTCCCTACCTCTTCTGATTAAAAAGATCCCCAAATGAAAATGAAAAAGGACAAATTCTTTAAAAGTATTCTGGGTACAGGCTAATTCACCATTCTGACTTGACACTTGACTACAGATTATCAATTCAAAATTGTACAGAACTTTTATGAGGGAAAAAGTAACTTTAAAAACTTATATTCCTCTCAGGACGAAAACACAAATGACACCTTTCTAATGAGTCAACTTTTCGTTGCTTTTGATGGGCTGGCATTGGAAAGACTGCTCTGGATTTTTCTTTTCGTTGACTGATTGATATTTTTATTCCTCTTTTCAGGCACAAAAGAAGTAGACCAAGGAGACTGAAGGTGGTTATGAAGACCATGCATCTCTGAGGTCATCTTAAACAAAGATGATCCAAACCTCTGATCTTCAAATAGCCGGTGTGAACTGCTTAACAAAACACCCTGGGAAAACTCAGTCTGAAACAAACAGCTCGGTGGTTTGATTTCATTAGTTTCTGGGTTAGAACTGGTATGGAGTGAAAAATCTTCATTCATTTCTTGGTCAGATGGAGAGAGGAGAAAAAAAGAAGTGGGTTTCCATTCATTTCCATTTTCTAACTGATCAGTAGTTAGAGAACCTTTGGAAAGGTTTGGCTTAGTTCTTTCATCCAACTTATCTGGTTCCTCAAGAAATTCACTGCCTTGAGAGGACTTTGATAACCCATCCAAATCTACTGACTTAAAACCGTTATTACAAGGGCTCTTGCTGTTGTCTGACTCCGACATCATTGAATCCAACTCAGATATTTTGTCAAGGTAAGCTGCATCCATTGATGCTTCACTGGATGTTCTTGTCCGATTCATTTCAAAACAGCGAATAGAATTCAACCTCTTGGATATGCATGAGCCTGATTTCTCACTTAATTTTAAAGAAATTTCTCCAACAGAATTTGCTATTGTGTTTCCCTCTGAGCTTTCAAAATCCAAGCTCTGGGCATAGCTCGTGGAACAACAATCCCAAAACCCTGTCTTTGAGGAAGTAAAACATTCTGATTTCTTTTCATTTTCACTTCTATCATCTTCTGATGAGTCTTTAGTACAAACATTCGAAGAATCACAAAAATCATCAAACACCAATTTTCTGAGATGGTTTGAGTGCTTTTTGGAACCCACTGCTTTGACCACAGAGCTCTCTCTATTTTCTGGAGTACTGAGCTGAAGGCAACTAAGGGACAGAGGAGTACAAGGAGCTGGAAGATCATAAAGTTCTTCATCTTTGTAGGGTATACAATCACTTGGCTTATTACCCCATTCTCTTTCCAAGTAAGTATCCATACTTGTATCTGTCACATCTAACATTATTTCCACCCGTTTCTGATACAGGTCTTTGTTCTTAGAACAATTTGGTTCTGTTTTGCTGGTGCTTTCCTGCCTGGCAGAACTGCTGGAAGGCTTTGGCAGGTGAGAACTTGAGGTGGATGAGCCAAGCTGCTTTCTGGCACCATCACCTTGATTCTTTGATGCCATATCCTCCTCACCGCCTAGGCTCCCCTTGCCATCTGTAGAAAGTGCTCTCTGGCAAATGGAATTTATAGCTTCCTTCTCTTCGCTTGAATTTTTTAGCTGTGCAATCTGAGATTCTAGTTCCTCTATATATTTATCACTTCGTTCCAGGGCTTTCTTGAGGCGATTGGTTTCACGTTCATGCTGTTCTACTTTGGACTGAAGAGCAGCTACTGTAAACCTTCCAAACCTGCAAGGAATGGAAGGATAGTTAACTTTACAGTTCAAGCTTTTTTCTTTCTTTTTCAAAGTTAAGGGTGCAAGCTATGTCAGCCCATTCTAATCTCACATACCAGTGACCTTTCAGACCAGTCGATGGAACAGTTCAAAAGCAATACCAGACAGATGTAGTATCTTCAACAAAGAGTTTCTGCACTGTATGTAATAATATGCATATGATAATACTGGCAAAGATCTCGTAGGATACTTTTGTGGTCAAATAAGACTAGTAATGGCAGAGAGGCAGAAACTCACTGCTGACTTCCCTTCCAAGAGCTAGCTCTATCAATTCAGCTCATATATGCATGCAGGGTTATCCCCTAAAACAATGGCAAAGATTTATGATAACATTTGAACAGTGGTCCACATCTTGAAATATTTACATTCAATCATTTTCCTATCGTACAGCAGTGTTTTACAATACATTTCTTGTACAATGTCACCTTGTCAAACATAAAATGCCAATTTGAAATTCAGAAATCTTAGCAGTCCCAGCAGGGGTGGTTTTAAATACTTATTTGGACCCTTTCAATTATAGCCACCCTTGATCTGAAGCTTTTACTTGGCCTTCTGAACACTGGGCTTTAATTCATTTCATTTCTACTTATTTTTGGCATTTTACAACTGTGTGGGACATCAATCTCATTTCTTCCAACTTTGAAATACAAAGGCAGTACCTGTGGTTCCAATATATTACGCATAAAAACATTTTTACATTTCCTGGAAAGGAACATTTTGGAGAGTAAATGAAAAAGAACACATCAAAAATTCACTTCTTTTACTCAGCATTATCTTGTTTTCATTATTCCCTTAAGAATGGGTACTGGGTTCAGCTCAGAAAACGCTTCTGAGCACCTAGTATAGGCTCATGGTATTATCCAGAGTGGGGGATACAAAGATCAATAAGACTGTCCCAGCTCCAATGGATATAAAATGCCTACCTTAAATTCCATCTGAACACCAAAGAAAATTCCATCTTTCAAGAAAACTGCTTCTTACAAGCCAATAAACGTAAGCCTTACATTCTAACCCCGTGAAAAATATTTCTTGCCACAGAAGTTTTTAAAAAGCCTCCTTTTAATCATCTTTTTGATGACTTAAATATTGATCCGTCTTGAAGAATTCACGGATTGTCTGGAGGGAAGTATTTGAGAAGGTAACAACAACTACTACTACTTCTTCTTCTTCTTCTTCTTCTTCTTCTTCTTCTTCTTCTTCTTCTTCTTCTTCTTCTTTTCAGTTTACTTACTTATTTTGAGTGAGCGACAGAGAGTGCATCTGCATGCGAGCAAGTTAGGGAAGGCCAGAGAGAGAGGGAGAGAGAATCCCAAGCAGGCTCCAGGCTGTTAGCACAGAGCCCTATGTGGGGGCTTGAATCCACGAACTGTGAGATCATAACCTGAGCCAAAATCGAGTCAGACACTTAACCAACTGAGCCACCCAGGTGCCCCAACAAGGTAACTTCTAAAAATTGTTTCTACCTATGGGTTTATCTTTTTCTTCCTTTTCCCCCTAATTATAAAAGTATTACAAGTAAGAAAATGTACTAGGTATTAAAAAAAAAAAAACATAAAGGAGAGGAAATCCACAGCAACTACCTTTTAGAGTCAACCACTACATGTTGTATGCCTCTCACTCAATGCCCAACACCTTCTCCTACATACAGCCCAATTCATGCTGTAGTTCACTCCGACACAATCCCTGCTCTGGCTGGTCACTAAGAGTAAAAAGTGGGGCAAAGGTAAATATAGATTCATAAAATCTCAGAGTTAGAAAGGGCCTTAAAAGACACGGTACTGAATATTGATCTACTCATTGCAACTAACTGAACTCCCGGAAAGAGCACATTCCCTTCTAAAAAACAAAGCAAAAACCATAGGTATAACAAAAACAAAACCAAATACAATAATAAGCCTCCCTATTTTAAAGACAAAGTTTACTACTATGAATATCTGGTTAAATGAATGCTAGTAGTTTTTCTTTCTTTGTTAGAGACAAATGTTTGGTTTGTAAATGCTATAGTTGAAAGAGCTGTAGTTTCTGTGAGAGAATTTTAAAGAGTGAACAAAGATCTTAAGGACATCAGCAAAAATGTTAGTGAGTTCTTGACTGTAACCACTGTGGCATAATCAAATAACCCACATATTTTTAAATGGAAAAATTGTGTATCATGTTTTTTTAATGCGAATGGCAAAAGTGACAGCCTTAAAATTAGCTTATCAAAAGTTTTTTTCTTAAGTGCAATTTTTACAATAAAGGTAAACTCAAATGAAAAAAATCAAATGATTTAAAATCGAAAAATGTTACTAGATAGTAAGTCAGCTATTACCAAAGGATGTCCTTGGGGACTCAGAGGCTTACCTAAGGAAAGACAAGTGACAAATAAGAAATATTTCCCAAAATATTTATAGTTTCTTATTCTAGGTTTCAGCCTGGAATTTCAAATATAATGTCACTTTAAGACGCTACATTTGCCCCTCTGTTTATTTTTAAATTATGTTTTGAAAAGAAGCAAGTTAATAAATGGTTCTGAGTTGAAGTCAAAAGGACAGCCCTAACCATGTATTGTGTTACTTCAGAGAGAAAGCTGAAGTGCCATGAGAACCAACAACAAAGGCCAGCAATGGAGCACATATGACAGGGACAAGCAAGCAGAAGTCACTGATGGAGCTGGCGGTTTTCTAAAAGGTCACTGCCCTCAATTCCCCAAAGTTCCATTTCAATACTTTACAAGTCTATAATACTCTGAGTGATCAGACCTTTTTACCATGCTAATAAGAGGCTTGTACTGGTGGGCAAACTAACAGAAATGTACAGTGAAAGCCATGGAACTGATCAATTAATTAATCAATCAATTTGTTTTTGTCTCTCTCTCTCTCTCCAATTAAAGTATAAGCTCCAGGAAAGCAGGGAGTTTGGCCATCTTATGTTTACTGCTAGTCCCCTAGAACAACTCCTGGTATACGGTAGTCCTCATTAAATACTTCTTGAATAAATGTTATTTTCTTACTTTAAGATGCATCAATGCCTGACACAGCAAGACAGAGCCAACAGCGCAGGACAGGATGGGCCGAAGGGTCCATGGGCCTCTATTACATGTAAGTATTATGAGTTGTTATATTACTAAATTGAATGTTTCATACTTTGGACTGTTTTTCTTTTTTTTTTTTCACTGACACCAAAGAAAGCAACAGAGGACAACATATACACAGTACAGTTTTGTGGGTTTTTTATTTTGTTTTTTATTACAGGTTTGCCATCTTATACTGCTCCTTCCAAAAAAAAAAAAAACAACTTGCACTTCAACCTTAGCAAAAGAATGGAAACATAAGACTTTGACATAGTTATTAGGAATTTTTAGCTCACAAAGTTATCTATATTAAATTTGGCAAAGAGAAATTAATCAAGTCATATAGAAATAACAATTAGGACTGCATATCTGATGCGATAATTCCATAAAAGAAGACAATGAAGATAATGGCTTATTTAACTTTGGGTTTTAATACTCTGATTCACACTAATTCCAGATATTTCCAGAGTACATAACATTAAATGAATCAATGCCAAGGCAAGCCAGAGGGAATTCTAACATCATTTACCATACTTCCTTTTCCTGAGCAAATTTCAAAATGGAGTATTTTTATAAACATTCCATTAGAGACCAAAAGGCTTTGATTTTCAAAGTAGCAGTGATGGCCAAAGGCTTCATTATGTCAGAGAAAACCTCGTAAAGCAGTGTGGGAGCTGCAACTGATATACCAGAAGTATGTTCTGCTAGAATCTAGGAGAAGCTTAAAGGATTTTTCAGCTTGCAATGTTAACTGATATATACATTCTGGATTAGGGCTCCTTGTCCAAAAAGCTACAGAGGTGCAAGATTGTTCCTGTCCCTATTAGCAGTAAGAGAGATGAAAGTCCTCTTGGTTTGACCTCTGAGGTATTATAGAGTAGAGCGTCTTTAACAATGAAAAGTTCCTCAGTCCGCATTTTCTCATAGCCCATCACACAGGAGTAGTAAGATGTGCTCAAAGTACCAAAAGACCTAACCTCTAGTGCTATGCTGCCATTAACTATTTGTGAAAACTTGAGCAATTAACTTTGTGTCTCTAGTTCTCAATGGCATCCCCACAAAAGGGATAAATGCATCAAGCCCAGTGGGTTGCTGAGACCACTAAACTTCAGAAACATCTTCAGGACACAGGGTGACACCAGGGAGGTGAATCTACCTGCCTCCCATGTATCTTTGATTTCACATCTTTCCCTTACTTGCTCGCTGAGGTAGTAACCGTAAAAGAAAGCGAAAGCAATCTTTGGATCTGGATCAGCTTGTATAATCTGGCCTACGTGACAGTTTTCCAGCATAGATATCCTTGCTGTACATGGTTCTTATATGCGTAAATTTCAGTTGCCACAGTTCAGTTAAGTAACCCCAGTCACTTAACAATGTGGTTCACACTTACCACATTATATTAGCTGTGACTAACTGCATGAAACTGCATAAAATAAAAATCTCACTACTCGCTTTTCAGTTCACAAAACACTACATAAATAACAGATGTGCATCAGTGACCAATCAGGTCACTTCTTTCAAAGTCTGAAAGTGATTGGTCAGTCTGCATCTGTTATTCAGTTCACAGACAGACAGTAAAACATGTAGTGCTGCCACATACATTTTACAAGGATGAATAATCAAAAGACAGAACTGGCCAACAAAAACGGTGGACCAAAGAAATGTAAAGTGATCAATGCTAGAAGTAAAACTGGATCCATTTGTAAATGTAGTTACTGAAGATCTGACCACAGAAATGTTGAAACTGTCACTATTTGAGAGACCCTAGCAATGCCAGAGGAACTTGGGAGCGGCAAACTTATTGACATAAATAAGAGAAGTAGTTGTGATGTAAAGAATAAAGATGTCTAGAGGAAGTGACAGGCTGGTAAAAAAAACTTCACATTAAGGCAATATGGAGATATTTCATGACATTGAAAGCATTAAGGATAAAATGTTGGGAGGTGATGCAAACTTAGGAGTATGGCAATTCGTCAAGGCATCAGAAAAGATACTGGCTTCATATCATAAGTTATGATACAAAGACAAGCACTATTCAGATTATTCTCCACAGGTTTTTTCACAAAGAAATACCTTAATTTGCAATGTTTCTAATGTTTTAAATTGTACTGTGTAAATATTAACACACTAATTAGTTTTACTGTTTATTTCCATATACATTTATAACTGATAACAAGAGATTTAATGTTTTGACAAAAATTATCAAAGTTTATAAAGCAACTTGGTTTACTCATTGATGATTAAGATTGCTTTTCATGGTTTTAACCTGAATAGCCTTTTTATGGTCGTACACAACTGTGCAAAGTGAGGATCACCTATACTAAAGGAACAGTTGATATGTAAGAAAACCAAGTAAACTTATGAGTCTTGAAATTTTTTTTTGATTTATTTATTTTTGATAGAGAGAGAGCACAAGTGAGGGAGGGGCAGAGACAGAAGGAGACACAGAATCTGAAGCAGGCTCCAGGCTCCGAGCTGTCAACACAGAGCCCGATGTGGGGCTCGAACTCACAAACTGTGAGATCATGACCTGAGCTGAAGTCGAACACTCAACCGACTGAGCCACCCAGGCGCCCCAGTCTCGAAATTTTTTTAAAATAACTACCACTTACTTACCCTAAAAAAGAATAACCCATTCACAGGGGGGATTTTATTGTAGAGTTGCCTGTCTATACAACTGCCAATTGCATATCTTCTCATTCTGAGTTTTAGATATTAGAAAAATATCTTACTTTAAACAGAGGAGAGGTAGGGGTTGGAAGGGAAGAACATCCCATTATTTCTTTCCCATTCCTAAGTATTTTCTTCTAAAGCAAAATTCACCAGTGAGAGATTCCTTAAATTTGCAAACTCCTGTTTTTGATTACACATAACTTAAGTGAGTAGCTTGTAACATGAGCTCTTCAGGAACATGAGTTTTGACAGGAGTGGGAAGAACAGGGAGAGGCCCAAGTACTGTGTTCTGCCTTGTGCTTATGTGTGCAGGGTGGGTAAAGGGGCATATTTCAAGGAAAGAGGGCAGAGAGGACCAGGACTGTAAGAAGCTCAAAACTGTATTTGGTGGTAGGGGCCTTTGTCTCATCTGCTTCCAAAGGGTCATCTCTGTGTTCACCCATATCTATCTAACTCTTGTGTATGTGTCAGGAGGACGGTGGGGAGCATTCTGTCTTTAAACTACTAGGGATGGTGGGGGGCGCCTGGGTGGCTCAGTTGGTTAAATGTCCGACTTCGGCTCAGGTCATGATCTCGCAGTTTGTGAGTTCAAGCCCCGTGTCAGGCTCTGTGCTGACAGCAAGCTCAGAGCCTGGAGGCTGCTCTGGATTCTGTCTCCCTTTCTCTCTGCCCCTCCCGTGCTCACACTCTGTCTCTCTCTCAATAATAAATAAACATTAAAAAAAATTTTTTTAAACTACTAGGGAAGGGGCGCCTGGCTCAGTCGGCTAAGTGTCTGACTTCAGCTCAGATCATGATTTTATGGTTTGTGGTTCGAGCCCTGTGCCGGGCTCTGTGCTAACAGCTCAGAGCCTGGAGCCTGCTTTGGATTGTGTGTCTCCCTCTCTCTCTGTCCCTCCCCCACTCGTACTCTGTCTCTGTCTCTCAAAAATAAATAAACATTAAAAAAAATTTTTTTAAATACAATAAACTACTAGGGAAGCTCTGGGAAGTGGCCTATGCATTTTTATCTGCTGCTGAGCTGTGTGACTTGCCAGTATTTCTTCAAGAGTTTTCTTTTTAAAGTTAAATACTCCGTTATGAAAATGCTATATTCTTAGAGAATTTATTCATCATAAAAGTATGGTCTATGGCCAATCCTAGACACACAAGTTGGTCCCACAAAAATACATTAAAAATATGAGGCAGACTGAGAGAACAGGAAGCATTCTTCCCTCCAGAAGACTCAAGACAACATTTCTGTTTTCTGGACCATCATCAAATAAAGAAAGAAAGAAACAGCCCATCATCAAATAAATAAATAAATGAAGTGAACTTTTATGATGGAATTTACCAAGAGTAAATGTAATTATAGTAATTATTTAACAGTAGCCTGATGACTACTGACAATGATGGTGACAAAAATAACAGCAGCAGCCACTATTTACTAAATGTTTACTTGCATCAAGCACATTGCTATATGCTTGTTATAGAAGATCTTTTTTTTTTAATGTTTATTTATTTATTTTGAGAAAAAAAGAGAGGTAGAGAGAACATGAAGTAGAGGGGCAGAGAGAAGAGAGAGAGAGAGAGAGAGAGAGAGAGAGAGAGAGAGAGAGAGAGAGACTCCCAAGCAGGTTCTCTGCTCTCGGTGCAGAGCCTGATGTGGGGCTCGATCTCATGAACTGTGAGATCATGACCTGAGTCAAAATCAAGAGTCTGGCACTTAACCAACTGAGCCACCCAGAAGCCCCAATCTTTTTAATTGAATTGTTATGTCAACCTTGTGAAAAATGATGTTATTTTGATTTTAAAGATAAGAAATGACAAGCTTAAAAAGACTGTCTCTTGTTCAAGGATAGGATTTGAATTCAAGTCTGAATCCAAATACCATGTCTGAAATCACATGAAGTGCTTGAACATGAGATTCCTTCTTAAGTAATATAAGCACCTGTTTATGTTATAAAGTAATGTAAAACAGAAGCTAGGTTTGCTGAGCACACAGTTTGTACGTACAGTTAAGAACATTGCTGTAATATTTATTAATACATGCATTTTCTAATAAAACATGGTGAGGAAATACGGAAAGATACAGGAAGTCATGCAGATATGTATGCACAAAATTTATAAATATTTATCAAACACCGACTATGTTCTAGATACATGCTCAAGAATATTTTGTAACTTCCAAAGATCATTCGTTAAAGTGGCCTTTCAGGAAACTATAGCACAGACATCACCCTGGCAAATGCCAACCCAAAGACAGTGGCTATTTTTTTTTTTAAGTTTATTTATTTATTTTGAGAGACAAAAAGAGAGACAGAGACAAAGAACCCCAAACAGGCTCTGCGCTGACAGCGCAGAGCCCAATGCAGGGCTCAATTTCACGAACCTTGAGATCATGATCTGAGGCGAAACCAAGAGTCAGACACTTAACCGACTGAGCTACTCAGGTTCCCAAAAGAGGGTGGCTATTTTAACCTGAGATATGAAGACTAAGTCTGAACCAGAACCACAAATTTAAAAGCTCCATCTTTAAGTGTGCTAACTACAGAAAGTATACATGATCATCTTTCTACCTCATGCATAATCAGCAGGCATCTTCAACTGTAAGGAAACAATGCTACTTATGTGAAATGAGCAAAATTTTAAATGCAAAATTTTAGGGCCCAAACATCACATAGGTACTGGTCTCAGGGTCTAATATCGAGGCATTAAAAAAAAAAAAAAAAGTACAAACTATATTATGCTGCATCTTAGTTTTAGCACAGAATAGAAAGTGCTTCAACATTTGCAAGAATAAAGAAGTCACAATTTCCCCCTTAAAGAGGTGACATGGAAAGTGGAACCAGATAAAGAAATAAGGCCTGTGCAGCCATCCTTCTTCCCTTTACCTCCCAAAAGTACTGTTTAAAGATTAAGGCACAGTCTGCTTTGTAAGCTTTCAAACAGAGAGCAGAGTTTTGAAATAACAGCTCATATTATTAACACAATTTTAAAGGACGTTTCGTGTGTGCATGTTTATTAAACTAACCATGCATTTGTAGTTAAAAATCGTGATGCTGAAAATTCTTGCTGAGATACCTAGAAATTCTTAACACAAACAATCCTAGTGTTGAGCTGCATACGTAAATTGAAGAGGAACAGAGTCCCTTTTGTAGTCTTTAGAAAGGGCTGACCCATATATATTTAACTGCCTGTGTTGGATAAAACTACTCTTTTTACTGTGGAGTAAATTCCATTTTATTTAGCAAATATATTTCATTTCAATTCCGCACAGAAATGCCCCAATTTTCTGCCCCAAAGGAAAAGATCAGCCTTGAAGTTTACGGGACATCAATGGGGATCCCAATCTTTTGTGGAAGGAAACAACCTATGACATGCTATTTCCTAGCTTGTTACAGTTCTAAAAGGAGTAAAGGACTTATATCTTTTCTTAAAATGTAATAACCTTAACAACAGCAAAATTTCAATAGTGTAAGAGAACAACTTGTTACATGAAAAAAGCATAATCAAAAATCTCTGGACTAGTAACTATCTATACATTTTTCACTACAGTTAAATAGTTAAATCATTCTCTCACCAGGAGGAACAATCTAAAACAAAATAAAACAACACAAAAAACTGTGATCCAGCCGCCTTGTAATTATTATTCATTCTGAGGACAGTTACTGAGGACTAAAGTATGCTGAAGGGCCATGAGAAAGGAAAACAAAAGGAGCCGAAGACGTTCTCCTTGTTCTCAAGCATTTCACAATCTTCCTGACAACCTTACTGCTTAGTCATTAGCATGCATTGCAGGCTCCTAAAATATCTTATCAATACAATAAAGACAAGTTGACAGAAAACTGCAGTAACTGTCCATCCCCAATTAGCTGAGTACCCAAAGAAGGGCCCCTCAGGCAGCTGAGGGGCCTGAGCACACCTGGCTGTCACAGTCTGGCCCCAGGGTATCATCAGGCTCCCATGACAGTCTACAAGCTCCCCTTCCGGGAAAACCAAAGGGCATAGCAGAATCAGTCATCAGATCAGGCTAGGGTCAAATACCAGGAATCATGGTGTTTGTCAGAGCAGAATCATGAGAAGCAAAAAAGGCCAGAATAGGTCAAGAAGGGACAATAGCCAAGGCCAATAAGACCAGAGGTGTTGCTGAGGAAGCCGAAAGGCAGGAGAAATCTGAGTGGTACTGGCATGTCTGGAGACAGTTTAGGAAGAGCAGAACTGTGAACCAAAAAGGAGCTTCAGCTCAGAGTCAGCATGGAGACAGGTTGGATATGCTCAGTTCAAGTTCAGAGACTCAAACAAATCTTGTCCAGGAGCCCAGCAACATGGCCTCCTCCTTTCCCCTTTCTTACTCCCAATCTCTAGTACAACTTTGGAGAACTTCAGGAAATCCTTCTGCTCTCCTCATTTGGAGAAAATGCCAAGAATCTTGGATTTCCTATCCTTATAAACTCTTTGTACTTTAAGCTTCAAGAAAGCTCAAAATCTTAATTCCCTGGTTAGTTCCCTCCAAGATGCAGATGGAATATTACAGTATAAGGACTCCTTCCATCTGCCAGGCTCCACAGAAGGACACACACACACACACACACACACACACACACACCTTCACATACATGTATTTTACACAGATACATATATGCGTGCATTTTAAAAAATATGTTTTAGCTTTAAGAAGCTAAGCAGTAGAGGGGCGCCTGGGTGACTCAGTCGGTTGAGTGTCTGACTTTGGCCCAGGTCATGATCCCGCACTTCGTGGGCTCTACCCCTACGTCGGGCTCTGTGCCTACAGCTCAGAGCCTGGAGTCTGCTTCAGATTCTGTGTCTCCCTCTTTCTCTGTCCCTCTCCCACTCTATCTATCTGTCTCCCCAAAATAAATAAACATTAAAAAAAAAAAAAAAGCTAGGTGGTAGATTAACAGCATGCCAGTCATGGAACTGCTCAGTACGCCATGTGATCCCTAATAATATAAGAAGAATGGGAATATGTTAGGAAATCATGGAGGGCTTCAGAGACAGAGTGACAACTGGGGAGGAATTAACCAGGCAGAATGAAAAAGGAGAGACTAATGGGAAGGACCAGTGAAGGTAAAGGAAAAGGCATGAGCAAAGCTGCAAGGCTATGTCACACCATGGTGAATCTGGGCCCGGTGAGTAATTCAGCATGGACAAAGGCTGGAGAGGACAGAAAAAGGCCAAAGCTCAAGTCATATTATAAAGAGCCTCACATACTTACTAAAAATTTGAGGACAATGGGGAATCATCAAAGGTTATTACGCAAGGGAGTGAGGTGATCAAATTTATATTCTCGAATTCTAGCAACAAAAAGGCAGATGATTGAGAGTTGAGAGTGGAAAGAAGAGCAATCAGTTGGAATGTTGTTTAAAATAGGCTAAGCAAGAAATCAGGTGGATCTAAACTAGCAGGATGAGGAGATGGATTACATAGACATTTAAGAGGTAGGCTAGAAAGAATATACTGAACAATTAGGCGTAGGATGAGGAGACAGGGTAGAGAAACATAGAGGGCTGAAGTTTTTATCTTAGGCTACCAGATAAGTAGTAAAGCCGTTAAGGAGGATAGGAAGAAAGTAAGAGGATAAACCATCTTTTGAGTGAATGGATAATGGATACAATTATCTAGACACATACCTCTATTAGTTCTTGGTGCTACATATTGTTTCAAGGCCATAAAATTATTTCTGTTAATCCTCCCAAGAACACATCACCCACATTTTACATAAAGAAAATGATGGCTCCAAGGGATTAAGTAATTTATTGAACGTTATTTACCTATTCATTTAATTATTCAACAAATATTTATCAGGCACCTTGTAGGTGCTGGTGTTTGCAAGTGAAGGAAATAGGCAGCAGAGCTTAGAGTTCAGAATGGAGGAGACAGACAACCAACAGACCAAGCAAGTAAACAAACAAGATAAATTCAGACTGATAAGGGCTAGGAAGACAAAGATTCAGCATTAGCTGTGGGCTCTGTTACAAGGGCATTTCAAGTTTTAATTCATTTAACCCTTACTACAACCTATAAGATCAGTACTACTATTGGCCTCATTTCACAGAAGACAAAAAATGGAACTACAAAAAGGTTAACTATCTTCCCCCAAATCACAAAGCTAGTAAGTAGACAAAACCAGAGTTCAATCCTAGGGAGTCTGGTTCTGGAGCCTGTGCTCATAATCACATGCTATCCTGCTTCACCATGGCATGACTGTATTACTATGGTATCCCAATAAGACAGGGTAAGGAAGTAGAAGGTACAAAAGCAGAATGCTTCTTTAGAATGAATGATCAGGAAAGGCCTCTCTGAATCTGATGACAGAATGAGTCAGCCATATAAAGATCTGAAAACAGAACATTCTAAGCAGAGAGAAAAAATCCAGCATGTTTCAGAAACACAAAAAGGCCAAAATGGCTGGAGCAGGATGAGCTGGGGGAATGGGAATGAGAATGAGAAGCGGAACAGGCAAACATTGACTAGTTTGTGAAGAAACGGATTGTATTTCAGGAAAAAACTGGACAGTTTTAGGTAGGAGACTTATATAATTTGATTTATATTTTATAAAAAGACAATTTCAAGTATGGTGAAAATGAATTGGGTAGGGAAAGGAGGGGCAGAGTGGAGACAGGGAAATCTGAAGCCACGTAATCTGTCTCCAGAACTAAGCATTTATTTAAACACTATGCTTTCTGGTGAATTTAAGGTATAGGATCTTGGGTGAAGGTACAAAATAGACAGATGGGAATACGAATGTACAGCTAAGGAAAAAAGTTGAGGCCAAACAAAGATTAGATTTTATTTTATAATCTCTGACATACAGGTAGATGATTATTAAAGCCATGGGTGTAAATGAGATGACTCAAGAAACACAAATACAGCAAAATGGGAAGAAAGCCCAGGTCATCATCTGTGAAATCTATTCTTTCCTCTTCAGAGCATTTTTTTTCTTATACTAATAACAGGAAATACTGCTCACTATCCGGAGAGTGTCTGGAGCCTTTATCTTCCCTCAGGAGGAGCAGGGGCATGGGGGAAGATTGGTCCATAATGACAAGCCTTGGGGTTGCTATGCAGTAAAAGAGCTGCATGCAGGGAAACTTTATCAAATCCATAGATCTCACTAAAGACACAATGACAAGAACACATAACATTCCTGAATACATATTTATAGAAAGGAGAGCCATTAATCCAATTATAACCAAGTTTTATATTAATGACCTATGGAGTTTTAAAGTAAGTTAGGAGCTGAGGGCAAGAACTGGTGCTCCACTAAAGCCTCATACTAGTGGGCACAACCTCTGCCTAGTGTGCCTAGAGGGGGGGAAAAAAAAGGCACAACTGAACAGAGAGATCTCAGAGAGCGGGCATGAAACTTTCAAATGCTCTACAAGTCAATTTTTCATATCTCTTCAAGCGAAAAAAAAAAACAAAAAACACTAAGGAACTCCTAACTCTATCAAGGACAACTCTCCATTTCTGGGCACGGTTTAGGGACAGTAACTGAAGCCAAGGAATTTAGGAACATGAGAAATGTAACACTAAGGTTTTCCCTTCAGCTTCTTCTCATTCTTGTTATTTCTTACCACGTAGAGGTGTGACACTCTTGGTGTTCCCCACTAATTAGGAGACTAAGAACAGGCCTTTCTGTTTAAAGCAGAGAGTGATGGATATAGTGGAGTCATGCTAACCAGCTATTTAAGCGGGGGTGATGACAGTCGCAATGACAAGATGTGCAAATTACATACCTCTACACCTTCTGCTCTGGTAAGTTTGAGAACGAAGCCACCATGCTTCTTGAGCGTAATTGCAGCCACTACTGGAGACAAGGGACTGGAGCTAAAGGGACTACTTAATATTCCTAACAGCTCAAGCTGTTTCCTCTAGCTCAGAATGCCTTCCTCCTCACGGAACTCTCCATCCTTCAAAGTTGGCTCAAGTCCTGTCTCTCTGATAAAGACTCACCCACTGCTGTCTCATATTTTTTGAACTCATATTGCTGTCTTTGCTGTTTGGTTTAGTATGTTCAGTCTTTATTCATTTCACATATTTTTGTTTCTTGCCTTTATTAGATTATGAGCTTCCTAGAGGCAGGGACCAGGTTTCATTGGTTTCATTTACTTATTTTTTTTATTGTAACAATGTTCAGGCATTCACAGAAGTAGACAGAATAATATAACCAATCCCCACATATTCATCACTTACATTCAACAGTTATCAAGATTTTACCTCACTCCCCTTATTTGTACATCCCTTTTTTCTGCTATTAAAATATTCTATAGTCTGTATTTTAGTGTGCTTTTCTTCCTTTTTTTTTTTTAATTTAAGAAAGCTCCATGCCCAGCATGGAGCCCAACACGGGGGTTGAAGTCACGACCCCTAAGTTCAAGACCTGAGCTGAGATCAAGTGTAGGCTGCTTAACCGACTGAGCCACCAAGGCACTCCTAGTATGCTTTTCTAAAAGAAAATACAGACATTTTCTTAAGTAACCACAATACCTAAACAAAATTAACAGCAACCCCTTGGTATTACTGAATATCTAGTTCGTACTCAAATTTACCCAACTGCCTCAAAAATGTCTTGTTATTAATCAATATCCAAACAAGATCCATATACTGCATCTAATTATTATATGAGGCAGACCCCCCCCTTCTTATTTTGCCAATGATTTTTTTTTAAGTTTATTTGTTTTTGAGAGAGAAAGAGAGAACGTGTGAGTGGGGGAGGGGCACTGAGACAGGGGACAGAAGATCTGAAGCAGACTCCATGCTGAGAGCAGAGAGACCGACACAGGGCTAGAACTCATAAACTATGACACCATGACCTAAGCCGAAGTAGGACGCTTAACCAACTGAGTCCCCCAAGCATCACCCCCACATTGCCAATGATTTAATGAAGAAACCTAACCGTTTTTCCTCCTGAATGTACCACATTCTGGATTCATCGTTTCCTCATAGTCTTAAGAGTTATGTTTTTCATCTACTGACTCAACAAATATGTATTAGGAGCAGAATATGAGTAAGAACTCTATAAAATGTAGTGGCTACAATAGCGAACACATCTACAGTCCTGCCTCAAACAAAAGAAAGCCATGAAACAAATAGTTATACAAAATATTAATTATTAGCAATTATGATATGTGCTACAAAGGGAAAGTACGAAGTCTTAAGAGAAATTACGACAAGGGAGCCTAACCTAATTTAGGGGTCAGGAAAAGTATTTATTTTGTGTAGTTAAAGCACCTTGTACAGTGTTAAGTACATAAACACTCAGTGCTTGTGGGTTGGCTGGGAGAGCAAGTTTTCTTCAGATTATCAGCCTTGTAAACTAAAGGGACACATCACCACCTCTGGAGTTCTGAACATCAAATCTGATTCTCTTAGAAGCCCATGTTAAAGAAAGCTGAAAGGGAAAATAAAAGCTTTTCCCCAGGTGAATTCTCCAAACAATTTTGGAAGATAAGAAAAATTTAGGAAGTGGCTATATAAAGTCAAAGAAAAAGATCACATTTTTCTGGACCATCAGTTTAGATATTAGGGCAATGAATTTTTGACAAGTAACAGCATGGGTATTATTGAAACCTGGAAGATCACGCTTAGTAGAATATCTACCATACTGCTCAAAAAGGCTTGGAGATTAAAGAAGAGAAAAGAAAAATATCCAGGTACACTTTAAGAGTGGATACCCTGGATGGTAACAGACAGAACAGAAAAACAGTAACACAGGAGATAAACGATAATCCAGATTTTCATTTTAGAAGGCTATATAGCACTTTAAAGTATTATAAAATGCATCACTTTTATATGGCACTATCTACTTGAGACCAATGTAAATGTTTAAGTCCCCCTTGTTCACACCAGATGTCAGTCTAATTTGGGGGCAATAACATGATTTGAGTGTCTTAAAAAGAAATACTTTCTGCCATGGATTGAACTGTATTCTCTACTCACAGTCAAATAAATTCATATACTGAAGCCCTAACCCTCAATGTGGTGATATATAGGGATAGAGTCTTTAGGAGGAAACTAAGGTTAAATGAGATCATAAGGATGAGGCCTTAGTCTGCTAAGGTATCAGACTAAGGACACCTTATTAGACTTGGTGTCCTTACAAGAAGAGGAAGAGAGACCAAAACTCTCTTTCTTTCAGATATGTGAAGACATAGAAAGTGGTTGTCTGCAAGTTAAGAAGAGAGCTCTTGCCAGAAATTAAAACTGGGGTTGATTAAAACCCCTTGATCTGGGGTTTCTAGCCTCCAAAACTGTGAGAAAATATTCAATGTTTAAGCCACCCCATCTATAGTATTTTGATATGACCACCCAAGCTGACAAATTCACTTTCCTAAATTCTTTCCTCTCTAGGGTCTAAATTTTAAAGCTCTCTCTTCTGCATGATTTGTAGAATATGTCTGTGCAACTTGAAGGATACATCAGAAACTAAAGCTATGTGTTTAAAAACCATACCTTGACACCTAACCAAGTAGACCAAAGAAAAATAATTGGTCAAAGCACTTCTAGTCAAGGGAACAAAATGGAACAGATGGTTTTATTTGTTTGCACTTACTTTTAAACTCTTGAAATTTCATATTTTTTCAATACAAATAGGAGCTCTCCTCAGGTGAACCAGATCTGGGTATTTTCAGCTGTGGTCAGCTTCTCTCTGAATCCCACTAGGGTTTGGTGATGCAGAGTAAACAAGGCTATAAATCAAGTGCAATGCATTTAATACCTCAATGCACTGCAAATTGATCTAGAATAGGGGTCAGTTCAAATTGTTTTTTAAGTGAAACTGTTCCCTTCCCCTGAAGGGAAAGAGTGGAAGTTAGAGCAAATCCTGAAGTTATATGGGATTTAGAAGTGTGGTTGCTTGTTAGCACAGACAGAGGCCAGGTTTCGTCAGGCGAGATTCTTCGTGGTTTATCAGGCTGGAGCCATGGATATTTAAAAACACATCCTGGTGGCTGGCATTAAATCTGAAATCTGGTGGGCAACTTTTCAAGAAATAAAAGCTACAAACAAAACAGCTTTAGTTCCATTCAGCATGCTGTGGGAAATACAGCTAATGGACAAGCATTACTATGACTGGCAAGGCGAGGTGCCAACAAATGAGAGGAGCAGAGTTTCAAACCACCACATAACAGCAACATTTCCTAAGCTTATTTCACTAATTTGTCAAAGCAGAACATTATCTGAAGTGAAAGAAAAATGAGGTTGGAATGCACAGGGGAAGGAACTATTTAAAAGTAAAAGCTATGCTTCTTTCTCTATCAGTTAGTTATCTCTGCTTTGAGTAATCATCGTTTACTTCTACCATTTTCTAATACCACACTTGGTTTGACTAAAGGCAATGTTTTCTCCTTTTCATATGATAAGCAGACAGCAACTTCTAGTAGGATAAATTTCCACTGCCGGCTTATGTCTGCCTTGCCTTTTCCACTGGGAAGAAATGAAGTCTAGTGGTTAAAACAGAAAAGTGTGGAGTTCTGATATGCCACTCCTCAGGGAGGGATGGAGGGCCATATTCCCTGCTTACTGTGTTTTTTTTTTTCCCCTAAAGAAGAAAAACTTCAAGTGCTACCTTCCATCCTTTCTCCATCTTTAATTCTCAACTCTCAATTGTATCTTATAATTTTAAACAAACTGTTAAGCAGGTCGCTATTTGTACTCTCTTACTCGGAATAGAATGAATACTATCCCATCATAAAGAAAGAATAAATTTACTTAACTTTATAATTAAAATAGTCTAAAATTCAACAAATGATGCCTTAAATTCTATTTCAGATAGGCTTTTCACTATAATGGTTAATGTAATAGTGTAATGGTCCTCAGTGTAATGTAATAGAGGATGTACTCCAGGGCTGGACTACCTGGGTTCAAATCCTATTTCCACCACTTACTAGCTATAGCTGTGCAGATTTAGATAAATTAATTTCATCTCTCTAAGCCTCTGTTTCCTCATCTGTAAATGGAGAACACTAATAGGATACCGCAGGTTGTTGTACCTGGCAAACCGGAAGCATTATACACATGTTAACTACTATTAAGATTGCTTCAGAGAACATCTAAAGGGCATTATGTTAATCCCCCTATTCTCTGTTAGTACTATTAAAGTTGTATGTAAAACCAAGTGAAAGTTCTCCAGTCTTAGGTCACATAAAACAATCTTCTTGCTGATCAGGTAAGAATGAAATCCCTTCTCCAAAATTCGCCCTAACTGATACAAAGATTTCACCAATAACATAAGCATACACTTGACTTTTAGAGGCAAGACATTCTATTCAAACCTACAGGTTTCGTTGAAAAGAGTCAAATGAAAAGCACATATAATCATAGCACCTAAAATACTGACACAATCTGAAACACTGCTCTATAAGCAAAATACTTACTTCTGGGGTGATCTGTTATCAACTTCAGCCTTCAGTCGTAAATTCTCCCTCACCAGGCCACCATTTTCCAATTTCAATTTTTTATTTGCCTTTAAAAAAAAGAGTTGAAAATAATTAAGCATGAGCTAAGACAACTGCTTTGTAAAAATTATGTCATGAGCCATCTGTATTTTTTAGAGTGATATCAGAAAACTGAATACTAGAACATGGCCTTCAGAAACTTAAAATCACCACTGGGAATGACTTGTGAATCTGTGAACACAACCAAGCATTTTTAATCCATATTCCCCAAGCACTCTCCAATTCTCCTATCCAGGGAAATAAACAGAGCTATGTTAGTTAGCTTAGAGTCATTAAGGGACTATACTAATGGCAAATATGTGTTTTTTTTTTTTTCCCTTTTTCACATAACTGAATACTCTAAGCATGGTAACACTATACCACATGCAATTATTTGCAAAACTAATGCTAAGGTTAATTCTCATGAATTATGAGCTATGAGATTGATTTTTGGTTGCTCTTTAAAAATAGCTTTTTAGTGATAACAAATCTAATATAATTAAACCACTTGCTTTCTTTCTTCTAAAGGCTTTCCCGAATGCCCTGACTCACAACTTCTGGGACTCTCAAAATTGGGTCAATATTTTCTTTTTTTTTTTTTTTTCTTCAAGTTTTATTTATTTTTGAGACAGGGAGAGACAGAGCATGAACAGGGGAGGGTCAGAGAGAGGGAGACACAGAACAGGCTCCAGGCTCTGCGCTGTCAGCACAGAGCCTGATGCGGGGCTCGAACTCACAGACCGCGAGATCATGACCTGAGCCGAAGTCGGCCGCTTAACTGACTGAGCCATTGGGTCAATATTTTCTAATAAATTCTATGGCTTCTCTTGATTAAAAAAATCCCACTATTATTTTCTTTTTTTGAATTGTCTACTACCTAAAACTTGTCTGACAAAACATCAATTGCTAGAAAATTTAGAAGTTGAATATTGATTTTGGACAGGTGAAAAACTAGTGTGCCTCAATTTTAGAGTCTTTTTCAAAGCTATTTAAATTCCTCAGTTATAGCATTTTTTAATTCCAAAGAATAACAACACTCCCTAGCCTAGAAACTAATCTCACTAACTTGGCAAGAGAAAAATCTTTGACCAGAACATTAATATTTAAAACATTTTAAGGTAAATGGATCATAAAAACTACTGTCAACAAAAAGGTTTAAACCAGATTTCAAAAATTTGACCCATGCTTTTGGCTAATTTCTAGAACTTCTGACTATATTACTTGTCCATCCACACACAAATGCCCCAAGAGGATGATGAGGTAAGAAGGGCAAAAAACATTCTTCTAGGTACAAAGCCTAGCTCTTTTACTTAGGTTCACTGAGGTTCTCTCTGGACTCTGAGCAGCTCCTTCCCTTCACTGTCACAAACCAACCAGAACCATGGAGGGTTAATTCTTTAAGTGACTGACAAACACTACTGCCCCCTCTGAAGATATAAGGAAAGTCATTTACTTCCTCAAACACAGACAGAGAATGAAGCTCTCAAGGATAGCACCATAAGAGGAGGCACCTAGTGAATGCTTTTTGATGATGATGACAAGCTTAAATCTGAAACTCATTTGATTTCTTTCCCCCATTCCTTCATCTGTATCGCTACATTTCAAGGTCTTTCCCCAGTCTTGTGGCTAATATTCTCATTATGGGCTGGCTGGTTCTTCAACTATCAGAGGTATTTTCAAGTTCAGGAGGTTCAGGTGAGTGAAGATTACAAAGGGCAAAGTTCTGCCTATTTGTTGCACCAGAAGAGTAATGAGGACTTTGGCTAACTATTTAACATTTGCAACACTGACTGGGTAATGATACTAGCCTCATAATGGTTTCAAAACTCACTCAGTCCTGGAAACATCAGAAAACAAGTCCATGTCACTCATTCTAAGTAGACTGAATCTTCTGTACTCCTATATTTGATTTATAGTATGTTATTATTTTGTGTTTCACATCCAAAGTTTACTCCTATATTTGATTTATAGTATGTTTTTATTTTGTACTTCACATCCAAATTTTGCTTCCATGTGTTTTAATCCATTTGTGTCCCAGTTTATTGCCTCATACTCTCTAATACCACCACGAGGCATCCAAAATGAGCTTATTAAATATCCCAAATAATTCTGAGGTTTCAATGTGCTTTGGGTATTGAATTTAACATGTGACCTTTAAAAGAACAAAGAAAAACTGTGTTTTAGGGAACTCTTTTTTTCATAAGACTCCCTACACCACTCTTATGAGTAATGTTTTCATATAGATCTTCATCTTCAAAGAAGCATTTATTGAAATGAAAATTTAAATGAAACTTAACAACTATAAAGGAGACCATGTAGAACCTAATTATGGCTCAAGAAGATAAAGGGAAGTTAAAAGGGACATGGTAGATTGATAAATACTATAACTTTCCAGCTGTCTTTCCTTTTCATATCCTCTTCTTACACAAACCAACAGGCTAATGTTGGCCTTCAATATCTAAAGAAACTACACACTTTCCCTAAATTTGTAACAAACTCAGTACCATTGTATCTGTAGTTTATTTTTTCTCTAAAAGCACTAAGTTCCCTTCTTTCTCTCATTTTGGCCTTTGTTGAGACCAAACAACATTTATTTTATACGTGGGTATGTGAAGATGGTTTAGTATTTACACTAAGTTGCAGACTTCAATGCTACTTAACTTCGCTGAGGATCTGAGGGTAGTAGGTGATGGTACTTTTTAAAAATATCATATGGAGCTCATTAATGATTTCAAGGAGGCAGGATTCAGTAATTCGGCACAGTAACAATATTTTAAGGGAATGCAGATAGGTTAAATGGGTGGTTGTAGACATGGATACCACAAAACCATCTCAATTCAGACCAACAAAACTCCACTGTGGATATACTTGAAATCAAAGTCAAAGGCTGGTCCCTTTGGCCAACAAAACTCTACAGCACTCAATTATAACCTCTTGTACTAATGGCATGGATCTCATCTCCTTTCCTAGAGGTTTGCCTTTTTCACCTGTGCTTTTATCTCGTTGGATGAACGGAAGAATAATTGAAGAAAAATGAACCCACATCATAAGCTTTAATACTCCTCTGCACAGAGTATTCTAAAGCAGCTGCTCACGGCTTCCTTGGAATTAGTCATTAAGCCTAACTACTAACAATCTTAAAAATAAGAGGATGGTAGTACTAGAAAATATATAGTCCAAACTTTTCTTTTTATAGGTAGGGAAATGGATACATGTTTGTTTTTATGCATACAGGCCAGTCACTGACATAAGCTTAAGAAAAATTAAGCCAAACCACGAAGAGGGGAAATAGAAACACATCCTTTAAACTGATGTCACTTGCCTACAAGAAGATGCAAACTCATATAGAAGCACTAGAGTGTCTCCAATTATAGTCACAAATGGAACCGCCTGATATTTCTTGGCAGCTAATGACATTTAAGGAGGAAAGAGTTTTCCTATTGCTTATAAATGCTCATCCAGAGATTTTTGTCCTTCTCCCACAATCTTCTAATGAGTCAAGATAATATGGCTATTTATACTTTCGAAGGTACTCATAATACAGAATTTTAAAAACAACTGTAATAGAATTTTTAAAAACCACAACTTACTTCCTTTAACTTATCCACGTCATCTTTCACTTTTTCATAGATTTCGTTCGCTGTTCTAAGTTTTTTCTTCCACTCTGCTACAGTTTCTGGGTCAATTTTACTTGGATTGTCTGCAATTGGATGTTTGTCTTCAGTTTGGCTGCTTTGCATCAAGGTTAAAGGATCCAGAATAGTCTTGATTTGTGACTCCAAGCTGAGATTTTTACTCTTAAGGTCTTCTACCTCTTTCTGCAGACAATCTATTTCATCCTGATAAAGAAATGCATATCCATTAGATAGACACAGATACTGAACACATATGTATGCTAAACGGAGATCAATGTGTTTTTAAATTTTATACTCAAAATTCTGTAGATACACAGATTAGTTACGCATCAGAATAGTTCTGTAGGCAGAAAGTCATGTACAGTTGAAATTCTCAAAATAAAACTGGCATTTCCACTGCTTTAATTCAGTGATAGTTTGTGGTTAAAAAAATAAAAATGTCAAATCTTTGATTTTATTGAAGATATCCAGAATGACAAGTCACATGAATTCAACAAGGAACCCATTTCCTTCCACTTTCCATTTCAGAATAATTTGTGTCATTTTTAGTTATACTTTTAACTTTTCTACATTCTGGTTCTTCCATTACCACTATGACTATTTCAAGTATTAGTTTTCCCCATCTGGAACTGCTTATTATCTTAAACCCAGTTACTAAACATTTGATCTAGAACTCTTTTTTGTGATACCATTTATTAATCTATAATAGATATTTCATCTTAAACTAAGACTGTTAGAAATTCTGTTGTTAGGAAATAAACTGGCAAGTAGCTCAATAAGCCAGAACTCTTAAAGGATTAATCTGATTAGGACCTAAGTATGATAAATATTAAGTATTTAAGAATACATTTTAGAATTAATATAGATAGTACTATTGCATTATAAGAAAATCACTTTATTTGTTGGAATTAATATATTAATGAATAAACAAATAAGAATAGGAAAACATATATGAATCAACATTTATACAATCATTTATTTATGTCCCACTTTATTTCAAAAGTTTTTGAGGCAACTGAAGCAGTTTCCATGCATATACTTCAAAATATTTTGTGTCAAGGGGCGCCTGGGTGGCTCAGTCGGTTAAGCATCCAACTTCGGCTCAGCTCATGATCTCACGGTTCACGGGTTTGAGCCCTGCATCGGGCTCTGTGCTGACAGCGCAGAGCCTAGAGCCTGCTTCAGATTCTGTGTCTCCCTCTCTCTCTCTGCCCCTCTCCTGCTCGTGCTCTGTCTCTCAAAAATAAATAAATGTTAAAAAAAAATTTTTTTAATAAACATTAAAAAAAATAACAATAATTTAAAAAAATATTTTGTGTCAAAATAAGAGATTAATAATATCCCCTCCTTAGTCAACATAAAATAACAACTGGGCTTAATGGTTACTATTCAAGAACATATAAATGCCATAAGCATGAAACGAATTTGGAAAATTTCCATTCCCATGTCAAATCACCTTCATAAGAAATAAAACTACCGCATGATCCTACTTATATGTGGTATCTAAAAATGCTGAATACATACAAGCAGACAGTTAAACAGTGATTATCTAGGGTAGGGAGGTAGGGCACATGGGGAGGTGGGAGAAACAAGATGGGTCAATATATACAAAGTTGTAGGATGAGTAAGTCTAGAGATCTAATGTATAGCATGAGAACTACAGTTAATACTGTAGGCTGAATATCAGAATATTGTAGTACTGAATACTAGAAATTTGCTAGCAGGGCATATTTCAGATGTTCACAGCACAAAAATAAAAAAGCACATGATGAGATGGCTATGTTTATTAACTTGACTAATGCAATCATTCACAATGGATATGTATATCAAAACATCATGTTGTGCCCCTTAAATACATGCAATTTTTATTTAAAAAAAAATCACTGGTTAACATGCAAAAAAAAAAAAAAAAATAGAAAATAGCATATTTCACACCAAAATCTCTTTGCTGGTAGCTGACATAAGTATATTTACTTTACCAAAACTAATGAGCATAAATTATCAGTGAGTTAATAGACAAACCACATGGAATGAAGGTTATAGTCACTGTTTACCAGAGCATTCATAATGCCTTGTGGGGGCTGGAAGACTGACTTTAACAAGCGAGTTTCCTTTGTTTCCCAACTTCTTGAGGGAGCAAATACTTATAAAATGATGTCTGTTGACCAATTTGAAATTAAAGAAAGGAAAAAAGAAATGCTTGTATTTGTTGCTGTCTTCTATTTGAAATAGAAAAGGAAAAAAGAAAAAAAGTTCATCAAATAAGGTATTTTTTTTCAGTAGGCTCCCTACCCAACATGGGGCTTGAACTTACAACCCTGAGATCAAGAGTCGCATGCCTTACTGACTGAGGCAGTCAGGCGCCCCTCAAATAAGATATATTTAAATTGGCATCTAAAATAAGATTTCGGGCACCTGGATGGATCAGTTAGTTAAGTGTCTGACTTCAGCTCAGGTCATAATCTCACAGTTTGTGGGTTCTAGTCCACGTTGGGCTCTGTGCTGACAGCTCGGAGCCTAGAGCCTGCTTCAGATTCTGTGTCTTCCTCTCTCTCTGCCCCTCCCCTGCTCGTGCTCTGTCTCTCTCTCTCTCTCAGAAATAAACATTAAAAAATAATAAGATAAAATAAGATTTCATTGGATGTTTACTCTAAGAAGTCCAGAGACTGAGATAGCTCAGTTTTACCTTGAATTCAATGCTGTCCTCATTTTAAATTGTAAGTATTATTTACCTCATATTCTTTGTGGAGTAACTCAAGTCTAGTTTTCCGAAGGTGCTTCCTGACTGTATGGCTTAGCATAGGTTCACTTTCACTTGTCCCTCCTACAGGACAAAAAAAAAAAAAAAAAAGAAAAAAAAAAAGTAACTTTCTTTGTGATTTAAACAGTATGAAAACAAAGATAAACTTTTTTCTTATTGTTTTATATGGTTCTCCAGCTTAATTTCTTCATACTTGGGGCTGCGACTTAGGCCTTTTCTCTATCTTGATCTTGAGAAAAGATAAATATCAAATAATGCCACAAGAAATACCTTCAATAAAATATCATGTGTGTTTACTTACCTGTGTATCTTATTATAGTAAATTCAATGAAAGCAAAGGCTATATTTTGTCACATTTGTACTACTGCAAAATTTGAATACAAGACAAATGTTAAATAATATAAAGCCAATGGTTATATTTATATTTAACCAAAAATTATGTAATATATTATCCATATTACCAATTTAAATTTCATACAATTATCAAATGTTTACCTATATACATCCTATATAATCATATAGGATATAAATATTATTATAACCAATGTATTCAAACATACCTAGTTACTGGTAACACAAATAAAAAGATTAATGTGTCTTTTTACTGAATCTAATAACCCAGTTACAATGGATTATGAATAACAGCATTAACTGTATGCGCATAACTCAATACAAGTACACTCAAAATGAATTCTTCCTGAGAGCTCTTTACTTATGCTATGGTTATTTTCTTTGTACTTCTTAGTATCATGATAGCAAAGGCATTTTACAGATGTTGTTTTTCAGGACATTCTATCCAAATACAAGGATGCCTGAACTATTTTACTTGAGAGAATTTATGAAGTATCACCTATATAAGAATGAATAAAGGCAGGAGAGGGACGTGAAGAGAAGCTGGGGAAATACATTCAAATTATTTTCATCAACAAAATTCACAGCAGAAAAATACTCCTCTACCAGATTTTACCCAGGTACCCAAGAAATTAACCTTGGAACAATCTCTGATTCTTCTTCAGATTTCTTAGTTCCAAGTCCTAGTAGTACTTCGATAATGGCAAAATGACATCAGTGAATACTGTCTATTTTCGTCTTCCTCCAAATATACACTATTTAGAGATTGTTTCAAATCTGTTTCTATATGTTTATAAAATAGGCCCTTACCGATAATCTCTTTGCAAGGATTTTCAGGAGTGATGGGGACTCTGCAAGCTGGACACTGGCTATTATTCTTCAACCACAAATCGATACAAATTGAACAAAATACATGGTTGTTGATGCATATGACAGGCTGGCGTACCTTTGAAAACAGAAACATTACTTTTAGCACAGGGCAACAGTCATAACTAGAATCCCAATAGGTTTAGTTTAGAGCAAAAAAATTGCTTCTCTAGAATACAGTAGAGTAGGTGTTTTAAAAGGAAATTATCTAGGATTTATAAAAAACATTGGTTTGTAATTTAAACAGCAGACAGTGCTGATGGAAATACGGACATACACTAAACACACAAATCTCTGACTCCATTTAAACAAGCACAAATACTAATACTTTACATTTATGTCGTCTTATATTTTACAAAGGACTTTCACATGCACTTTCTCTGTTTTTGTTTTGTTTTAAATAATCCTGTGAAGTAAACACAGGAAACATACATCACAAATGAGGTAACCAAAGTGTGAAGCAATTAGGTGGCTCAGTCAGGATTAACTATGTGTTTTGACTGTGTGTAGTTGTTTTATAAGACAGAATATAGAAGAGAGAAATTACTTCAGTTTTCTACCTGATACTAGTTTGTTTTCATATTTATTGTCTATCTCTTCCATTAGAAAGGAAGCTGCATGAGAGCAAGAACTTCCTTCGTCTCATTCATGCCTAAATCCCTGATGCCTAGAAGGCAGCCTAATACACAGTAGGTACTCAAAAAAATGTGTTAGATTAAGTAACTGCTATTAAGACAGTATTTAAATTAATTAGGTAGGGAACTTACCAGAGGGAATAAAGACTTAATATTCTTCAACCAGCAAAAATTTTAAAACAGAAACCAAAATAACACCGAAATGCTTAGGCTTTCACTTGATTTACAAAGAAATGTTACTGTGGGACTCAAAACACTTTACAGCATTTTCAATATTTTCCTGTTCTAATCATAAAAATACCATTTGAGAGTCCTGCACTAGAGACCAGAAGATCAAGAGAAAGCAGAGGAAGTAGAGAGATAAGGAAGAGACAGAACCACCACAAAACACTTTCTGCAGAGGAAACGCTTGTGCTGTCCTATATCTGCCTCAGAAAGACACTATGAGTATTCATTCATTTGAAAGGGGTCTCCGCCCTCAAAGAAATCACAGGTGTACGGCAGTTCAAGATAGGCAGGTAATCATTTTCAGTCTCACTGTGAAGAACTCTCTGGTTGGGGTGCCTGGGTGGCTCAGCTGGCTAAGTGTCAGACTCTTGGTTTCGGCTCAGGCCACGATCTCACGATTCTTGAGTTCAAGCCCCCCATTGGGCTTTGCGCTGACAGCATGAAGCCTACTTGGGATTCTCTCTTTCCTTTTCTCCCTGCCCCTCCCCAGCTCAGGGAAGGAAGGAGGGAAGGAGGGAAGGAGGGAAGGAGGGAAGGAGGGAAGGAAGGAAGGAAGGAAGGAAGGAAGGAAGGAAGGAAGGAAGGAAGGAAGGACGGACTCACTCACTCTCTGGTCTTTGTCTGGCTTTCCAAACGTTTAGATGATCCCTTGATTATGAACACTAACATATGAAAACTAAATAAGAGAAGATAAATTCAGCATGCATTTAGACTTCCTTTTAGAGAAACCAATTCTAATTCATTCAGTTCAAATGATTAGACAGGACTGATCTGAGTGAATGAATGAGACCATAAAGGACAGCTTCTCAAACTCTTCTTCTAAAGTGAGCCTACCTACAGAGCAAGGAGTGAATGTTTATCTAGGACATATTCTTGGTCAGAGTCTCAAGAGGCAGACAAGCTGGAACTTCCTTTGCAGGTTCTGTTTTTTCCTAAAAAGTCAAGTGATGCGTCCGAGTCCAGACCATTATATATTTTTGGGTGTTTTAATTTCATCTTTAAGTCATGAAATGTTTTAAGAAGAAAAAATTTCTCAAACTACATACCAAAAAGATATTGCCTTATCTATCCTGTAGCTTCCTGCAATACACACACACATACACACACACCACATTCCTGCAATACTCCTAGAAGTACATATACCCCTAAATTAAGAAACTCAGCTAATGAAAGAAAACTTATCTTCTTGGGCTTTTAAAGCAACGATTTAACGTTTTTTTTTTTAAGTCATGAACTCATCTAAAATGGATGAAAGCCAATGGTCAAAACATAAAACTGCACATTTAAGGAGATTCAAGATGGTCTCCTACTCACTACAGGCTTCCCTCATTAGAAGCTCATTTAAAGGCCATTGGTATTTTTTTTTTTTTATTGTAGAGATAGAACATGAGCAGGGGAGAGGGGTACAGGGAGGGAGGGGGACAGAGAGAGAGAGAGAAAAAGAGGGGGGGTGGGGAGAAAGGGAAAGAGAATTTTAAGCAGACGCCACACTCAGTGTGCAGCCTGATGCGGGGCTCCATCCCACAATCCTGGGATCATAACCTAGGCCCAAATCAAGAGTCAAATGCTCAACCGACTGTGCCACACAGGTACCCCATAAAAGCAATCAGTATTTTCTCTGTAACTGCTCCCACAACTAAGGTTAAATACCTCCCCAGTCTAAAAAAAGGTTTTGGACATCACAATGGTTGGTGCTATCATTAACTAAGGTGAGAAAAGTGGAGGAAGAGGAGTCTTATAGGTGGTGGAAATCAAGAACTCTGTTTTGGCTATATTAAATCTGTGATGCCAGGGTGACTTTTAAATGGACAAGGCAGAGTCTGAGAATCACTGGCATAAAAAATTAAAGCTACAGGACTGGAGGAGATCCCTTCCATGGGCAGAGTAGCTGGAGACAAGGCATTCCAGGAAGCAGAGGAAGGAAAAAAAAGGAGCAACAGCAAAGGGAACTAGTCTTACAGAAGCCAAGAAAAGTTTTTCAAGAGGAAGACAGTAGCCAAGCATGTCAAATAAGAAGAAAATGAGCTTGATATGGACAGAGAAATGACTATGGGATTTAATTACATGGAAGTCATTGTGATGTGTTACTGACAAGCACTGTTTCAGTGAATGATAGGGGTGGAAACTTGATTGAAGTCTGAGAGACAGAGAAGGTGAAGTGATGACAGAATATAGACAATTCTTTCATGTTTTGCTGTAAAGGAGTGAGCATAAAAATAAGACCATGATAAGAAATGCCAATGGGAATGTTATGGTAAGGAGGGAATATTAATGATGAAGGAAGAAAAGCAGGGATCAGAGCCATAGGCAGCAAAGTCCCTAAGAAGTCAAGAGGTAATGAAATCCAAAGCACAAAGGAAAGGTTTGGCTTTTATGGGATTGAGGATCTGTCTTTCATTGTAACAAAAGGGAAGGCTGAGGGTGTGAGAACAAATGCAAAGGTTGGAAGATCTGCTGATGGAAATGAGAGAACTCATACCTAACTATTCCAAATGCCTATATTTCATCATCAAATACGAGGTGAGGTTACCAATTGAGAGTGAGAAGTTGGGTAGGGATATCAACTTGAGAAAACAGGATAAAAGCAGTTATTTTGAAAAGTGAAAAAGTAAACTTACTAGTAATTTTGGCAGGATTGCCAAACATTGTTGAGTTCCTATTTGAGATCTGTGGTTTTGACTATAAACTAAGACCAATTGAACATAGATGTGTATTTTTCTTACCAATTTTTACCTGTTCAGTTTCAGGCAGGAAGCAAATGAGTAGTACAGTTTACTCAGAGTTGGATTTTTGCCAAGGAGAAAGAGCGAGACAAAGGAATGATGACCATAAATGTCCACGGCTAACAAGGGACATGAGTGTATGAATGGTAATGATGACGGTGAAAAAGCGATGTTCATAGAGCCAATGAACTGGTCTTGATAAGGCTGAAGTAATGCTGGAGAGGAGTCACAATGAAAAGAGGATCAGAGACGGGGCACCTGGGTGGCGCAGTCGGTTAAGCGTCCGACTTCAGCCAGGTCACGATCTCGCGGTCCGTGAGTTCGAGCCCCGCGTCAGGCTCTGGGCTGATGGCTCGGAGCCTGGAGCCTGTTTCCGATTCTGTGTCTCCTTCTCTCTCTGCCCCTCCCCCGTTCATGCTCTGTCTCTCTCTGTCCCAAAAATAAATAAAAAACGTTGAAAAAAAAAATTTAACGAAAAGAGGATCAGAGGGTAAGTTGCTTCTAATCAAAATACCGGAGGTGGTAGAGCTGCTTTCTCTAATGTTTTTTCCTGGGCCATCTTATCTGGCATAGTTCTATTTCCTCTCTTAATCTCATGTATCACATGATGTTAACATCTTTCCTATGACAACTCCTGAGAACCCTCTGTAACTGGACCTCAGTAAGTGGCAGAGCTTAGGCTTTAAGAGATAAACCTGGGGCCAACTTCAGCTCTGCCATTTGAGCTGTTTGATCTTGGGCAAGCCCTTTAGTGACAATGAGCTTCTCTGCCTCTGAAAACAGTGGTTTAACTCAGTATACTTTTCATTCAGGCATTAAGATTTAGAAATGTAAAGATGTAAATACAGAGAATACCACAAAACAATCCTAAAAAAAAGGGAGAAAGAAAGAAAAAAGAAAAGAAAAGAAAAGGTAATAACATTACTATCTCCGTATGCTTAGGAGCTAACACCATGGAAGGATCTTGTAGCTGCCTCAACCACAGCATGTTCAAAACCGAACTTGGCCTCCTCCACACATTTGCTCCTCCTGCTGCATTCCTCATCTAAGTTCATGGCAGTACTGCCTCATTACTTGGGCTAAAGCACTCAGAGCTATCTCTGACTCACTTATCCCCAACATCCAATCTTTCACCAAATTCCGGTATCATGTATCAAGTCTAAGAAGCCAGAGACTTTAAGATGCACCAATATTTTATGTGCCACTAAGAAAACAGAATGGAAAATACAACTGTAATATGCCATCACTTGTAAGATACAGCCAGGTTTCAAAAAGTTATGATGTGAAGGGGCGCCTGGGTGGCTCAGTTGGTTAAGTGTCCGACTTCGGCTCAGGTCACAATCTCATGGTTTGTGGGTTCGAGCCCCGCGTCAAGTTGTGTGCTGACAGCTCAGAGCCTGGAGCCTGCTTCGGATTCTGTGTCTCCCTCTCTGCCCTCCCCGCTCGCACTCTCTCTCTCTCCCTCAAAATAAACATTAAAAAAATTTTTTTTCAGTTATAATGTGAAAAAAGTCCATCCCAGAATGTCAAAATATGGCAAATCTACCTCCAAATGTTTTTTGTTTTGTTTTATTTTTACCTATCATGTATCCCTTCTTTTCCATCTTCACCTCAATGAGTTCAGGTTCTCATTCCTTTACCCTTGGATCTACTGCAATGACCTACCTCCTCACAACCTTCCTGGCTTCCAAATATTCAGTTCTGTCCACCTTTCATACTGATGCCAGAGCTACCTTTCTAAAATAAGGATCAGTAGCTTTCACTGCTCGCCTGCAAAACAGCAATGATTTTTCCCTGTTCACAGTTTTAAATATAGCATTCAAAGAACAACATAATCTGGTTCTTAAGTAGCCATTTCGTCTGTTATTTCGATACTGATCTTCTATTTCAATACTTGATATAACCCGCACTTCAAGCACACAGATCTACTTGATGTTCACCAAATTAATAGGCACATTGGAGGCTCCCTGTTTATTGTGCTCTCATTTCTTAGCTTGATATATCCTGCTGGCCTCCAGCTTCCCCAATGAAAATAGACTCCCTTCCAGCTTTTAAGATGAAGATCAACTGCTACCTCTTCTGCAAGGCCTTCATTAATCCTTTTTAGAATTAACCGGGTCTTTGTCTGATTTTCCTAAGGGTACTCCTTATGCATTGATTTAATGTTCACTTCTATCTGCATTGTGCTTTACTTAGAAAATTGTTTACATTCTGTTCTCCCTGTTAGATTTCAGGCTCCTTGGGAGCAGGAGAGGGGCATGCTCATCTTTGTATCCACCTATAGCACTTGCTATAATGCCTGGCACACTCTAAGATTAATAAAAGTGAATTTTGATGTATTAAAATGAAAGGCTGAGATAACGTTCCTTTAAGTGTCTCAAGAAGCAAAAGGTCAATGGCCACTGCCAAACTGTGAAACAGCAAAAGTTTAACCTTTCCATTTAATACACCAAATTATATAGAACAACCATAGGCAGACGACTTGACTCTGTCTGCTAAGAGCCACTGGCAATGCCACCCACAGGAGAATTATTTTCACTGTTTGATACCTGGTATTGTCACTCTCATTGGGTTGGAGTTTTGGAACGTTGACTAATTCACTTCTTTGGACCAAGTACTTATCAGATGATTATTTCTAAACAATGGTTTAAATTTACCTTAGGAGAATAGAAACCTATAAATAAGAAAGAACTACTAAAACAAATTACTTGTTATTTATTTGACTGTAACCTATAAGAGCAAAATACAAAGCATCTAGCCCTCCCACAATTCCTGTCCACCCATCTTCCTCTACCAAGATCCTGGTATATACAGTATCAAAATATGCATATAATTTTCTTCAATAAAATCTTTCTGAGATAAAGAAATAGTCATAATTTGCCTATATTATTAAACTTTCCATCCAATTTACTCTCAAATGAGATCTGTGGCAGTAAAACAGTATTCTTATGAAATAAAAATGTAAGACAACAATGGCAAGTGACATGTACAATTCCAAACTCATCTAGAGTAAGGATGTTGAAATGATAGTCTAGGAATGCACCCTGAGGGTGGTGAGGAGGAGGAGGAATGGAAGAGAAAGCAAGGTATGAAAAGTGGGCTCTTTGGGGCACCTGGGTGGCTCAGTCGGTTGAGCATCTGACTTCAGCTCAGGTCATGATCTCACTGCTTGTGAGTTCGAGCCCCACGTTGGGCTCTGTGCTGACAGCTCAGAGCATGGAGCCTGCTTCAGATTTTGTGTCTCCATCTCTCTGCTTCTCCCCTACTTGCACTCTGTCTGTCTCTCTCTCCCTAAAATAAACATTAAAAAAATTAAAAAAAAAAAAAAAGAAAAGTGGGCTCTCATCACTGAAATGGGCCTGAGAGGGCAATCCTAGATGCAGAAAAGATTAACCCTAAATCTGTAATTCTACTACACAGTTGTCATTTCTTTTATTTGAAGATGTTTCAATTTTAAGAGACCACTCTACCACCAAAGCTCCTTTCTTAAAAAATAGATGTACCTGAGAGAAGTCATGTCAAAATGGGTTATTCATTAATATCCATATCATCCTGGACTCACCTACTAGGAGTTATTATACATTGGTTTAGGACAAGGTTTCCCAAATTCAGCACTACTGATATTCCGGACTGAAGAACTTTTTTTTTTTTTTTAAGTTTATTTATTTTGAGAGTGTGCATGCAAGTGCGGGAGGGGCAGAGAGAGAGGGAGAGAAGGCCAAGCAGGCACCACACTGTCAGCCGAACCAGGGGCTCAAACCCACAAACCAAACCATGAGATCATGACCCAAGCCAAAACCAAGAGTCTGATGCTCAACCAACTGAGCTACCCAGGGGCCCCTGGACTGAAGAACTTTTTGATATAGGGATCTGTCCTGTATATTGTAGGATGTTTAGCTAGCAACATCCCTGGGCTCTACCCAGTAGACGCAAGTAGCACACCCCTGGAGACAATCAGAGGCGTCTCTAGGCACTGCCAAATGTCCCTGCAGGATGAAATCCACTCCCAACCCTTTCAGAACCACTGGTGTAAACTATTCACATATTTCCCTAACAACCTAATGGGGTTGGTAGTATCTAATTCATTATCAGCTGTGGAAACTGAGTCTCAAGGAAAAAATAACACAGGTTATAAGTGGCAGAACCAGTATTTAACCATCATTCAATGTGATCCAACTGCAAATTGAGTGCTCTTTCAACTAAGAAATAGTTTTTTCTTCCTTAGTACAGAGTTAGTGAACAATAATCTGGGAGTAAGAAATAGAGAGCACATGCCTGAAAGAAGCAAGAAATTTGGATCAAGACTTTGGGGTCAATAGGGGCTGTAGAAAAAGGCCACTGAGAGAAGTGATGGGAAGGAAAAGCAACTTAACTGGCCTGGCAATTACACTTAAAGTCAGTTCCTGTGCCTTTTATCATCTTTGCTAGAGACTCGAGTTCATTTTTCTTCAAATAATATTCTTTCTTGCACCTATGTCAAAATTTTATGGGTTTCACTAGGGAAGACCTAGAAAGACTGAAAAAGAAGGCTGAGGTATAAAAATGATGGGTAATAATAACTCCTCTGCCTCAATTTGGGGATTTTGGAAATTTTTCAAAATGAAATTTCTGGATTGTTCTTGCTATGTTTCAAGAAATCTTTGGCTCTGGGCCAAAACTTAGATCCTAGAACTTTAATAAAACTATGTGATCCTGAGAACTAAGCTGCTTAATACCTATTGGTTTAGGTCTCCATTTCTTTCTAGGTAAAAGAAAAAATAATATATCTTGCCTCCCCCACCTTCATCACTACCTAGAATGCTTTCAAGAATCATATTTCTTGGGGCGCCTGGGTGGCGCAGTCGGTTAAGCGTCCGACTTCAGCCAGGTCACGATCTCGCGGTACGTGAGTTCGAGCCCCGCGTCAGGCTCTGGGCTGATGGCTCGGAGCCTGGAGCCTGTTTCCGATTCTGTGTCTCCCTCTCTCTCTGCCCCTCCCCCGTTCATGCTCTGTCTCTCTCTGTCCCAAAAATAAATAAATAAACGTTGGAAAAAAAAAAAAAAAAAAAAAAGAATGTCTATAAAAAAAAAAAAAGAATCATATTTCTTTAGTAAATATGTCAGCTCTTACATACCAATCTTAAAATTATTAGGATACATCAATACTTTTTTTTTAGCAATTTTTAAATTATGCCCTAAGTACATAAAAACATAATACTGTATTTTTTGAAAGTGTCTGCATTCTTCAAACTTAATTTGGAAAGGAAAAAAATGTAGTCCATATGGCTTTTGTCAAAGTAAATTACTTGTGACAATTATGTACAATCCACTCTTGGGAACTGAAGAGTCAATCAGGAATCAAACGTGGGCTCAATGTACTGAGGTCGATAACATGCTGGCCAATCAACAGCCCCTGATGAACACTGATTAATTAGTTTAGTTGCATAAGGCTTCTTACCTAGCCTTACCTTGTCAACATTTTCAATCAACAATATGGGTGGAAAGCAAGGCCTCCCTCAAAGAAGGGATTCTTCCTGTAGTATTCCTAGCTTGAAACAGTCCACCCTACTTTGGACACTGCAAGAGACAGATGCCCCGTATCCTAAGGAAGCTGATTTCATTTTCGATTATTTCAGCCACAGGGTTTTCCCTTACATAAGTACAAATCTTAATACTGTAGAGCTACACAAAGCTTGATTCCCTTCCAAATGAAAAATAGTCTGTATTTAAAGATTTGCTATTATGTCCATTCATTCCAACACAATTCCATTCCACATATTCGAACCTCAATTTCAACTCCTTTCTAAATTTCAAAATACTCTAGTTTTTTTATATTGAAGTCTCAAACTGGACTTATACTCAAGTGACGAATAACTGAATATGATGTACTAACGTTGAAGAGCACCAGAAGTCTAGTTGCTTGTCACTTCACTTCAGAACCTCCTTCACCTTTCGTTAAACTAACTATAGTCTACATTGGGAGACATGTTACTCACGGAAAAATGCAGACTTAGTCAAAAACATGCAACAATAATTTGATTTTGCAGCTGGAATCCTAATTGATGAGAAAAATGACTGGAATTATCTAGAGATAAACTGGTCTGTAGCAATCTGGTACCAGGACCTAAATGTCACTTAACTGATATCCTGAACCTGCATTTCTGCTTGCTGGCCCACTAGTTCTAGGCAAAAGGAAAAAATTAAGGAGGAATAGGCAAGAAAATATATTACACATAACTCATCCCACAGGATGTGTATCTAACTTCTTCAAACACATAGAGCTCTTGAGATATTGGCAAGGTTGCTAAACATTATTAAGCAGAAAGAATCCACCTTTAAGGCTAAGGCAGAGAAAGGCAGAAAATGCAAAATGTCTAAACTGTCCAATTTTAAGTACATTTGTATCCAAAAGACAAAGTATTGACAGTGTGCATACTTAGGCTATCTCCACTACTCTTATGTCTCTATTCTTCCCCATCCCTGTCAGCATCTATATATATTATCTATTCGGATTTAAGGTCTCTCCCACCCCCAACTCTTCCTTTAAGGTAATATGCACTTTTTTTTCTTTTCTTTTTTTCTTTTCTTTTTTTTTTTTAACAGTGACCTCTCAGGGATAATGGCTCCTAATTCTGTTGAACAATCAAAAGAAAAGAATCTTGCTAATGGTGAGATTTTTGGACAAATAATGAGGGCAGCAAAAGAATGGTTATCTGAGAGAGGGCTAGTCAAAAAGGACCTTAAGGCAGATGTCAGAGGTGGCCAGAGGTGTGTGTCAGGGAGGTGGACGTGGCATTGGAAACATGGTACTACCCCAGGTCATGCTATCTCCAGTACTCCACAATTACCGTTATGTGGTGAGGGTTAAGTGGCCCAAACAGATCAGATTTCCTTTAACTGTACAAAAGGCAGCAGTTATACGGAACCAGTTAAAACCTGGATGTACTGCAGCAATTTCTAAAACAAACAGGTCCCACTCCATTGGGAAAGCAAATCTTCATAGAATGAGTGCACTTCCTCAGGAAGCAACTGGGAAGAACAGTTACTAGAAAGGCTGGTTTCCTCATTTGAGGGCCTGTCTCAGTGCCCACACTAAAGTTTAATATTTATTGAATATTATTATGCCCCAGACCTTATGCTAAACACTACAACTGAATTACTTCATTTAATTGTGCCCAGAATGCAAGAAAGAGTGTTGCTTCTATTACCATTCCCATCTCACAGATAAGGAAACTGTTCTGAGACAGGTTAAGTAACTTGTGTAAGGTCACAGAACTAGTAAATGGAAGAAGCTAAAACTCATAGTCTGAACACAGAACTCAGGCCTTCAATACATTTATGCTTCCACAGTAGACAGAAGAAGATGCCTGTTTACAAACCATTAATCTTTTATTAGATTTCATTTTAGAACACAGCTAAGCAATACAGGAAAAAAAGAGAGAAAGGGATGGAGGGGAGGAGGCACACTACAAGAGTGTCTGCTATCACAGATGAGCTCACGTGAGTTTTTAGGAAGAATTTACTGAAGACACAAATGATAACAGAGGTTCAAGCCAGAGACTCTAAGCCTTAGCTTTCTTATGTCAAAAAAAAATGGGGCAACCAGCCCTATCTATTTCACAGCACTGGTGAAATGAGTAAATGAAGTAATTAAATGCATACAAGAGCATTCTGTAAACTGCAAATCACTGTATTCCACTAGGTATCCTTTTTTGTTAAACACAAAAAGCACAGGTATGGAAAATCAACCAGGCAGAACACATTGTCAACACAACTGCCAAAGAGCCTGTTAACTAATGGAAACTAGATATAATGTGTACAACTAAGACCAAAGGAAAATTATTTCCCAAGATATTTTTATCAGCTTTTAATGCTACTGTTGAGAGTAAATGCACTCAGAACTTAACCCGTACTTGTGGCAACTTCATGTCAGAGACCAAATGTAGACCAGCAAATATAAACATCATCTCCCCCTCCTCCCAGCTCTGTATGTAGGCAGTGGCAGCAAATACCAGCTCAAATACCACCCTCTACGCCACCATCCTTGATCCCTCCAGTCAGAATTGATCAAGCCATCCCCTGTATGCGCTCACAGCACATTTGCTATTTCCTTGGCATTTCATTCTGACTGATACCAAGAGTTACCAGTTGCTTCCAAGCCTGACTTCCTACTACTGCTTGAACTCAGTAAATTCACACAGAACCCCAAACACCTAAGGCAGATGATCATACTGGCTGGCACTCCAATGTTTGCTCTATGAAGTTTCTAGGTCTCAATTCCACGCAGGAGGCTGTAGTTTCAGTCTGCACTCGAGGGTAAACAGACACATCACAAATGTAAAAGCAATTCGGGGTGGGAAAAAAGTCTGACTGCTCATACATAGGATCTTCTTTCTTGATCTATGCGTTAAAGAAACGCTCTTTTAAAAACCAAGTGGGAGGCACAAACGGAAATGAAACAAGAGACGAATGCATCAGACTCTTCAAAATTCTCTTTCTAATTCAGAACTACTTTATCTAGCTTCACAAACACGTTAGACACCTCTTGCAACACAAAGAGCGGGGATTCCATCTCATCGCTGAATGGTTCCAAAAGACCATGCCTCTCATTCTAAATACCACTAAGGGGTGGGTACTATTTACCTTTCAAATTCTGAACCCAGAGCAAAGGACATTCTAAAGGCAGGGTTAAGCAAAGGAAAGGATGTTGGAAATGGAAAAGACTCTCCAATTAACACAGCGGGCAGGCCCAAGGACAAGAACATTCCACTTGTGTAGGGGACGAAGGAATCTTGGGCAAGACTCCCTGGAAACGTGCTTTAACGGGCTTCATACACGCCACACAGGTGGCAAAGGGGCGTAAAATACTGTTGCGATTCCTTACTGACGAGGCCTCCTTCGACGTCGGAGTCGGCCGGCCGGGTGAGGCCGGCGGAGCTAACAGAGCCGCCTGGCCGCCCTTCCTTCAGACCCCAGGCCGCTGTCATCCCCCTCCAAAAGGCGCAGAGGATGAACCCAGCAACCACGACGCGTTCCCTTCGTCCCCCAGGACGCGGCCTCCCAGCGCCTGAGGAGAACGCGGGTAAGCGTCTGCACCCATCTCCCCGTCCCCGCCACACACGGAGACCGCCCTCGGCTCCGGCGGGCGACTTCATACCCGACCCTGTTTCGAGAAGTGCCCAGAATCACCCATTACCTTCCCCAAGCAAATGTGGCACGTGATGGGCAGAGTGAGCGACAATGTAACGTTCTGCACGGTCTGAGCCATGGCAGCGTTCAGAATCCCGCCAACACGGAAGTCCCGCCGACGGCGGCTCCTAGCCGCGACTGGGGCCGCGCGAGGCCGGCTACGGCAGCCTGGCAGGGCCATAGCCCGCCGGGAGAGGAAACGAAAACGCGCTTTTGAAACGTGCGGCCGCCACGGCTTTTCCTTTCCTTCCTTCCTCCCTCCCTCTCTCCGGAGCTTCCTTCCTTTCCTCCCTTTCTTCTTTTCATTCAAAAAAAAAAAAAAAAAAAAAAAAAAAGGCCCCGGGTTCGGAAGCTGCAAGATTCTTGAGAAGGAGGAGGAAGGCGGTTTACTATGGGCATCGATGGAGGATCTTGAAAGTTTAAATGAAAGAGTAGCAGTGCAGAGCAGAGAGGAAGATGGGGAAAGCGATTTTAAATGCCTTACTCTTTCCCGGAGGGTGGGTGGGAGTTTTCTGCCTAAAAAACCCCACACAGTCTGCAAACGCAGGGCGCAGTCAAAACAGGAAGAGATAAAATGTTATGTATACATTTTAATTTTCAAAAAAAAACAAAAAAACAAAAAAACTTTCTGCCGCTCTCAGATCTTTTTCCATTCTGAAATGATGCGATGTTCCTTAAAAACAACAAATAGTGATTGTCTCTTGATCTCTTTCTGAGACGATTTGGATACATTTAATCGCAGGTTTCCCTGAAGGCTTGCTTTTCGTTGGCCTTTCTGTGGTTTCCAACGGAGACTAAAGGGTCAGGGCCACGAACTCTGATTTACACGTCCAAGTGAGAAAGCTGCAAACAGTGCCAGCCGTCCATCCTCTGGAAAGCACTTGAACAAGCCTGTGAAGCCTTCATTTCAGGTGCGTGGTTTGGATAAGCTAGGTAACGTTGGGCTGTAGAACTCGGAAGGAGAATGTGTGAGGTTCTAAGTTAGCATTTCCTACTAGTGAAAAAGAAAAACTCCAAAAGTTCCTTCATGAATCTTGAATGTAACAGATTTGGAATTTAATTGCAACTTACTTTAAGTGAGGGCCAATGTGATTAATTTATGCAAACATACAATTGTGAGTAGAGAGATTAAAAACAAAACCAACGGAACTACTACCGATCTTTGGGGAAACGACACAGAGACAGTATAATTAGAAGCAGCAGGTGGTCAAAGGAAAGGGTTTCTGGATCTGTATGGGACGGTAGAAATCACTGTCCCAACAACTTTCTGGCTCTACTGGCTTCAGATAATTTATTTGACCTTTCTGCTTCTTAGCTTCCTTCTTGGTAAAGTGTGTG